>NC_058373.1:63212500-63512500 GCF_018350175.1 Felis catus
ATGTGAGGACACAGAAAAGAAGATGGTCCTCTAGGAACCAGGAAGCAGGCCTTTATCAGACATCAAGTCTGCCAATGCCTTGATCTTGGAGAAATACATTTGTGTTGTTTATAAGCCACCTTCAATGTGGTCTTCTATAATAGCAACTCAGACGGACTAAGACACTGTGTATCCTACTTCATGGTAGATATATCTTTATAAAAGTTGATGAAATGCTGGATGCTTAAAGCTTCCGAGAGACCTAGGGGTGACTGGGTGGCTTAGTCGGTTGAGCGTCTGACTTCGGCTCATTTCATGATCTCACAGTTCGTGAGTTCAAGCCGTGCATCAGACTCTGTGCTGACAGCTTGGGTCCTGGAGCCTGCTTCAGATTCTGTGTCTCCCTGTCTCTCTGCTCTTCCCCTGATCACACTCTGTCTCTCTCTCAAAAATAAATAAAGATTAAAAAAAATTTTTTTAAAAAAGCTGCAGAGAGACCTTTATACCATCCTTTTCAAATGCCTCCCTAACATTAGGTTTCGTTCTTAAATATATTCCTGATAATAATTCAGCCTCTGGATGCTTCTAGAGATTGAGAGCTTCCAGAAGTGTGTCCCCTTTTATGGAAAACAAAATGTAAAATAATCGCTTCTTGAAATTGAAATACTCAATTCAGAGTTCAACAGAGTTCTGAGGACCAGATTACAGTTGACTTTTGAACAGTGCAGGGATGAGGGGCACTGACACCCAATGCAGTGTAAAATCTGCGTTCTTACTTCTGACTTTCCATAAGCTTAACTACTGTTAACTGGAAACCGTACCGGTAGCGTTAACAGTTGATTAACCCATATTTTGTATGCTATATGTATTATATACAGAATTCTTGCAATAAAGAAAGATAAATAAAATGTTATTTAGGAAATCATAAGGAAAGAGAAAATACATTTATTTATTTATTTTTTAATATATGAAATTTATTGTCAAATTGGTTTCCATACAACACCCAGTGCTCATCCCGAAAGATGCCCTCTTCAATACCCATCACTTACCCTTCCCTCCCTCCCACCCCCCCCATCAACCCTCAGTTTGTTCTCAGTTTTTAAGAGTCTCTTATGCTTTGGCTCTCTCCCACTCTAACCTCTTTTTTGTTTTTTTTTCCCTTCCCCTCCCCCATGGGTTCCTGTTAAGTCTCTCAGGATCCACATAAGAGTGAAAACATATGGTGTCTGTCTTTATCTGTATGGTTTATTTCACTTAGCATCATACTCTCTAGTTCCATGCACGTTGCTACAAAAGGCCAGATTTCATTCTTATTGCCACGTAGTACTCCATTGTGTATATAAACCACAATTTCTTTATCCATTCATCGGTTGATGGACATTTAGGCTCTTTCCACAATTTGGCTATTGTTGAGAGTGCTGCTATAAACATTGGGGTACAAGTGCCCCTATGCATCAGCACTCCTGTATCCCTTGGGTAAATTACTAGCAGTGCTACTGCTGGGTCATAGGGTAGGTGTATTTTTAATTTTTTGAGGAACCTCCACACTTGTTTTCCAGAGTGGCTGCACCAGTTTGCATTCCCACCAACAGTGCAAGAGGGTTCCCGTTTCTCCACATCCTCTCCAGCATCTATAGTCTCCTGATTTGTTCATGTTAGCCACTCTGACTGGCGTGAGGTGATATCTGAGTGTGGTTTTGATTTGTATTTCCCTGATGAGGAGCGATGTTGAGCATCTTTCATGTGCCTGTTGGCCATCTGGATGTCTTCTTTAGAGAAATGTCTGTTCATGTTTTCTGCCCATTTCTTCACTGGATTATTTGTTTTTTGAATGTGGAGTTTGGTGAGCTCTTTATAGATTTTGGGTACTAGCCCTTTGTCCGATATGTCATTTGCAAATATCTTTTCCCATTCCATTGGTTGCCTTTTAGTTTTGTTGGTTGTTTCCTTTGCTGTGCAGAAGCTTTTTATCTTCATGAGGTCCCAGTAATTCATTTTTGCTTTTAATTCCCTTGCCTTTGGGGATGTGTCGAGTAAGAGATTGCTACGGCTGAGGTCAGAGAGGTCTTTTCCTGCTTTCTCCTCTAGGGTTTTGATGATTTCCTGTCTCACATTCAGGTCCTTTATCCGTTTTGAGCTTATTTTTGTGAATGGTGTAAGAAAATGGTCTAGTTTCATTCTTCTGCTTTCTCCTCTAGGGTTTTGATGATTTCCTGTCTCACATTCAGGTCCTTTATCCATTTTGAGCTTATTTTTGTGAATGGTGTAAGAAAATGGTCTAGTTTCATTCTTCTGCATGTTGCTGTCCAGTTCTCCCAGCACCATTTGTTAAAGAGACTGTCTTTTTTCCATTGGATATTCTTTCCTGCTTTGTCAAAGATGAGTTGGCCATCCTTTTGTGCGTCTAGTTCTGGAGTTTCTATTCTATTCCATTGGTCTATGTGTCTGTGTTTGTGCCAATACCTTGCTGTCTTGATGATTACAGCTTTGTAGTAGAAGCTAAAGTCTGGGATTGTGATGCCTCCTGCTTTGGTCTTCTTCTGCAAAATTACTTTGGCTATCCGGGGCCTTTTGTGGTTCCATATGAATTTTAGGATTGCTTGTTCTAGCTTCGAGAAGAATGCTGGTGCAATTTTGATTGGGATTGCATTGAATGTGTAGATAGCTTTGGGTAGTATTGACATTTTAACAATATTTATTCTTCCAACCCATGAGCACGGAATGTTTTTCCATTTCTTTATATCTTCTTCAATTTCCTTTATAAGCTTTCTATAGTTTTAAGCATACAGATCTTTTACATCTTTGGTTAGATTTATTCCTAGGTATTTTATGCTTCTTGGTGCAATTGTGAATGGGATCAGTTTCTTTATTTGTCTTTCTGTTGCTTCATTGTTAGTGTATAAGAATGCAACTGATTTCTGTACATTGATTTTGTATCTTGCAACTTTTCTGAATTCATGTATCAGTTCTAGCAGACTTTTGGTGGAGTCTATCGGATTTTCCATGTATAATATCATGTCATCTGCAAAAAGTGAAAGCTTGACTTCGTCTTTGCCAATTTTGATGCCTTTGATTTCCTTTTGTTGTCTGATTGCTGATGCTAGAACTTCCAGCACTATGTTAAACAGCAGCGGTGAGAGTGGGCATCCTTGTCGTGTTCCTGATCTCAGGGGGAAAGCTCTCAGTTTTTCCCCATTGAGGATGATGTTAGCTGTGGGCTTTTCATAAATGGCTTTTATGATGTTTAAGTATGTTCCTTCTATCTCGACTTTCTCGAGGGTTTTTATTAAGAAAAGATGCTGAATTTTGTCAAATGCTTTTTCTGCATTGATTGACCGGATCATATGGTTCTTATCTTTTCTTTTATTAATGTGATATAGCACGTTGATTGATTTGCGAATGTTGAACCAGCCCTGCAGCCCAGGAGTGAATCCCACTTATAATTCTTTTTATATGCTGTTGAATTCGATTTGCTAGTATCTTCTTGAGAATTTTGCATCCATATTCATCAGGGATATTGGCCTGTAGTTCTCTTTTTTCACTGGGTCTCTGTCTGGTTTAGGAATCAAAGTAATACTGGCTTCATAGAATGAGTCTGGAAGTTTTCCTTCCCTTTTTATTTTTTGGAATAGCTTGTGAAGGATAGGTATTATCTCTGCTTTAAACGTCTGGTAGAATTCCCCAGGGAAGCCATCTGGTCCTGGACTCTTATTTGTTGGGAGATTTTTGATGACTGATTCAATTTCTTCTCTGGTTATGGGTCTGTTCAAGCTTTCTATTTCCTCCTGTTTGAGTTTTGGAAGTGTGTGGGTGTTTAGGAATTTGTCCATTTCTTCCAGGTTGTCCAGTTTGTTGGCATATAATTTTTCATAGTATTCCCTGACAATTGCTTGTATTTCTGAGGGATTGGTTGTAATAAGTCCATTTTCATTCATGATTTTATCTATTTGGGTCATCTCCCTTTTCTTTTTGAGAAGCCTGGCTAGAGGTTTATCAATTTTGTTTATTTTTTCAAAAAACCAACTCTTGGTTTCATTGATCTGCTCTACAGTTTTTTTTAGATTCTATATTGTTTATTTCTGCTCTGATCCTTATTATTTCCCTTCTTCTGCTGGGTTTGGGGTGTCTTTGCTGCTCTGCTTCTATTTCCTTTATAAAGGTGTGCTGTTAGATTTTGTATTTGGGATTTTTCTTGTTTCTTGAGATAGGCCTGGATTGCAATGTATTTTCCTCTCAGGACTGCCTTTGCTGCATCCCAAAGCGTTTGGATTGTTGTAATGTCATTTTCATTTGTTTCCATATAGAAAATACGTTTATTTATAGCACTGTACTGTTTATTGAAAAATAATCTGTGTGAAAGTGGACCTATGTGGTTCAAACTCATGTTGTCCAAGGGTCAGCTGTACAGTCTATTGGCCAGTGCTTATACAGCTTCAGGGTTATAGTTTGTGTTGGGATACAGAGTAGGATTAGTCATGGTCCCTCTCTGAGCAGTGACAGTGTGGTAATTGCGATGAGGGAACATGTGGCATGACCCAGAGAATAACTGCCCTTCCTAGGTGTGTTAGGGAACATTTTATAGGGGAAATATATTTGTGCTCAAAAAGAGTTGGAGTCTTCACAAGGAGCTGGAGGAAAGGGGCATGGAGTAGTAGAGAACTAGTAGTAGTGAGTATTGCCATGGTTTTGGGTCTGAGACCCAAGCAGTGGGAAACGAGGCTGAAGAGCTAGTCAGGGTACAGACCAGAAATGATCGAGGACTTTGCTCAGTGGCTTTGCTCTGTGGCATCTCTGCACAGGGTGGAGTGAATGGGAGACTGTTGGCCCTCAGATCAGTTAAGAGGCTCAAGTTAAGTGGATGGTTCTCAAATTTTCAAGTAGTTGTATTCAGGCTGTCCGTCCCCTATTGAATCAGAATCTCCGGTGTGGAGGCTTGGCCTTTGAAAGTTTTCCCAGGCTCTGTGGGTGAGTCTGAAGGCCACTGGAGTTTGAAAACCACCGTTTAGGTGAATGATGAGGCAGTAAGAGAGGAGGGCCTTAATTAAGAGGTATTAGGAAGCGAGATGGTGACCCTTCAAGAAAAATTGAAGTTAATGAGACATTTATCCCAGAGGCTAAATATTTTTAGCTTCCAAAAAAATTATACTTTTCCTGTCATTTTTTTTAAAAAATGGAATTTGTAATAAAATAGTATGGGATTATATTGATTTTGAGGAACATTTAATGATATAGAAAAATAATCGATTTGTATTGATAAGTGAAAAAATTCAAATTGAAAATGACAATACGGTGTGATCCAAGTTCTATGAAAAAGAAGCAGTCACAAAAAAAATATGCTAAGTAACCATTAATTCAAAGTACATAACAGAGCACCTGGGTGACTCAGTCAGCTAAGCGTGTGACTTTTGATTTCGGCTCAGGTCATGATCCCAGGGTTGTCAGATCAAGCTCTGCATTGGGCTCTGTGCTGAGCATGGAGTCTGCTTAAGATTCTCTCTCTCTTTCTCTGCCCCTCTCCCCTGCTTGTGCTCTCTCTTTCTAAGAAAATAAAAATAAAAAATAAAAAACTAAATAACAAAACAAGTTACAAATTTTTTAGAGCTAAAAAGTAGTGACAATGTCACATACTAAAATCACACTATATAAAGTTTAGGTAGAGGGTAAAGTGTAGTTTTAAATGTAATTTTCTTCTTAAAATGAAACTGTATTATTTGAATTTTCTGTTTCATTTATGAATCGCTAATTAACAAAGTCCCTGACATTCAGTGTCTTAGGAATGTTCCAGCTTCATCTTAGGTTAACTGGAGAGAGTGCTGCTCCTATCGCTTCAATAGAAAATGGCAGGTAATCTGCATAATCAATACTCTTTCTGAATCAGTGTTTTTCATCACAGAGCTGAGGTCTCAAGGCACCAAAATAACCCCAAATACAAGAAATGAAAGCATCTTCAAGGAGACACTGGTTACAAGTACTTCTTACTTGGGGTAGATAATGGGCATGATACAAGCTCTGTAAGGGATGAGAGTGTTGGAGGGTTCTGGTTTGAGTAACTTCAAACACAACATTTATGACATTATGTCAGTTACCTGCATGGCAGCACAGAGTAGGAGATCTGTGGGAGAAAAGATAGGAAGTGAAGTTATATATATAAAGCCAACTTTCTCTCAAATACTCATTTTTATACCCATTAATTTTGAAAGATTATGGTTCTGTCCATTCAAATATTGCTGATAATAGTGAACTACTTCCATTATGTAATCTTTATTCCTTTCAGAGGGCATATTTAACTCACATTTGTTAGCCACTAAGATTTGTTGCATACCTACTACCTACTGTGATGACTTTGGGGCCGAATGTTATTATCATTTTGCAGATGCTAAAACTGAAGTTCAGACAGGTTAGTTGATTTCCCTAAAGCCATCTTAGTCAGGAGCCAGGTAGAGCCAGGATTCAAAACTCCTGACTTTGCCCATTCCAGTTCACTAAGCAAACATCTGCCTCTCATAGTATGGATAGGCAGGATTTTTTTTTCTTGTTATTTATATATGATGAACTTGGAGTCCAGAGCAAGTGTGATTTGCCCAAGATCTTGGGCTGATATGTATAGAGCAGGGACCAGAGCCCAGGTTGCTGCTTCCTGGCCACTTCTCTTTTCACTCTAACTTCTTGATTTCTAAATGATTGACTTTATTTTCCTACTTGTTTTATGTATAGTTGGACCCTTCTCCTTCAAAGAGGAAGAGTTTAGGGAATTATAAATATAATTTGTTTTAAAAGTAGGTTCCATGCCCAGTGCAGGGCTTGAACTCATGACCCTGAAATCAAGACCTGAGATCAAGAGTCAGACACTCCACCAGCTGAGCTACCCAGGTACCCCTGAATATCATTTTGAAGGGAAGAAATATTGTTTGAGAAGCAAAGCCAAACCTTTAAAGTTCATTTGCTTTGGGGCGGCATGTAATGGTACATTTCCAACCTGTGTGTGAATTTTTTTTTTTTTTTTTGATTAGGAACCTGACCTTAATGATGATGATAAAAATATGGAAATAACTCCAGGAGAAAAGGTACTTCGGAACGCCAAAGAGCAACGGGATCAGCAAAACCGGCTGAGAGAGATAGATGACAAACTGAGAAAGATGAAGGAAAATGTGGTAAGTCTTCTTTATTTAAAGTTTAACTGTAACCAATGATTGTATGTATGTATGTATGTATGTATTTATTTATTTATTTTTTCAACGTTTATTTATTTTTGGGACAGAGAGAGACAGAGCATGAACGGGGGAGGGGCAGAAAGAGAGGGAGACACAGAATCGGAGACAGGCTCCAGGCTCTGAGCCATTGGCCCAGAGCCTGACGCAGGGCTCGAACTCACGGACCGCGAGATTGTGACCTGGCTGAAGTCGGACGCTTAACCGACTGCGCCACCCAGGCGCCCCACCAATGATTGTATTTAAAAAAGCCTCCAGTTTCCTTTGACTGTTTATGACTGGTTTTATGTGTTAAGTCCATGGAGGAAACTGACATGGGAATATGTCAGTAAGAATTTGAATAAAAGCTAAAAATATGATTCGTAGAACTTAAAGGAATATTATACTTACTTTATGTGATATAATAAATCTGTGAAATCCTATCTGAAGTCAGAATGATGATCCATATGCCTAATATTCTGTGCCTGACAGTGACATAAATTTTTTTTTAATGGAAAAATCTGGTAGTTATTCTCCACAAAATCATCTTTATATATCGAACTTATGCCTTAAGTAGTCCCACTTTTTGTTCATAATTCATAATATATTATTACTCAGTTTTAATTCGTTCTAAATCCTTCGTGTGCCTATTTCATGTTTTAATTGATTGTCATTGAAAGACATATCACTGCGGGTGAGAGAAAGCTCTTAAATTAGCACAATTGTGAGTTGGTTGATATTCTGAACCCATTAGAAATGCTCCATAATATTCTGATTTTGCAGCTACCCGTAGTATGCTTCCACCTGGATACTTGCTTTTACCTAAAATTAAACATGACAAGGCTAAACTTGTGATTCCACCTACATCCTCTCTCCCAGGGCTGGTCTTGTCCTAATTGCCAGCAGTACCTACTTTCTGTCTCCTGCTAAATCCTGTTATCTTGGGTGATCTTCAAGCCTCATTAAGTTTTAACCAGTATGTCTAATTTGCTGTCATATCTTGCCGCAGTTCTTTATGACTCTTTGGAATCTTCTCTTTTTTTTTTGTCCTTGCTTGTATCACCCTTCTGTCAGCACTGTCCCCTCCTGTCTAGCCGCTTAACCCTGGTCAGTCTCTTCTCTTATTATTTTATTTTATATGCTGTTCCATGGGAGTGAGCGTCAGGTAAGTGATTTTGATTCCATTCTGATCTTCTTAGAGCTCTCCAAGAGTGTGGCCCGGTCCTGACTGAGATTCTTCACCCCTAATGACCGTGTCCTGCTGAATTGCTCTTAACCTTTTGCCAGCCATGGACAGCTTCACTGACTCTCAGCCTAAAGGACAGCTAGGTCTACCTAATGAGAGTCAGGCAACAGATCTAAGGGAATACATGCGTTGTGCTTCTCTTTAGAATTCATTTTTGTTTACTTTTCATGGGAAATTAAATGGGAATTATGTTTCAGGGAGACCTTCATTTTTATTTTCTGAGGGTTTTTTTTTTTTTCTCCTTGAATCTATTGATACGGGGAGGAAGTGGAAGAGGTAAGAATGGTTAGGGAGTGTAAACAGGCTCTTGGCCAATAGTTGTGGTGGTAGTGATAGGGCATTGCAAACTTGATGCGGTAAGTAAAATGTTTGTGGTTTGACTCATTTTGAAAATGGTTGGCACTTCTCACCCCATGCCTGCCAATCCAAAGCAGGCAAAGCCTGTCATTCTCCCTAATTCATTTCTCCTGATTTCTCACCATTTGTCTTATGCCTTGGACTTGTATCCATTATTTTCTACCATGTCTCTATTATTATTTAATTTTTGACTCAAAACCTGGGTCCTTTAGGAAATCTTGTATATTTTTCCAGTGTCATATGAAGGTTGGATAGATTTACAGAAGTATGATCAATACTAAGAGTTAGTCGTTATCTAAGTGGAAAAGAATCATGTGTAAGTAGAGAAGAACAACGACTGTGGGCCTACAGTGGCAGGCACCGTTCGAAGTACTTTGTAACTTATGAACTTACCTAGTCTTTATAACCACTCAGTGAGGTAAACACTACTATCCTCGTTTTCCAGACAAGGAAATAGAGACGTGGAGAGGTTGAGTAACTTCCTCAAGCATACGTAGCTACTGAGTGGAAGAGACGGGATTGAAATGATTAACTTTCAACTTTATTGTTTTACAGTCAACACTTTGAGAAACTTGTGTGATAAAGGCATATGAGTGTTGGCATATGAGTCTTTATGTTTTGACTGCTTAGAGTTTCACACTATCCTATGGGTCACGTTGTGTACCACATGTGTGTCCTTTTCAGGGAACATACTATGTCTGTTTAAAACTCTGCGAAACTCATTGCACCTCATAGACTTCTGGGTTCTTTGTGCATTGGGAATCTGGAGACCTGACTCCTTGTTTCAGAGTTGTCAGGGGCCTACTCCGTCACCTTGAAGAAGTCACTTAGTCTCTTGAAGACTTGGTTTTCTTACTTTAAAATCAAGAGAGTAGGGCTAGATGACCTTCTGCCTGTGAATGTTGGCATATTTTGGGTGAGAAATGATGTCATTTATAACATGTAAAGCTTAGTGTGTGTGCTTCCCGATTGTTCAGTAGTAATTGGTTTAAATATTCTATTGAAAGTTACTTTTGGAAGTTTAGTAACACTTTTTGGGAGAATGTGAGATTGTCTTTCATATGTATAAAAAAAGTTAGCTTGCTACCTATAGAGCAAAGAATATGTTGTCCGTATGATAGCTTCCGGAAACGGCTAATTTTACAGTTTTGTCTTCTTCTTCCTATTACAAGAGAACATTGTTTCAGGATCACTGATTTGGGTGAAAGCAGTAATCTGTGGACATTGAATTGGTGATTTATGGGTAAAGGCCATATTCAATTTTAGGGATGAACTGGGGAAAGAGTGAGGAAAAGGGCAATGTGGAGCCCTGGGGGTAGTCCTGGAACCACCTGAATCCTAGGTTTGATCTGTCAGCAAGGGCTGGAAAAATGACTTAATTCCGTGTTTCAGGTGGTAGGCTGAGGCTGCAAATGCACATTCGCTTCAGTCAAGCTTAGTCGAGGCAGTGGGATTTGGCTAAGCCTGAAGGTGGTAGTAGTTGTATTGGTGTCACTGGATCTTGCTATTAGGAGCTGTTAGGAGCGAGGGAAAGTAGGCACTTTGACTTGGCGGTTGGGGTTTGTGCTGAGCCACTTCTCACCTGGTGGGCTCCCATGGGGTTGGGAGTATTGGCTTCGACCATGGATGAGAGTTCCTCTGTCAAGCTGACTCCTTGTATGGAGATGATTTGAGATGATAGCATCAAGAGAAAATGAAAATAGCTATATTCATAGAACAGGCCATACAAGACAGATCCCACAGACAACCTCTCCGTCATTTGCATACAGTGGTCTCTGGTACCTGTCCCCTGATTTTCCCACTAGCTCAGAGAGTCACTCTGTGTTCTTTTAGGTACCATACGGGCTTCTTTGCCCATTGACTCTTTCCAACCCAGTCTGCTCTATATTACCTCCCTGCATTGTAGTTTTGTTATGTAAGCTTCTATACATGGGACATAGTGGTTAAGAACCATACACTGGAGCAGCCTGCTTGGGTTTGAATCTCAACTCTGTACTTACTAGCTGTGTGACCTTGGACAGGTATTTTGACCTCTCTGTGCTTTAGTTCTTTGATCTGTAGAATGGGATAGTTATCCCCTTTATAGGTTGTTATGAAGATTAAATTAGTTAGCATGTATATAAAGTGCTCCGAACAGGGCTTGGCACGTCTTAAGTGCTATCTAAATGTTTATTATTAGTATTGTTATTTTTATTATTAACATTATTAAGATGGCATTTACATATGCTTGTTTCTATGATAACAAAGGGAAAGATATAGCAGAGAGGATGAAATTGAATATGGAGGTAAACCTTAGAATCAAGGGGCGCCTGGGTGGCTCAGTCGGGTAAGTGTCCAACTTCAGCTCAGGTGACGATCTCTCAGTTTGTGAATTCAAGCCCCACATCAGGCTCTGTCCTGACACCTCAGAGCCTGAAGCCTGCTTCGGATTCTGTGTCTCCCTCTTTCTTTGCTCCTCCCCTCTCACACTTTATCTCTCTCAAAAATAAACATTAAAACAAAATTTAAAAAAAAGAAAAAAGAAAAATTAAAAAAAATTTGAATTCCAATGCAGTTAATATACAGTGTTATATTAGTTTCAGGTGTACAATATAGTGATTCAGCACTTCCATACGCCACCCAGAGCTCATCACGACAAGTGCACTCCTTAACCCCCATCACCTATTTCACCCATCTCCCTACCTACCTCCCCGCTGGTAACTATCAGTTTGTTCTCTATAGTTAAGAGTCTGTTTCCTGGTTTGTCTCTCTTTTTAATCCTTTGCTTATTTGTTTTGCTTATTTGTTTTGTTTCTTAACTTGTTTTGTTCACATGTGAGTGAAGTCATATGGTGCTTGGCTTTCTGGGACTGATTTATTTTGCTTAGCATTATATTCTCTGGCTCCATCTGTATTGTTGAAAATGGCAAAATTTCATTCTTTTTTTTTATGGCCGAATAATGCTCCATTGTTTGTGTGTGTGTGTATATATATATATATATATGTATATATATATATATATACCACATCTTCTTTATCCATTCTTCTATCGATGGATACTTGGACTTCTTCCATAATTTGGCTATAAGCATAGGGGTGTATATCCCTTTGAACTAGTGTTTTTTTAAAAAATATTTTTATTTTATTTTTGGGAGACAGAGGGAGCACGTGAGCGAGTGGGGGAGGAGTAGAGAGAGAGGAAAACACAGAATCCAAAGCAGCCTCCAGGCTCTGAGCTGTCAGCACAGAGCCTGATGTGGGGCTCAAACTCACAAACTGTGAGATAATGACCTCAGCTAAAGTCGGACAGTTAACTGAATGAGCCACCAGGCACCCCTGAACTAGTGTTATCTATTTTCTGGGTAAATATTCAGTTATTGGAAACTTTTTAAACTGGTTCTTTTTCCCACGAAAAGCAGTTTGTCAATTTTTATGACGATGGCTATGACATTGTTTATATTTTTGACCTGCACAATTCCACTTTTAGGAATATGTACAAAGCAATAACAGCCAAGGAAAACTAAACCGAACCAAGTAAGGAACAGCTTAAATGCTCTCAAATAGAATGCCAAAGCAATTTATACAGTCTTATCCATTTAATACTATAGTAGGATAATAAAAATGACAAATACAAGGATTTTGTCAATAAAGGACTTTTAGTTGGAAATGAATGATCTGAAACCTAAAAATAAAAATTCTAGATACACGGTAAGTATCAACTATAACTATGTGATATATATGTGTGTATACTGACAACAGTCTGAAGGGAAATAGCATATAAATGTTAATAGCTTAGTTCTATTATTTTCCACTTTCTATTAAATTGCCTTTATTCCTTGGCACCTGGGTGGTTCAGTTGGTTAAGTGTCCAACTTCAGCTCAGGTTGTTATCTCCTGGTTCACGAGTTTGAGCCCCACATTGGGCTCTCTGCTGTCAGCACAGAGCCCACTTGGGATCCTCTGTCCCCCTCTGTCTCTGCCCCTTCCCTGCTCATGCTATCTTTCTCTCAAAATAAATAAATAAACATGAAAAAAATTTTTAAAAATTGCCTTTATTCCTAAAGAAAGGGATTCGTCATTGAGGTAATTGTATCATTTCATTGTTTTATTTACATACATTTTAACCCTTTAATGTAATGATAGGCTTCTTGAGTAATTTACATAAATAGTAATAATTCATGTTTGGTCTAATTTTTCAGAGGTATTGATAATAAGACTAAGGGGATGTTTTTCAAACAGAGAACATCTTGAGCTTCTAGAAATAGGTAAAAATGCCATTAATGAAGTGGCATAATAATCCTAGCTTTCACAAATCAGAAGAATTCAATTTTAGTTTTTGCATTTTCCAAGAAAGAATTATCACGCTGATCTCATCTCATGGACTCCTTTAATGATAAAATATTCTCAAAGATGTTTTGTTAGTATTGTTAACAAAAGCTTTCCATGGTTCTAATCATTCTAAATGCATTGACCACACTTTTTAGGTCTTTATTGTGTCTCTTTTGATTCTCAGTTTGAATTTCATTCATTTTTTTTTTTTCATCATTTGAAGTCTCTACTATTTCTTTCCACATTCTTTCCCTTTTCGGTTTCCTGGAAACCACTGAGCTTGGCCTTGTTTGGTGAACTGCATTGTCATTATTGCATCGAAATGTTTAGCACTCTAAGCCTTGTTGCTGAGCATTGTGGATAAGAATGTGGTTCACAAAGGATGATAAATCCTTGTGTTCCAATTCCTATTTCGACATGCTCTTGCCGTTTAACCTGGTATAAGAATACATGGACCCCAATCAGAAGGCTGGAGATTTCTTCTGCTCAGTGAATGGTGGAGGGCCTACCTTCAATTACTAAACATGCCATAGAATCAGAATTATAGAATGTGAGAGCTGAAGGGTCCTTACAGGTCACGTGGGCCAGTTCCATGGATTAGAAACCAAGGTCTTGAATAGCTAAATGATTTTTCCAAGACTCACAGTTAGTTAGTGGTAGACTTGGGCCAATCCCCAATGCTTTTGACATTTTAGCTTGTGAGCATTTCATTACATTCAGCCTCTTTAAGTCACACCTACTCACATCAGCCAATTTTCAGCTAAGTTTTGGGGCCACCAACAAATGTGGGCTTCATTCTAAAGCCTTTAAACTGTTACCAGCCATTTATACGTCTTACCCAAATGCACTGGAACTCCAAACAAACCTGACATGTTTGTGGTTAAACTGGAAGGCTAACTAGTATGTTTTGGTATTCATACATTAAGAAAGGCCTGAGTTGGAAAAGTAATTATACTCTCTCTTTGGTGTCATTGTTCAGAACTGTAGATATTATTTAATCTTTCTTTGTCATTTGTAACAGCTTTCAGGAAGGCAGATAAAGTTATAACATTGACACATAAATTATTGGTATTTTTATAGGGTTCACAGCCTTTATTTTTCCTTCTGTAGGTGTTGGTAGGTGTGTGCAATGATGGTGCAAAATATTTGATTGTGAAATTGTGAGAGTGGGATTTGCACATTAACAGTAGAGCAAATCTTACAAAATCCATTCTAGAAATCATAGGTAGAAAGAAACACATTTTGAAACAAATAAATAGAGCACAGAATTTTCAGAAGCACTGATTTATTTCTACATCATCTGATGCATCTTGATCAAACTTTTTGCAGCTGAATAGTATCATGTAATGGTTGTGAAACAGCATGTAGCAGTTATAGGTACATGGCTGGTGTTCAGGAATTATTCTAGAATGAATGGAGCCAGTAACCATTTTAAAGTCATCAACTATGTATAGTATTCAAATATGTTGCAGAATAAATTGAAAGCACAATTAGCTCTATTGCTTTGGGAATAAACTATTAAAGGTAATTGGATGGTTTTTTTTTTATCAACTTATTTTGTTTCAACCATCATATTAAAAACGTTTGTAAAATACGTTAATAGATTTCAGTTTAAAATATATAAAAAATAAACATTTTATATATATTAAAAATATATATAATATATTTTGGGACAAGAGGGGTTATATACTTTGTATTATGCCTATATAATAAAATATTTTTAAAAATTTCAAGGATATTTTCTTCTGGATTATGATTCTTCACATGTAATTGTAATATTTGCATTATTATAATGCAGACTTGCTGTTGTTATAGAAGGTATAGGTATTGTACTATTTCTGAATGATAATGTGCAAGTCTTGAAAGTCATCTTAAAAATGAAAATTTTGGTGGCAACTTTGTTTTAGAATACTACCTGTTTTTTAAAAAGCTTTATTTTTGGGCAGAGTCTCTAGAAATAGATTACAAGGCTAGTTAGATTTTATCATAATTCACCTTTTGCTTTCTGGATTAGTTTTCAAAGTTCATTTGTTGAGGCCATGTGCCATGGATGTGGTTACATGGAACAAGGGTGTGTGCATATCTCAAGAAATAAACAAATAATATACTATTAAAGGATATAATTAAATATAATTATATAAAGTTCAAAAGTGTTGTAAAGATTATGATATGCCACACCCTCACATTTAACCAGTATAGCATTTATGGACATAAAATTAGAATGCATACATAATTAAAACTTATGACAGTTTTAGAAGTTGAGATTAAACCTATTATTTGGTTGTTAACATGTGGCTGTAATACTACTTAATTTCTTTTCCCATACGTAAGGTCATTTTTAGTTTCATTTAGTATAATAAATTCTTGAATTTATTCCCAATGGAGATGATGAATTCACAGTAGAGATGTTATTTGTATTCATATGTAGTCTTTAATCCCTTAATTTTTCTTAACCAGCTATAGCCAGTAGGTTTTCTTTTAACAGACCTTCAGGATTCTGGATCTACTTCTTGTTACCATCTAAGACTACCTCTAGCCAAAGCAGGGGCTGTCTAAAGCAGTCATTTTAATGTGGATGGTTAAGGAACTGTTTGTTATTGGTGGGGGGTAGGGGACTTCTACCAGAACGTAAGTGCATGTATTTTTACTTCATCAAGAAAAGTTTTCTTGGTGAAACAGTTGGTTTAAATTCTGGCATAGGTTCTTACTGCATGGCAGATGTATTACAAATGGTTTGAGGACTAGCACTGGTCAGCAGACTATACTTGGAGTAGTGAGTGCAGGCCCGTTGCTGATCTGTGATGTTGAGCCCACGGTTCTGAGCACTGTAGCTCATGGGTCTCAGTCACCAAGATGTGGCTGTCTTCTTCCCTCTTTACCTTCACCTTGTGTCTTCCAGACCTATGTTCCTACTGGATAGTTATGTCTTGATATCACTGGGTTCTGCCCTGGTCTTTAGTTTCTAGCCCTTTGGCTCATGTATATTATAGCGAACTATGGAGACCTCCATCTCTAGTTTACTGGGTCTGGAGATTTTTTATTAAATTCTTATTCTCTATATCTGTCAGTATGGCTAAAAAAACCCACGAAAAATAGCAAGTAGTGGTGATGTGGAGAAAAAGGAACCCTTGTGCACTGTTGGTGGGAATGCAAATTGGTATAGCCATCATGGAAAACAGTATGGAGGTTCCTCAAAAAATTAAAAATTGAGTTACCATATGATCCAGTAATTCCACTACTGGATATTTAAAGAAAATAAAAACACTGATTTGAAAAGATGCATGCACCCTTATGTTTATTGCAGCATTATTTATTGTAAAGATAGCCAAGATATGGAAGCAACCCAAGTGTCCATCTATAGATGAGTGGATAAAGATGTGGTATATATACCAATGGAATATTACTCAGTCATAAAAAATGAGATCTTTCCATTTGTGACAACATGGATGGCTCCAGAGGGTATAATGCTAAGTGAAAGAAATCAGTCAGACTGAAAAAGACAAATACCATATGATTTCACTCATATGTGGAATTTAAGAGACAAGACAAATGAACAAAGAAAAAAGAGACAGGCAAAAAAACATGGAGAAGAAATGTTGGTTACCAGACAGGAAGTGGGTGGGGGCGATGGGTGAAATAGAGAAGGGGATGAAGGGTACACTTATCATGACGAGCACTGAGTAATGCATAGAATTGTTGAATCAGTATACTGTACACCTAGAAAAATTCTTGTTCTCAACATTCTGTCTTATTAACATGATATCATTGGCCACTGACCATAGATGCTAAGTGTTTTAGGAAAAAACATATATGATCCTCAAAAAACTTCCCATAAAATTTGACCTGAAAGTTCTATTTGAAAAACATAGTTTAATGTCGATTTCTTGTCAAGATCATGTATTAAGCTAAGTTTATACTTACCTTGGCTCCAACTATATAGAAAATTTGAGAAAACAGTATAATAGCAAAGAAAGATGTCTATCTCTGTGGAATGCAATAGAACACATGTGAAATGCAGTAGAAACCCAAAACTTAGCAGACCTGAAGCTGGAAATTTGACTGATGTGAGGTCAAATTGATCCGTGTGAGGCCAGGGACCAGAACCAGATTCATTGTGTGCAACTGGCGTTTCTATGGCCATGGGGGAAAGTCAGAACAATCTGAAACAAACTGAAAAATACTGCCTGGGGTTATGAATTATATAAAGTTTCATACTTAGAACAGTAGGAGAGTTCTACTTCTAGCTATATGGCAGACTAGGGATTTAGAGAAGTTCCTCTTAGTAAAGTCAACCTAAATATGGTATAAGATGTATTTTTTTAAGGTAAGTTTTTAAAGCATGGCTGAGCTGACAGAAAAGGGAATTTCTGGGAGGAGAGAAATGACAAGACAATAAGGGGTAAGTGGCCGCTGGAGCCAACATTTGTCTCTGAGATATGTGTTGATCTTCAGTGGCCTAAAGCCTGGATTTCAGTAGACCATGTGTAAGGGGCTGAGGAGACAGGGCCCAAGGCTGAGGTCAAATCAGAGCTCCTGCACAGAGTTGGTTCACCAAGTTGTTAAAACCTCAGTGGGTGAGCAAGAAAAAACCTGCTGTGGAGAGGGGATGGTGAAGACGGGTGTAAGCGGTCTTTGCTTTGGTTGTGGGTGAAGTAGGAAAGAAGTCTCCCATGAGAATCTCTAACTGTAAACCTTCATGGAGGTAAGTTTTGAGTTTGAGTTCACACTACTTATGGGGCCTGAGAAACCTCAAGTTGAACGTTTAGTTGAAAGTGGTCTTAGGTTGGCAGTACTCCTGGTTTCTGGTCGAAGGAAAAGGAAGTCTCTCTAGAAGAACACAGTTTAAATCTAGACCTTAGAGAGGCCCTACAAATAAAGTTTAAGGACCCCGAACTCACAGTAAAGAACCCCCCTCTCCACACATGCGTAAGGACATAAGGCACCACAAGCGCGAGTTAATAGAAAAAACACATTATAGAATCAGTTCCACATAGACTGCAGCTTGGAACAGACTGTTTCGGAATGTAAAATAAGTCTGCTTAACATATTTAAAGAAATAAAAGGGGCTTTTGAAAGTATGGCAAAGGAAGATTTGAAATGGAACCAATGAAATGAAAATATAATAAAAGTGGAAATTCTTGGAGTTAGACCTTCCCTGATTCCTATACAGGATTCTGGCATTTACACTTATTTTTCCTCTCACTTTTCTGTAACTTTTCTAAAGCTTTCCATCAGCCCTATAATGAGAACATCGTCAATATTTTCAAATCAGCTAGAGGAAAATTGTTAGGTGGCTTTTCTAGAACAGCTTATCTGCCTCTGAATCATAGGGCAGAAGAAAGAAGAGAGATAGAGTGTAATCACATACAACTGACATTTGCAAGACTGCATCTCTGTTATTTTTCTCCAAGTTTCTACAAGACCTGCCCCCCCACCCCAACTGTTAATCTGCCTTTCTTACTGCTTCTCTTAACTGTAGCTTTTTAAAGTGTGAGCTCTTATTATTTGAAATGTGTACATTGAACAGTTTCTTAACTGGAATCCATCCCAGATTTAATAAAGAAATATCTTCCCTGAAACGTTTAATTTTTTCAAATAGACTTTATTTTTCTAGACCAGTACTAGGGTTAAAGAAGAATAAAATATGTAGACAGTACAGAGTTCCTCTACACCCATCCTAGTTACCCCGATTATGAACATCTTGCGTTAGTGTGGTACATTGGCTACAAGCGATGAACCAATCTTGATACCATTAAGTAATGCCCATATTTTATGTTAAAGTTCACTTTTTGTGTTGTTTAGTTCTGTAGATTTTAACAAATATGTGATGGCATGCTTCTACTATTACAGAACATATTACAGAATATTTCAGTCCCTAAAAACCCAGCGTTCTACCTATTCATTCCTCCTCCTATCCCTCTGAACCCCTAGCAACCACTGATCTTTTCTCTTTGGTTTTGCTTTTTCCAGAATGTGTTAAAACCTTGGTTTGTGAGCAGAATTTGTTCTGGAAACATGCTTGTAATCCAAAGCACTCGTATATCAAAGTGAATTTCAAGAACCATTGGCTCAGGTGTGATCATGTGACATTCGGCATCACGGACTACTCGTATTGCAAGACATCGCTTTTTTATCAAGTTAAAATTTATTAGAAATGTTTGCTTGTCTTGCAGAACACTCGCAGAACAAGTTACTCACAATGCAAGGTTTTTGGAATTATATGGTATGTAGCCTTTAAAAAATTAATAGACTATTTTTGAGCAGTTTTAGGTTTACAGAAAAAAATGAAGCAAAAAGTACAGAGAATTTCCATATACCCTCTCACCATTACTCCCTGCTTCCACTTCCGCTATTATTAACATTTTGCTTGGCACCTTGGTTATAACTGATGAGCCAATATTGATACATTATTATTAACTATAAAGTCCATAGTTTACATTAGGTTTCACTCTTAATATTGTACACTGCATGGCTTTTGACAAATGTAGGACAAGTACCCATCATTACAATATCATACAGAATATTTTTATTTCTCTAAAAATCCTCTCTGTTCCACCCTATTCATTCCTTTCTTCCTTTCCATAAATTGCTGGCAACCGCTGATTTTTTTTTTTTTACTATCTTCATAGTTTTCCAGAATGTTATATTTTTACTGTCTTCATATTTCCAGAATGTCGTATAATTGAAATCATATGGTATGCAGAATTTTCAGATTGGCTTCTTTCACTTTGCAGTATGTATTTAGGATTTATTCATGTATTTTTGTGGCTTAATAAGCTATTTATTTTTATTCCGAGAAAGAGTATGAATTGTACGGATGTACCCCATTCATCTACTAAAGTGCATCTTCGCTGCCTACAAGTTTTAGCAATTATGAATAAAGCTGCTATAAACATTTGGGTGCAGGTTTTTACGTGGACATAAGTTTTCAGCTTACTTGGGTAAATACCTAGGAGTGTGATTGTTGTATCCTATGATAACCCATGTTTGACTTTGTAAGAAATTGCCAAACTTTCTTCCAAAGTGACTCTACAACTGCATTCCCACCAGAAGTAAATGACAGGTCTTTTCCTCTGCATCCTTGTCAGCATTTGGTATTGTCATTGTTTTCGATTCAAGTCCTTCTAATAGGTGTGTAGGGGTGACTCATTTTAATTTGCAATTCCTTAATGACCTATGAAGTTGAACATGATGCTTATTTACCATACGTAGATTTTCTTTAGTAAGGTGTCTGTTTAGATCTTTTGCCCATTTTGAAATTGGATTGGTTTCTTATTGCTGAGTTTTAAGAGTTCGTTGTGTATTTTAGATACAAGTACGTTATGAGATGTGTGTTTTGTAAGTATTTTCTTCTGTGGCTTGTCTTTTCATTCTTTTGATCCCTGATCCGTTTTTAAGCATTATTTATGTATTTTTTGTTACAAATAAAAAATTTCTAGAATATAATTTTAAAATAACATGAAATACCAGAGTTTAAAAAATATTAGTGTGAGCTGTATGTAACTGCACCTTTCATAGGTCAAAAATGATAAGAGTATTGGCAATTTTGTATAGTTCAATCTAATAGAAGCCAAAGCTTTCTCTCTGTAGTTTTCTACCCATCCATAGCAAACCATTAGTATGTCTTTGGGATGATTCTAGGCAGAAATTAAGCTCATATTGGAATCAAAAGAAGATGTAGATACTATAATCACACAGCTTCAATTTTCAAACACAGCTTTGGTTTCAATTGCTCTGATCACCAAGCACTGAGATATCCTAGTTATTCTAAAACTTCTTGCTACTTAAAGATACATTTTAAATGGGAACTCACCTGGGATTGGCACAAAATTCCTGTGTCCTGATTTTTCTTTCAGGAGATCTGTTCATTTTTCTGCAGAAGCTCAAGAAACTTTGCTTTACAGGATTCTGCTGCTTGAATTGAGTGGGAGCACCAGTGGGCTGCAGAGCAGAATAGTGAATGCCTGGTGTAGGTACTTGTGGACAGTCATTCTTCCCTCCTCAAAGCCATCCACTCAGATATATTTTAAGGCTTTTCTCTGGACCTCCGAATGGAAAGCAATGGGCTAATTATTCTTTTGAGGGTCATAATTCATGATCACATTTTAAAAACCATGGTGGTCTGGCTACCTGGTTGGCTCAGTTGATTGAGCGTCTGACTCTTGATTTTGGCTCAGGTCATGATCCCAGGTTCATGGCATTGAACCCCATGTTGGGCTCCATTCTGAGCTTGGAGCCTGCTTGGGATTCTCTCTCTCTATCCCTCTGCTTCCTCCCCTGCTCACATGTGTATGCATGTGCTCTTTCCCTAAAGAAAAGAAAAGAAAAGAAAAGAAAAGAAAAGAAAAGAAAAGAAAGAAAGAAAGAAAGAAAGAGAGAAAGAAAAACTATGGTGGTCAATAATATTGCAAGATTAAATTGTTCTGTGCAATAAGAAAAGAAAATCCTGATTTAATTAAATGAAACAAATTTCTGTGTATTTCGTATGTATAAAAGTCAAACGTGAGATAGAGAGTTCAGCTTTTAATCTCATGGAGAGCATAGAACTAGTAAACAAATATAATATAAAACAGAATAAAACCAGTGACAGGTGACAAGAAGTGCAAAGAAAGTACTATATTTGTTCAAATTAGAAAAATGATTGTAGGAAGAGATCCGGAAAGGCTTTGTGGAAAATGTGAAATCCGCGTTGAAGCTTGGGGAACGAGGAGGGCTTCACTCTGTGTAGTGGGGAGGGAGCATTATAGAAAGAAGATACTTTGTGGAAAAGGGCCAGATGTGGGAAAGCTAGGGCCATTTTAGGGAACAGTAAACAAAATCAGCATTTATGGAGCAATCATATAAAGTTTTGACTTTATGCTAATTACACAAAGATACATGACATTTTAGAAACTCGAATTCTGCTGAAGTGAGAATCTGAGCCAGGCTTTCTGCAGGGCTCTTGTTTGGGAGTGAGTCACTTAGTATGTGCCTCTAGCTGCTGGCTGAGCATCCACGGCCAACACAGCCCAGCTAACTCAACCCGGCATCACAGGGACCTTAATGCTTGTGCGGTATTGAAAGCTGTTTCTATGTTTATTATTAATTTGTAAAGATTTTATTTATTTTTGAGAGAGAGAGAGAGAGAGAGAAAGAGAGAGAGACAGCATGAGCGGGGGGAGGGGCAGAGAGAGGGAAACCCAGAAGCCGAAGCAGGCTCCAGGCTCTGAGCTGTCGGCACAGAGCCCGAAGCGGGGCTCGAACCTACGGACCGCGAGATCATGACCTGAACTGAAGTTGGACGCTTAACTGATTGAGCCACCCAGGCACCGCTTCCATGGTTATTATTAAAAAAGCTCTTCTAGTGGTGGCGAGTAAGATTCGCAAAGAGGAAAAAGATAGTGGCGTCCAGTGACGACAGTAACCGTACTTCAGATGAATGTAATAGTGGAATGCTGAATTTGATATTCAGTCAGATTGTGACAGGAGGTTGGAATTTTACAAATGGCTGGGGACAGAACTCTTTCTGTTAGGAAGGGTCTCCTTTTATCCCGTCTGACAGAAAGGGAACAAGGCAAATAAAATTGTACAAGTGAAACGGGGTCATATTTATTAGCAAGCTATTGCAGGCCGATGAGGTTTTCCGAGCAGTTGTTTGATATGATATGAACTGAGCTTTTAGAAAAGTTTTTGTTGGTATGTTGACTGAACTTTTGTTGTTTGAACTTTTATGTTGAACTTTTACTATCCACAAAGATAATGCTTCAAACAAGTCAGAGTTCAGTAAAAAGACACGATTCATATAATAGACATTGCATTCTCCAGGCTTCTCTTTTTGCACTTTTGTACCCTACATTGGGATTGTGGATTGTGTTGGATTTTTCTGTAATCTCAGTCTGTCTAGTATTTTTTCAATCCCTCGGAAAAAATTACAATTGTATTCATTATAAAAGATATAGCTATAGTAGACAGTACCAATGACCTACCCCAAATCCATTTACCCTTCTTCCTTATTGATAAAACCCGGGGACAGCGAGCGCCTAGTTAAAAATACTTGCCATCCCAGATTCCCTCAGTATCTACGGGTAGCTACGTAAACCAATTGTGGCCAATGGGATAGAAGTCGACATGTCCTCGTGAAAAGAGAAAGAGAAAGATGCTGACATATGCCTTTTGACCTTAATCCTTTCCCTTCTTCTGGGTTGGAGTAAAGCAATTTTGCCTGGCACTTCAGGTGACATCTTGAGATCACAGGTAGAGGGAGGTGGGGCAGTAATGATGTCCTGAAGCCATCAGATCATCCCTTGTCTACTTGCCTCTGACCTCTTTGTATGTTTGATTTTCTTTTTTTTCTCTTTCTTACTTTGATTGAAGTATAGTTGATACACAATGTTGAATTCGTTTCAGGTATACAACATAGTGATTCAACAATGCTGTATATTATGTTATGCTCACCACAGTAAGTACGGCTGCCATCTGTCACCATACAACATTATTACAATACTATTGACAATATTTCCTATGCTGTACCTTTCATCCCCGTAACTTCCTCATTTCAAGACTGGAATCCTGTACCTCCACTCCTCTTTTTTTTTTTTTTTTAATGTTTATTTATTTTTGAGACAGAGAGAGACAGAGCATGAACGGGGGAGGGTCAGAGAGAGGGAGACACAGAATCTGAAACAGGCTTCAGTCTCTGAGCTGTCAGCACAGAGCCCGACGCGGGGCTGGAACTCATGGACCGCGAGATCATGACCTGAGCCGAAGTCGGCCGCTCAACCGACTGAGCCACCCAGGTGCCCCTCACTCCTCTTTATTCACTTTGCCCATCCCCTCATCCACCTGCCCCTGGCAACCACCAGTTTGTTCTCTGTATTTGTGGGTCCCTATTTCTGTTTGTTTGTTCATTTGTTTTGTTTTTTAGATTTCACCTATAAGTGAAGTCATATGATATTTGTCTGTGTTTGACTTATTTCACTTGGCATAATACCCTTTAGGTCCATCCATATTTTTACAAGTGGCAAGATTTCATTCTTTTTGTGTCTGAGTAATATTCCATTATATATATCTATATATCTATCTATCTATATACCTATCTATATCTATCTATCTATCTATCTATCTATCTATCTATCTATCTATCTATCTATATCTATATCTATCTATCCATACCACATTTTCTTTATCCATTTACTTATCACTCAGCACTTGGGTTACTTCCATATCATGGCTATTATAAATAATACTGCAATAAACATGGGGGTGAATGTATCTTTTTGAATTGTTTCCACTTTCTTTGGGTAAATACCCAGTAGTGGCATTATTGGATCATATGGTAATTCTATTTCAAATTTTTTGAGGAGCCCACATACTGTTTTCCACAGTGGGTGTACCAGTTTGCATTTTCACCTACAGGGCATAAGGGTTACCTTTTCTCCACATCCTCACCAACCCTTGTTATTTCTTGTCTTCTGGGTACTAGTCATTCTGACTGTCGTAAAGTGATATCTCATGGTTTTGATTTGCATTTTCCCGGTGACTAGTGATGTTGTGCATCTTTTCTGACCTAGTTCTTAATTTAGAATAGCAAACTAAACTTGGTGATGTGAGGAAGGTTGTGTGTTTTTTAATTTTTTATGAAAGCAGTTTTAACTGATACAGTAGCCTACTTCCAGTCGGGTGTAAAATGGTTAACCTTACATGCTAACGCACGGGAGAGATTAATGAGTTTTGGTGGGGAATTGCCCTGGCGCTTCAACGTATCTGTCTGCCTTGTTTGACGTGAGCTTGAACCTCAAACGTGAATTTGAACACCTAGCACCAGTAGAGGCAGACTGTAACCTCTCCCATTGCTAAAGTGTACATGGCAGAGGGCAGGACATCAAGGGGGATAACCCTGATGGCAAGAAGCACTGAGTGCTCAGATGAATGTTGCAGGGGAAGTGCCAGTAAACACAGAAGTCATTTTGGAGGAAAACGAGTAATTAGCAATAGGCATTTTACAGAATATGGTGGAGGGAGCAAACCTCCTGCAGACTGCCCCTGGTGAAGACCCATTATTTAAAGGAAGTATCGAGTGTTTGCAGAGTTATAGAAATGGTAATAAGAATCTTGAGGAGCGCCTGGGTGGCTCAGCTGGTTAAGCATCCGTCTGACTTCAGCTCAGGTCATGATTTCGTGGTTTGTGGGTTCAAGCCCCACATTGGGCTCTGTGCTGACAGCTCGGGGTCTGGAGTCTGCTTCAGCTTCTGTGTCTCCCTCTCTCTCTGCCCCTCCCCTACTCACACACACACACACACACACACACACACACTCTCTCTCTCTCTCTCTCTCTCTCTCTCCCAAAAATAAACATTAAATTTTTTTTAAAAAAATAAATAAAGAATCTTGAAATGATGAACCAACACTGTAGACCAGCACTGTGCAAAGAAATACAGCATAAACCACTCATGTAGCTTTGATCTTCCCATAGCCATTTTAAAAAGGTAAAAGGAGGGGCGCCTGGGTGGCACAGTCGGTTAAGCGTCTGACTTCAGCCAGGTCACGATCTCGCGGTCCGGGAGTTCGAGCCCCGCGTCAGGCTCTGGGCTGATGGCTCAGAGCCTGGAGCCTGTTTCCGATTCTGTGTCTCCCTCTCTCTCTGCCCCTCCCCCGTTCATGCTCTGTCTCTCTCTGTCCCAAAAATAAATAAACGTTGGAAAAAAAAATGTTTTAAAAAAAAAAGGTAAAAGGAAACAGAAGAAATTGTATTTCACCCAATATATCCAAAATATTGTTGCTTCAATATGTAATCCATATAAAATTATTAATGAAACATTACACACATTTTTCATATTACATTTTGAAACCCCTTATATGTGTTTTATACTTATGATGCAGACTAGCCACATTTTAGGTGTATATGTGGCTGGTGACTACTGTATTGGACAAGACAGTTCTGGAAAAGAACAAAGTAATTTATGTGCTGTATAGCCATGTTGGTTCTAAAACAAAAAGGAAAAATTTTCATCAAAGTTTCTAGTTTTCCAGGTTGCAGAAGAAATAGGCATTACAAAATTTCTAGGAGACTCTAACAATGGTGAGGAAAAAGGTCTTCTGGAAAGTGTCCAACTATGTTTTTGAAGTGAGTCTGACCTGAGCTGTTAGATATGATCTAAAAAAATTATGGCCAACAAATGAAAATCAAAATGCAAGATTTATTGAAACCGCATGTGTAATCTTGGAAACAGAACTAATACTCTCAATTTCACCTCTTGGGTATTTTAAGGAGTAAGACACTATTTGTGTTTTTTTAGAATTATCCCTAAGGTCGATCAAAAATGGTGGGAATTAACTTAACCTGTTTTACCATTCTGCTGTTACAGGCCTTTATTCTTCCTTAATTTGGGAAAGATGAGTGAAGACAAATTTGGGGAACACAGGGAAGACTTTATTACTTCATTTTTATAGCTGTTGGGCTTGATATCAACTGTTTGCTATTGATTCTAGAAGTTAGAATATCACAATAGTCTTTTTTTGGGCATTATTTGCTAATGTGATTATTATTAATCCCAGTCCCCTGATGTTATTCCAAAGGATATCTAGTTCTTTAGTTTCTTTTTTGGCCAGCCAGCATCATATACTCTATTTATGAGTAGCAACACTCTGACATCTCAGTTCCTGCCTCCACTGAAATACCTATCACTGGGAGTGTTAGAGCACAGTAAACAAAATTTATTTATTTATTTATTTATTTATTTATTTATTTATTTATTTATTTATTTAACATCCAAGTTGGTTTATAGTGCAATAATGATTTCACCGATTCCAGTGAAATCCACTGATTTCCAGATTTCAATGATTCATCCCCTGTGTATAACACCCAGTAAAGCACATTTTTAAAGGGTCTCTGTGGACATACAAGAAGTAGAGACATATTTTGTCAAGACAAAGGAGTCTCCTGTGCCCAACTAGAAAGAATATATGACTGCCTCTGAAGATAAAGGAGAATTTGTTTGAAAGAGTCCTCTAATAATGAAGTAATTATGCATACCTGGTTATGATTTAAATTTAGCTTCACAGTGAAAATGGATCTTTAGAGAATTCGGGCCATCTGAAAAATATAAAGAAGAATGGAAAAATCACCCATAATGTCACCTACAAAGGTGACCTATCATGCAAATGTAGACAACCCTTGGCCATTATGCTGCCTGCCATTTTTTTCCTGTTCACATACTCCCCACATACTCACACCTCCACCTACAATACCCACCCACCCCCCCCGCCCCCAGCCTCCCTTTGTTTCTTGGTCTCTTTATAAAACTGTGATCATACTCTGCATACATGTTATAGCTGCTCTTTGATTTAACAATGCATCATGGGCAAATTATCATGTCAAGAAAGCATTATAAATAGTATGCTACTGTGTGTGTATATTTGAGCCAGTCCTCTATTTGTTCACGTCTAGTTATAATTAATATTTTTAAAATTATAAGGCAAAATGCAGCGAGCAACCTTGTCTATGCATTTTTTGAATTACTTTCTTAGGATAAATTCTTGAGTGGAATTGTTAAGTCAGAGCATATGTGTAAAGAATTTAGCTATATGTTGCCAGATTACCCTCCAAAGATGATATTTAATTTATACTTTTAAACTAACTGTGATCCAGAGGGCTACATCTATGCCAATATTATTATCATTTAAAAATGTTTGCCAACCTGATAGTTTAAAAATGATATTGTTGCTTTAACTTGCATTTGTTCGGTTAGTAATGAATTTGGACATGTTTTTGTATGTTAATTAGTGGTTTGTATTCTCTCTTTGTATCTTTTTTTTTATTAAGGTGTTTCACTTCTTTTACTGAAAAGCTATCTTTATATATTTAGAACATATGCTCTTTGTCACATGTTACAGATTTAGCTGTTTCCAAAATGCTCACTCTACTTACTGTTTTCCAGTATTTAAAAAATTTGCAAGGTGCTGTTTCTCTAACTTATTATCATATGGAGTCGCTTATGAGAAATACATGTTGGCTGTTGTAACTTGCTTTGTGTTTCTTGAAATGATCCATCAAAAGTATTTCTATCCTTTCAGGTCTAAGCCCTGCATCATCTCTAGAGTATGTTTTGAGTAAGTAATGTCAAGGAAATCGCCATTTAATTATGCAGTTGCTAAAGTGCCAGGCGCTAGCTTTGAAGTTTTCTGCTAATAATCTCTTCTTAACCCCATGTCTTTGGATCTACATTTAGATAAGCAGTGACAAGTAAAAACATAGAAGAGGGTACTTTCTTGAGGGAGTCTGCTTTTAATATTTTAATTTAATGTTAACAGCCGAGAATGAACAAATGCAGTGTTTCTTTTTATTCAGTCTGTTCCTACACTATCTGAAAACACATATAATCAACATCAATGTTCTGAGACTATCCTTCAGAAAATTGTGAGACAGTTCCTCAAAGCAACATCCGGCAGTCGGTGAACTCTTAACAGATATTAACATTTCAAATACTTGCTGCCCAATACGGAGATGGAATCATGTGCTTGAATGTTGTGTGTCCTCACCACAGAAAAAAAATGGAAGCTATGTGATGGGATAGAGGTGAGAGCCAATGTTTTTGGAACACATAAACATATCAAATCAATGTGCTGTCTCCCTCCAAATTACATCATACTATGTGTCAATTTTATCTCAGTAAAGCTGGGGGTGGAAAAAAGATTTGAAATACCTGTTAAAAATAGGGCTTTCTGGGGCGCCTGGATGGCTCAGTCAGTTGAGGGTCTGATTTTTGATTTCAGCTCGGGTCATCATCCCTGAGTCGTGGGATTGATCCCAGCATTGGGCGCTGGGCTAAGTGTGGCTCCTGCTTACGTTTCTCTCTCTCCCTCCCTCTGCCCGTCTTCCCTGCTCACATCTCTCTCTCTAAAAAATGAAAATAAATAAATAAAAATAAGTAAAATAAAATAAAATAATAAAATGCTTATTTAAACATTTATTAAATAATTTAAAATTTAAATTATTCATATATTTAAATTAAATAATTTAAAATTTATTAAAATATTTATTAAAAATAAAATAAAATAAAATAATAAAAAATAGGGCTTTCCGTAGTGTGGAAAGTCTACCCACCAAGTGATGTTTTCATCCACTGTCGTGCTTTTGGATATGAAAATAACATGGTAAGATGGACTATAAAATATGGTAACATGTTAAATTCATGTCTCTAAGAATTTAAAGTCAGAGAGGGGACACAAAACAAATACATATATAAATAATGGGAGTACCTGAACGATAATTTAAAGATCCTGAAGGATAAAGTGCATAAGGACATATTTGATAGTTTGGCAGATAGGAAAGAAAACAGGACAGGTAAAGCTTGAGGTATTCAGAGGGAAAGAGTGGAGTGAGACAAGCAGAGCGGGGGACAATCGGGTACTGGATGCCATGAGGAAATGAGTGGGGAATAGATGGCCTTGGAAGGCAGGCTGGCAGAGAACGCCAAAGGCATAACCAGCATGGTGTATCCTATAGTAGAGGTCAAGGACCAACTCCGGGCGGGCAGCTAGGACGTTTCTTCGAGTGGGCGTGGCTATTGTTTGCAGTTTAAGAAAACAGGTAACGTGTTGACCTATACAAATGTTAGGGAAGCACAAGCCACAGAAAAGCAAGACAAAGTGTTCTAAACCCTATGGTTCTCTAATTCTGTATGCTGAGAAAATGTAAGCCCCGCTGACAGTCCATCTTTATTACAAAATGGGCTAAGAAAATAGATATTTATGACAATATTTTCTAGGGTACCTAACTCACATGGGGTATATTTTAACTCTTTGATTAGTTGGATAAAAATGCCTTTGAAGAACGGGTCGTAGTGTAATTGAAACCTTGCGCATAAATATGTATTAAGACATGATCTTATGTAGTTATTAAGAATTTTAATATGTATATAATTTGGATCTTTTTAAAGTTGACTTTGTTTTATAATGCTTGCTGTTTTGTAGCCATCAATTTTAAACCATATATTCCATTTAGACAAATTTCATAACTCTTAAAAAACTTTGATATTCTGATTTCTGTATTTTTGACAGAGTTAGGGAACTCCCAGTGATAACTCACAGTAAATGGAGTGAGGTCACAAGGCCTCAGTGGCTAAGATGGCTACATATTAAAGTCCTTAAATCAGAGTGCAAAACAAAAAGATCCCAACCTGTCGTGATAGTTTGCAAAGTGGTCGTCCCTACAGTTTGGTTCTCTGAACTTCATGATAACCTTGGAAGTTGGTGGTGGAATCATTACTACCTCTGTTGTTACAGGTTAGGACACCAAGATGTGGGACTTAGGTGGTTTGCCCGTAACCCACATTTCCTGACTTCTAGGAGAGTTCTGTAAACATACATGGCCTCTACCATCATTAACATGCTCAGAGCTCCTCAATTAGATAATAGTAGAAGGCAGTCCTTTTGATTTTCCTCCTTGTATGTTGCTGTACTATTTCAGGCTTAGCAGAGTCGGTGTTCAAATACTTGAATGAATGAATTCTTTTTCCTGAGAAAGGTAATAATATGGTCCTATCTTAAATAGATGGTTAAACATCACTCTGGCAGATGTTTAGAAAAAATTAGATATAGGGGTAGGTCAACAGCTGTGCCCTCAGCTTGATTCCTCCCCAGAGATTTATTGCAGTAGCTCAGCATGGAGAGTAAAGTGGACAAATCTTTTAATTAGCCCATGATCATGGAGCTCGCCCCGTTCATTTAATGGATCTGTGAGGGCACAAAGAAAGGCTGTTTCAAATCATTTTTATACTGCTTTTGCGACGTGTATACTTGGCTGTTCAGGAGCTACTAGACCATAAAATCCAGCCAGTGAGAGCATTGGAAGGCACAGAGCTCAAAGGTTTATTAAGTGGTGTGAAACTATTGTTTTGTGCATGTGTTAAATAATTGCTGTCAGTGCAAGACTGTTAAAAATTCCCGGCTAGTAATAACACGAATAGTACTTTATGGCTTCAAAAGGAGATAAAAGAATTTCCTTAGTCAGCACTTTGGCGATATCACAGCATATGTCAGTTTTGTTATTGTGGGGACTTTACTTTTGGCAGATGCTCTCCCTTCTGGCAACAGAGCTCTAATTACCATATCAATTAAGCCGGGAAGTGAGCGGAGGGCACCGAGCCCAGCGCCTTCTGCTGGCACCCACGCCGCCGGGAGAGCTGCAGGCAGGGTGGGGGCTGATGTGATGGAAAGGGCTCCCACTCCCCCTTCTTTCCATTCACATTGATTAGAGGAACATTAAGCTGCTTAGCTGCTGTGCAAACACAAGGATCATTCTTTTCTTTTTCTTTTTTTCTTTCTTTCTCTTAAAACCCAGGGTCGTCTCTCCAATAGCTTTCTGTGAATTAGCCTAAGCCATCCTGCTTTAATTCGTAGGCACTAATTATATTTCAGCATACATTCTTACACACTAAATTATAAGTATCCTTACTTTAATCAGTTGTAACTAGTCCTTAAATTAAGGGTTTAGTGCTTTCCTTTTATAGGTTAACAGGCTTTGCTGTGTTATATGATGGGATTAAACCCTTTATTTAGGACATGGAATTGAAAATGTCGATGATGCATTATTTTTTCCCTAAACAACTCTGAATTTTTTTTCTAGCCAAAATGTAATTCAAAACTTTATAATGTCCTTTTAAAATGTGTAAAATAGTGTTTAATGCTTAGGTAGATTTGGGATGTGAACTAATAACCACAATTTGTAGGGACATAATTATAATACAGATGAATAGTGGTTTATAGTTGCGAATCATTTTCTACACAAACTATGTGTTTAAACAACCCTCAACACCGGGCAATTTAGAGATTAATATGAGGTGGTTGCTGCAGGCCACACAGTTAGCTTGTGGTACAGCTGGTGTTGGAATGAAAGTCTCATCTTCCTTTGGGGGATCTCTTTCCTTCCACTTCATGTCACTTGTTCACTGGACGTTCCCTCGACTGTTAAGCTTATGTACTTAGCAAGCTCTCGATTAAATTATCTTTTCCTGTCAGCATTCTTTATATTTTTGGTAGATTCTATAGAAAATGACCATAATTCGAAGCACTTAAAGAGAACCACTTGCTAGCATTCTGCAAAATTTAGCGTTTTACTGGCAGCATAAAATAAAAAAACGATTTTTCCCCCTTTTGGCAAATAATTGGTATTCTAGTTCCTTAAAACAACATGCCTTCTAGCGGGAACCTGGTGGCTCAGTAGGTTGATTGTCCAGTGTTGACTTCAGCTCAGGACATGATCTCATGGTTCCTGAGTTTGAGCCCCATCTCGGGCTCTCTGCTGTCAGTGCAGAGCCCAGAGCCTGCTCCAGATCCTCTGTCTCCCTCTCTCTCTGCCCCTCCCCAACCTGAGCTCTCTCAAAAATAAATACATCTTTGGAAAAAAATGCCTTTTGCCTATCTATCTATCTATCTATCTATCTATCTATCTATCTATCTCACAGGACTTTAAGCCTGTTGAAAGAATTGTGAAAAAGTAGTCTGATGACTGCCCCCTTGAGAACTGGCTATTCACAGTGGGTGAGAGAACTACAGAGACTTTCTCTTTTCAGAGCAGAGCTAGGTAAGTATCACATCCTTTGGGAGACCTATCAACCCCAGCCCCCATGAAAACACTGCGCACCCGTTAGTCCTTTCTGCTGCCCCGTCTTACCTTATTGAGATTACTTCTTTTTAATGGATGAGCCTGGGGAGAAAGGACCCTCACTTGCCAAGGTCAGAGACTCATCCCACAACTTCACTTCTTGAAGAAGAATATTCAGCTATGGCAACCTCAGGCAGGGCTCCTGGGTCATGGTGCACCGCCCAGAGGTGTCTGGCTAGGGGACAAGAAGGAGCTGAAATCTACTGTGCCCATTTGGTGAGCCCTGCTCACTGGCATGCCCCCGAGTTCACCTGAAGGAAGGGGAGACATTCTCTTTACCTATAGGGCTCTACTGGCCACGCCCTTCAGCAAGGTTGCTTCCACCCAGATGGGCGCCTTTTCCAATTTGCCCAAGTCATATCCTATATGTAGGTGCTGCGCTATTGATGGGACTGACTGAACAGGGCAGTTGTATCACCACCTGCCTGGTCACCAAGGCTAGACACTTCACATCTTCTCTTCCGTTTTTTAAGTTGAGTAAAATGTCTAGGCACATTGCTCTTCAGGTGGATGTGGAAAGTCACTTTTTCCCTAAACACTTGAACGGACCCTATTAGCTTTGCAAATATAAGGCATATAATACCCTCTTTCTAGGAGAAGAGCCATTGGAGATTGGCCGCTGGACAAAGTCACTGTGGCTAGTATCCCTTACTGTGCACTGCTGGTTGCCAGTATAGGAGCCAAGGATCCTCCTGAGAGGAAAAGGAACCAGACTCTAACCCCTTTCTCTTTCCTGGCTCACGTCTACCAGAACCTCCCTAAAGGACTGTTGTTGCCCCAGCTGTGGTCCCTCGCAAGGAAATATTCCAAGGAGCCTAAAGGAAGGATCACCGTGGTGGAAGGAGGAAGTTGAATTGGTGACCCAGACTTAACATTAGGGCCTCTGGAGGCTTGTGGGGGAAGGTTCTACTGACTGAGCCTGGTCCTTCCTACTGACAGGACTGGTCCTTTGACCGAATATGTGAGTGAAGGTAAAACAGCAGTACACTGGGGTCCCTGATATGAGGCACTGCTGTAATCCCTGCAGGAATCTGGGACACGAGGGTTCATGGCAGTAGGGGACAAAAATGGCAACTCTGTGGCTTTACTAGGGGCCATGGCAGCTGGAAGGGTGGACCCATTGTGGCCTGATCGAACTTTCCATTCTCTTTCAGCCTGGTGTTTGGAAGCAGAACAGACCACAGAGTTCTTGAACACTTTGAGGGGAGGGATGGGCAACAGCTTCTAGGGGGAGATACTGGAATTGCGGCTAATATCATAGATCTGTGGGGTCTCAAAAACAACAAATTGGAAAAATAAGAGATCCCCACAGTTATGAAGGGAGTCCTGTCAGGGGATTCTTCCTCCTCAGTGTCTTTCAGTTTTCTGCCTCAGCAAATTAATAGGCCCTCCTATAGCCGTCCCTCCAGTCTATTTCCACACTGCTACAAGAATGGTCTTTCTAATGTCATTCTCCTGCTTACCCGTATTAGAAGAGCCCCGTAACCTTTAGGATAATATCCAGATTCCCTGGCTGGGAACGTATGGGCCTTCACCCCTTAGTCACAGCCTCTCTTCCAACCCAGCTCTTACAGAGCTCCCCGTCTGCCCAGTGCACCCACCACCATCAACTACTTGCTGTTCCCCAAACACATAAAGATTCTTCATGCAACCAAGTCTTTGTATATGTATTCCTCCCCCTGTATTTTACTATCTTACCCTTAAAAGATGTATCCAAGTGTCATGTCCTTTATCAATCTTGCTCTGCCACATGTCTGGCTTTTCTATAAAGCTATGGACAGGGACTATGTCTTATTTAGTTCAGAATGAATATACCTGATACCTAACCTCTGCCTAGAAACAGTAGATTGTATCAACTTTGTGAAATGAAGAAGACATGTGGAGACTAAGTCTGTGGCAGGAGTGGAACTTTCCCAAGTACCTTGGAAATCATGCTAGGTAGATTTGTCCTCAAGTCTGAGTCCAAGGCCTCTTCCCTGCTCCATCTAACAGTCTAGGGCAAGATACTCCATTCCCAAAGAGGAGGAATACTGTTCTACTTTGAAGCCCTGACTGGACCCCATTTTCTAGGGGTGAAGCTATCACACGTGAACATACGCCGTTTTCTCTTTTTTTCTTCTTCCACTGGCTGGAGTTGGGCAGAATGACTTCTTTGGAATGGGAAGTGGCCTGGCCTGGCCCTGCCTATTTCTCTTTCTATTCCAGTCCTCTTCCTCATCCAGAGGCAGGTAGACTCTGGGGCAATGCTCTGGCCAGAGGTGGCCGGGAATTAGTGGCAGTAGGCTTTGGGTAACTCTTCTCTTTCTTGTGGTCTGGCTCTATGGTGCCTTTTCCTCCCCTCCTGGTGAGCATGCCCTTTTGTCCCCATGCAGTGGGGAGTTTCTCTGAGGCTTGGATTGGGACATGGAAGAAAATAGGGTAGCTTGGCTTGCGCTGTTTGGAAAAAGTTCTTTCTCACGGCTTCATTCACATCTCAGCTAACATTTGCTCAAGGGTCTCTGAGACTGGGCCAAGGCAGGATTTTATAATTCATCAGAAAAACTCCACTATGAACCATCTGAATCTAACCCTGCCCCCGAAAGCTTAGTACACAGGTGCTGGCCTCCTACCTAGAAGGTTGGTTTTGATTGATAGCTTAGATGTTGGTTAGAGGGAGAGTGGAAGAGACTGTTTCTGACAGGAGAAATGAGTGACCTAACAAAACCCATATTGGAAGATGAATGGTAGAAACAAAATAATAATGTACCCATATGATGCCTCATTTGCTTCCAGTATTTTTCCCTTGGAGGACTTTGGTGATTTACACCATTTGTTTGGACATTTAAGGAACTAATCTTTTTGTTGTTATTATAAATATAATACTTTGATTTCAGTATGGCTTTATCTTTCTGATGAGAGGGTTTGCTGTATATATTGTCTAATCATCATCGTCTGCCTATAGTTGTGGTTTCTTTAAAGTGCTTATTTTGTGACTACATATGGTTGTAACAACCTTGGAACCAACTGGTCTGGTTTTCTTAGTAGGGACAAGTTGGTCTATGTTGTATTCAGTAGACATCATCAAGGAGCAAAGTAGGTAGCTGCCTAATAAGATGGTTCTGGGGGTGGTGGAAAGGCCCCTGTACCTAGTAATACGCCTCTTTTCTGATTCCTTACACCTAAAGTTCTTTAGCATAGTTGGGTTGTGAATTTTTGGAATTAGAGACCTCTTGAAGAATCTGATGAAAGCTGTGAAACTCTTTCCTAGAAAAATGACTTGCATACATGTACAGAAAAGCTGGTTCTTGAACTCTAAAATTAATAACTCTTGCATCAAATGGAGGTAAAGTCTTTCTTTCCGCAGAAAAGAGGCTTAAAATGTAAATAGGGCAAGGCAAGAGGATACCTCCATTAAACAAGCATTTTTGACACAACTTATTTACAGACATATAGTAGGTTTAGGGAATGCTGATTAAGACCCAGTCTTCTTTCTTGACAAACTTTTATCCCAGTGGAGGAGACCCTCTTGTAGAGAGTTACAGTGTGAGGTATTATGGGCTAAAATAAAGGCAGGTAACAAAGGGTCAGGGGACCACATGGGAGGGAAGGACCCACTCTGCAAATGACCAGCATGTATTTGCTTTAGAACGGAAAGGGCTCATTCTACCCCTTTTTGATTAGTTTGAGAGGCGAAAGGGCACTGAGTGTCAACAGTGGGAGGTGTTATCCAGAAAGAAGCTGACAGGTAGAGGACACAGGTTGGGTAGGCAAAGGAGAGACTGAGATTTACAAGAAGCCACACGTAACTTTTACCTTTACTTGAGATCTAGCCTATTTGCAGCCATCTGAAACTGAGGCGGTATTTTGCAAATAAAAACAAATAAATAGAACTGAGGTGATATTTTGCAAATACAAGTAAATTGCACCATGCCAACGAACAGAATTTTAAAAATTTCAACTAAACAAAATGCCCATTACTCAGATTTCCCCTTTTGAGCTAAAGGCGCCACCCAGGTCTTGACAAATTTACTAATTGTTTTGTGAGTGCTGCAGGGTCACAGCCTAGACCTATTTAAAACTGTCTTTTAGACCTCTCTGACCTCAGCCATAGCAATCTCTTACTCGACACATCCCCAAAGGCAAGGGAATTAAAAGCAAAAGTGAATTACTGGGACCTTATGAAGATAAAAAGCTTCTGCACAGCAAAGGAAACAACCAACAAAACTAAAAGGCAACCAACGGAATGGGAAAAGATATTCGCAAATGACATATCGGACAAAGGGCTAGTATCCAAAATCTATAAAGAGCTCACCAAACTCCACACCCGAAAAACAAATAACCCAGTGAAGAAATGGGCAGAAAACATGAATAGACACTTCTCTAAAGAAGACATCCAGATGGCCAACAGGCACATGAAAAGATGTTCAGCGTCGCTCCTTATCAGGGAAATACAAATCAAAACCACACTCAGGTATCACCTCACGCCAGTCAGAGTGGCCAAAATGAACAAATCAGGAGACTCTAGATGCTGGAGAGGATGTGGAGAAACGGGAACCCTCTTGCACTGTTGGTGGGAATGCAAATTGGTGCAGCCGCTCTGGAAAGCAGTGTGGAGGTTCCTCAGAAAATTAAAAATAGACCTACCCTATGACCCAGCAATAGCACTGCTAGGAATTTATCCAAGGGATACAGGAGTACTGATGCATAGGGCCACTTGTACCCCAATGTTCATAGCAGCACTCTCAACAATAGCCAAATTATGGAAAGAGCCTAAATGTCCATCAGTTGATGAATGGATAAAGAAATTGTGGTTTATATACACAATGGAATATTACATGGCAATGAGAAAAAATGAAATATGGCCTTTTGTAGCAACGTGGATGGAACTGGAGAGTGTGATGCTAAGTGAAATAAGCCATACAGAGAAAGACAGATACCATATGGTTTCACTCTTATGTGGACCCTGAGAAATTAACAGGAACCCATGGGGGAGGGGAAGGAAAAAAAAAAAAAAACAGGTTAGAGTGGGAGAGAGCCAAAGCATAAGAGACTCTTAAAAACTGAGAACAAACTGAGGGTTGATGGGGGGTGGGAGGGAGGAGAGGGTGGGTGATGGGTAATGAGGAGGGCACCTTTTGGGATGAGCACTGGGTATTGTATGGAAACTAATTTGTCAATAAATTTCATAAAAAAAAATATATATATATCTCAATAAAGCTATAAATACCAAGAAAAAAAAAACTGTCTTTTAAAATGGAAGGAGAAATGATGTGCATTCTACCCTGGGTGCTGGGTCACCTGGCATTTGCCATCATCTGCTGGGATTTGAAAAGTAATAGAGGTCACTGTTTATTGTATTTTATTTTTCTCATTTAGACACGTGTGTTAGCCACCTTACATGATGGAGGGGCAGAAAGGATTCTTGTTATACATGTGTAGAAGCTATTTATGACAGAAGAGAATGAAACTAAATTTATCCCAATTCTATATTGTCATATTGGAGTGATACACTGCCAAAGAGAGAGGGAGACAGAACATCAAATTACAATTAGTTTGGTGAGATAGTCTTTTATGATTATATACCAAAGCGTTATATGCAGAAAGTTACAGGAAGCATGTTTCATTAAAAATATGTTTTCTAAATTTGTTTTCTTTGTTAAAGTGAGACACTTGAGTTTTGAATCTTGTGGGAAAGCCCTGAAAGATGGTGTAAGGATGAAAGAAATGGTGTGGACATGCCACCTAGTGGTCACACTGTCACGTCTGTATTTTCTTGCCAATGGCGATTTGAGTATCAGAGGTAGATTGCCTATAGTGCTGGGGTTTCTGGCAGAATCCTTTTCAGATACAGATGGAGAATTTAGTTAGCATAATGTTGTCCTTGATAGGACAATGTTTTTACTTCTGCTTTATGGTCACTAAAGCTGTTCTACTTCTAATTCATTCTTTGAAATTAATTTTATTAGCTGGATGTTTTTTGCTATCCTTTTTGCTAATTTTGTCAGCAAAGATTTGAATTGAACTTAAAAATCCTAGCTTAGTAGTTTACCATGTCATTGAAATGAGCTCACATGTAAATATACAGAAGACATGCACAGTATCGGGAGTGTATTGTGGGACCTCACTAAATTTTGGATGATTGCCAGGTGCAGTGAAATTTCATTAAAAGCCTTTCTTGTTCTTTTAAGCTAAGTTTTTCTTTAGTAGGATAGTGTTGAAGAAAAAGATCAATGGGAAAACTCATCTGAGAAAAAAAATTTTTGTTTCAGATGAGCTATGTTCAACAAGCACATACTTCATTAGAACCATAGATAGCTGACTGTAATCATTTCTTAATCCTTAAACCACATGTAATCCAGAACTGTGTCAAATATTGAGGTTTTCCAAAACAAACTTAGTGAGAGATATTAAGAAGGATCAAGGAGTGCCTGGGTGGTTCAGTGGGTTAAGCAACTGAATTTAGCTGCTGCCAGGATCTCACAGTTGGTGAGTCTAAGCCCCACATTGGGTTCTGTACTGTCAGTGTGGAGCCAGCTTCACATCCTTTCTCTCTCTCTGCCCCTTCCCTGCTTGTGGTCTCTCTCCTCTCTCTTGAAAATAAAATAAACATTAAAAAATGATCAAAATTCCCAGAGGGAATTGGGGAGTTTATGTCCTCAGTGACAAGAAATCTTTGAAGGCTCCTCTGTGTGTGTGTGTGTGTGTGTGTGTGTGTGTGTGTGTGTGTGTGTTTAGGGGACATGGGTGGGGGAAAACATTGGTAGTAAAGGACTTAAACTAGGTTATACAATAAATTTCCCTAGGAGGATTTTTACTAGTATTATTTTGGGGTTCATTATGGGCAATGTTTACATAAAGAACCTTTTTTTCAAGTTTATTTATTTATTTTGAGAGAGAGGAAGAGCATGAGTGGGGAAGAGGCAGAGAGAGAGGGAGAGAAAGAGAATCCCAAGCAGGTTCCACGGGCAGTCAGTGTGCAGAGCCTGATGTGGGGCTTGAACCCACAAAACTGTGAGATCATGACTTGAGCCAAAATCAAGAGTCGGTCACTTAAATGACTGAGCCACCCAAGCACCCCTTCATAAAGAATCTTAACGTCTGATTAAGTACTAACATTTTGTCATCTCTCTCTCTCTCTCTCTCTCTCTCTCTCACACACACACACACACATTTTTATATATGTATGTATGTGTGTGTATATGTGTGTGTGTGTGTGTGTGTGTATATATATATATATATATATATATATATATAATGTGTGTTATATATATTTTGTCCAGGGAATTCTCATGGTGGAATTAAATAAAACATAAAGAAACTACAGGAGATCTCTTTAGAACGATGCAGACTTTAGCTAAAAATTTTCCCTAAAGATGTTCTCTGAATTTGCAAGAGCCTGCATAACACATTAATCATTTAGATTGTAAAGTGTCTATTTTCATGCCCAATACTGTGCTAGGTGATAGTTGCTGAGAAGAATACAAAAATATGTATTGTGGAGGCTGGGTTCTCAAGATCCTTGTAAGAGGCACTGTTGAGACAAGTATGGAGCCAAATTGCCTATGTTGAGTTCTCTGCTCTGTTTCTTACTAGTTGTATGACTTGGAGAAGTTACCTGACCTCTCTATGCCTTAGTTTCTTCATCTGTGAGTGCAGATAAGGATAACTGGTCTCGCAGGGTTGAATGCACAGTGTTTAGGACAGTGTTTGGATATATGGTGAGGACTCAATCCACGGTAGGTATTTTCATTTTCATCATCTGATGAGAAAGCCAGAGCTCAGACACCATACATAAGAGGAAAGTTCAACACTGTATTTTATTTACTAAAAAATTGTTGAGATCATTTACTATAAGGGTTCACAAAACAGAAAACTAGTGTGGGCTGGGATATTTTGGAAGGGAAGGAATGAGGGATGGATCTGGATTTTGAACATTTCAAGAAAGATTTTCAGCCAGTTTCCCCTATTTGGATTTCACTTAAGGAAAATAATTCATTGTGATTCTTGGTGCTATATGCTTCTACAGGGCTGAAGTTGACCCTTTGTTTGCTTACCATTTGTTTTTCATTCAGCAACAATTTATGGACTGTGTCCTACGTCCTGTGTGCCAGGTATTGTGTTTGGCATGAAGGATACAATGGTGAGTGAGGCAGACAGGAATCACAGCCAGAATTTCTGTTCTCCAACTTTTGAATAATGTTGCCCATACACCTTAATGTCCTCTCTGAATCACGTTTGGTTTATTTTTTAGATGATGATTATTATTTAGTTGTTTTTTAGTTTATTATTATTTTTTAATTTAGTTTATTTTAAAAAACGATTTAGGATGGAAAGTTCAAACACAAACAACAATGTAGTCAGAAGAGTGTAATGAAAACTTAGGTACCTGTCACCCATCTTTAGCTTCAGCAGTTATCAAGGTCATGTCCCCCTTCCTGACCCTATCCCACTTGGAGTTATTTTAACGCATACCTAAGACATCAGGTCATTTCACCCATAAATACTTTAGTGTGAGAATCTGTAATTGATAAGGAATTTTTAGAAATATAATCACCATGCCATTATCCACCTAACAAAATTAACAGTAATTTCTTAAGCTTAAATGATCTCAAATGTGTCTTTAAAGGTGTTTGATTTTTAATTAACATACAGAAAATGACTTTTTTTCCCCCCCGCATAAGGTTCTGTGAATTTTGTTATGTTGTATCTTCCAGTCTATCAACTTGATCTGCCTTTATGTTTATTTTGGTCTTTTTAAAAAGATTCTTTCAGCAGGATTTTGTAGTCTTTAACATACAGATCCTGTACATATTTTAGATTCATACTTAAGTATTTCATCTTTTGGAAGTTTTGTGAGTGACATGATGGTGGTTTCTAATTGTGCATTGCTAGAGTATATAGGAATAGGATTAATTTTTATATGTTGACTCGTCCTCTTATTGCTAAAATCACTCCTTTGTTCCAGGAGCTTTTTTCCCCCCCTCTCCTGATTCCTTGGGATTTTCTCCATAGCCATTCATGTTGTCTGTGGGTAGGATTAGCTTTATTTCTTTATTGCAAATTTGTATGCCTTTTATTTCTTTTCCTTGCCTCTTTTCTTATACTGGCTAGAACTTCCCATACAATGTCAAATAGGGGTAATGAGAGTGGATATTTTGGCTTTGTTTCTGATCTTGGGAGGGAACCATTCAATCTTTCACCATTAAGTATGATGTTAGCTGCAGGTTTTATCAGGTTGAAGAAGTTCCCTATGTTGCTGAGTTTTTATCGTGAACAAATGCTGAATTTTGTCAAATGCTTTTCTGCATCAGTCGATAGGATCATATACATATTTTCCCCTTTGGACTGCTAATCTGGTAGATTACACTGATTTTTGCATATTCAACTAGTCTTGCATTCCTTTGATAAACCCCACTTGGTTGTGGTTTATGTAAGGTTTTGAAGTTCCAACTGGAAACATGTACTAAAGGAACAACTAGCAGCTTATATAGACTTGTGTTTGGGATGTGTTGGAAATCATTTGGCTCATTCAACTGTTAACCATCCCATTAGCTTCTGCTGACCTGTTCTCCAAGAACCCACTCAGACCAACCAGGCCTCTGCTGCCGATTTACTTTGCCTCCACCCCCTCCTATCTAGTTATATCTACTATCTACTAATACTTAGTTTCATTCTTTTTCATCCCCTAATCGTGGACCAGGATTAATTTTTATATGTTGACTCATCCCGTTATTGCTAAAATCACTTCTTTGTTCCAGGAGTTTTTTCCCCCCTCATTTCCAAATGTCAGAGTTACTTCTGACTATCTCCTTCCTCCATTTGTGCTTGACATTGAATTCATAACAGGAGAGTTGGGGATACATTGTATTTTAAGAAACAAATATTCACTTCAATACATCTGTGATTACAGTGCTGAACTTTAAATGATATTAAATAATTGGTTTCACAAATTTTGTCCTTTCATGAGACATGGAAAGGAAAAACTATGGATGTCTTGTCATATGTAGTCTTCTAAGATCTGATTTTAAATTGCAATTTCAGGGGGAAGGTAATGGAAATAAACCGGAGAGTAATATAAATGTTTGCATGTGGTTAACATAATTCGCTTGCCTCCCCAGAGGCTAAATTCCAAAGAATTTGTTTCTGTATTCTTGAGACTGAAGACACAACGGTACAGAGATGCCTGTGAAAGCAGGCCCTCATCCGGGGAGCCTCAGCAGGCATGGCCACCCCACTCACCCCCTTGCTGGGGAGCAGTGAGAATACCATGGGTTGTGGCGTGAGCTCAGAGTGCTGCTTTCTGTTAAAACATAGTCTCAGTTTCTTTGAGCAACCCATTAATAGATGTCAAGTTCACATTATAGGTTTTAGTTCCCAAGCAGTGTTAAAAGCAAATGTGTGGGGTTTTATATTTCCAGCTGCCTTTTTTTTTTTCAAAGTAAAATATGTGGGTTTTGGTTTTCAACAGGCCACATTTCTCCTAATAAAAACAGTTGGAACAAAATGTGTTTTATAAGCCTATAAAAATGTCAGACCATAATGATTTTAGTGCTGCATATTTAAAAATGGGTCGCTAATATTTAGGATATTAGCATCTGCAAGGAAAGTAAATTATGGAAAGTAAATTACACTGTATCATTTATATAAAGGAGAAGGTGGTTGGAAACTGGTCCGGTAACTGTATCGGGACCATTTTATTTCAGCTTCTGTGTAATGTGCATGTCTTTCAGCTTTAAGTTATTCAAATTTTGGCCTTAAAATTATTGAACTTCTGTATTTGAAAATGGGCCCCAAAGTTCAAGAATCTTTCATGTGTTTGGAGACCCAATTCATCATGTGAAAAAGTACCTTCCTGCTGTGGACTTGCCAGAGAGGCATCTCAGTGGGTTCTGGTGCCAAAATCAGTTGTGCTTCCTTCTAATGGCTCACTTTCTATGATCTGATTGACATTCTGAGCACCTTTTTGCCCTGTCTTCTAGGAAGCTCAGAAAAAACCTTTTAGCCCATCTCTAGCCCATACATTTTGTACATTTATCACACCTCTGTAATTCTTTTCATGTGATCTCTTTTACCTTTATATTTTTTCTGCCTAATTTTTCTCACTTAACTTTCTTCCCATGTTACCCTATAGTTAGTGTTGTAGGCTGCTGTATATCCATGTTAGTATAATATGGCTGAAAATTGATTTTTAAAAACCTGAGTTTGTTTTTCTTAAAACATTTCATCCACATCATTACATTTCTCTAGCACTTTGGCACTTTTTCTTTATAACTGACAATTACAGATTTTTATTTTTATTTGTTTAATTTTCATTTTAATTAAAAAATTTTTTTAATGTTTATTTATTTTTGAGAGACAGAGAGAGAGACAGAGCATGAGCAGGGGAGGGGCAGAGAGAGAGGGAGACACAGAATCCAAAGCAGGCTCCAGGTTCTGAGCTGTCAGCACAGAGCCAGATGCAGGGCTCGAACTCACAAACTGTGATATCATGACCTGAGCCAAAGTCGGACGCTTAACCAACTGAGCCACCCAGGCATGCCTTCAATTACACATTTTTAAATTTCCAAACAGGAAAATTCCTGGGCTGTGTTTTAAAAAAATCTTTACCGCCCTGCCAATATCATTATTATACTATGTGTTAACTAACTTGGATTTAAATAGAATTTAAAAATTTAAAAAATCTTTACTGCCTTTTCAGATAATAAAAGTAATGCTAGCTGGTTATAAAACATTATAAGATGTTCAAACATTATAAAAATATATAAGGCAGAAAATAAATCTGTTTTCTGCCTTATATATTATAATATAAACATATTATATATATTATATATATATATATATATATTATATATATATTATAATATAAACATATATTATAATATAAACATAATATCCTGTTTTCTAAACAAACAAACAAAAAGCTACTCCCAAACCAAAAACCAAAAAAAACCTCTTAACTATTTGGTGTATAGTTTTGTCTTTCCAGTTTTGTTGAGAAATTATTGACATGCATTTTACTGTATAAGTTCACCGTGTGCGTCATGATTTACATACAGAGTGAAATTATTACCATACTGGGTTCATCTAACGTTCATCTTCTCATATAGATACAATAAAAAGAAAAGAAAGGAGAAAAAAGTAAAGCAAAAAAAAATTCTTGAGATGAGAATTCTTAGGATTTACTTTCTTAATGACTCTCCTATAGATCATACAACAGTGTTAGCTATGGTGATCATGTTGTACATTACATCCCATTATGTATCTTACAGCTGGAAGTTTGTACCTTTTGACCACCTTCCTTCAGTTTCCCCTCCCCACCCCCACCTCTAGTAACCACAAATCTGATCTCTTTTTCTGAGTTGGTTGTTATTGTTTTAGATTCTACATGTGAGATCATACAATATTTGTCTTTCTCTGGCTTATTTCTCTTAGCATAATGCCCTCAAAGTCTATCCATGTTGTTGCAAATGGTAGGATTTCCTCATTTTTTATGACTGAGTAATATTACATTAATATATATACATATTCCAATGCATATCTATTCTATATAGTTATGTATACAACATACATTTTTCCATTCATCCATTGACGGACACTTGGACACTTAGGTTGTTTCCATGTTTTGACTACTGTAAATATTGCTGCTATGAACATGGATTGCAGATATCTTTTCGAGTTAGTGTTTTCATTACTATATTCTCAGAAGTAGCATTGCTGGATCGTAAGATAGTGCCATTTTTAATGTTTTGAGATTCCTCCATACTGTTTTCCATAATGGCTTCACCAATTTATGATCCTACCAAGAGTGTACAGGAGTTCCCTTTCCTCCACATCCATACTAGCATTAATTATCTCTTGTCTTTTTGATGCTAGCCCTTCTAATAGGCTGAGGTAACTCCACTGTGGTCATCGTGGTTTGAATTTGCATTTCCCTAATGATCTGTGATGTTGAGCATCTTTTCATGTGCCTGTTGGCCTTATGTATATTTTCTTTGGAGAAATGTCTATTCTCCAAAATGCCCATTTTTATATGGGGTTATTTGGTGGTCTGATATTGAGTTGTATGAGTTCTTTGTATGTTTTGGATATTAGCCCCTTATCGGATATATGGCTTGCAAATGTTTTTTTTTTTCTCTCATTCTACAGATTGTCTTTAAAAAAAATTTTTTTTTTCAACCTTTATTTATTTTTGGGACAGAGAGAGACAGAGCACGAACGGGGGAGGGGTAGAGAGAGAGGGAGACACAGAATCGGAAACAGGCTCTAGGCTCCGAGCCATCAGCCCAGAGCCCGACGCGGGGCTCGAACTCACGGACCGCGAGATCGTGACCTGGCTGAAGTCGGACGCTTAACCGACTGCGCCACCCAGGCGCCCCTCTACAGATTGTCTTTTTATTTTGTTGATGATTGATCTCTTTTGCTGTGTGGAAGCTTTTTAGTCTGATGTAGTACAACTTTTTTTTTTTTTTTATTCTGTTGCTTGTGCTTTTTAAGTATCATATTAAAAAAAATCGTTGCCAGGACCAATGAGAGTATTATAGAGTTTTGCTTCTGCATAGTCTTGAAGATATGCCAGTCAAATTTGAGGGACAAACTCAGTGTGCTTGAGATGCTTTGTAGGAGGGGACCATGGTTGCTCTGGATATCAGACAAATGGAATTTAGAGGGCAGAGGGTGGTAGTTCAGAGTCTGGCCATGGCACCAGCGTCACATAGGCCTGTGTCCAAGCCCTGGTAGCTGAGTGACTTCAGACAAGCTGCCTCTCCTCCATAAGCTGTCTCTCCTCCATAAGTACTCCATAAGTGCTTTAAAGTACTATCTTGAGTGAGTGAGAGATTATGTAAAGCCCTTAGCACAGTGTCTGATATGTAATAAATGCTAAATAAATGTTAGCTGTTATATTATTTTGACTGATTGATGGCTGTTTATTTATTTAGTTATATTTTTTATTTAAATCCAAGTTAGTTAACATATGGTGTAATAATGATTTCAGGAATAGAATTTAGTGGATGGCTATTTATAGAGAAACCCTGAAGAATCATGGTGCAAACAAGATAGAGTTTATTTCTCTGCCACACGTGTGTCTAGATGGAAGGTCCAGGGCTGACTATCATTCCGTAGTTATCAGAGACCCAGGTTCTTTGTACCTTGATGCTCACCTGGTTTCCAGCCTCTGGTCTAAGATGCCTGCTGTTCCTGTCACCATCGCAACCATGTTCAAGCCAGGGGGAAGGTCATAACTCAGAATTTGCATATAGCTTCTATACTCACAATCGACTGGCCCAAACTTAGTTATATGGCCATTCCTAGCAGCAAGAGAGGCTGGGAAATGAGTCTTTAGTTGAGTGGCTATATGGCCAACTAAAAACACTGATACTGTGTCAAAGTCTTTGAGAGGCAACTTGCGGTCCCTGTCACGGCAGCTACAGCACTGTCTCTGAGGGAAGGTGTCTCTGAGGTGTCCTGCATATGTCCTCTTTAAGAACTGGCTCCTGCCCTGTTGTATGTGTATTTATCAAACACCCTTGTCAACTTGTCCACTGGTTTATATTTTTATCTTTTGCTAATTCTTTGTCAACTTGTTTATGTTTTTATCTTTTGCTAATTCTTTGGGGTAGTGATGTCAGATGTTTACTAGCTTTTCTATAAAGAACTGTTTCCTTTTATACTAAAATTACTTTTTTTATGCTTTAAGACTACCCTGATGATGTAAGGTTCTGGGCTTCATTCTTAAAATTTCCCCACTTCTCTGTTTGAAGAAGTACACTTCAGGGGCACCTGGGTGGTTCAGTCATTGAGCGTCTGACTTCGGCTCAGGTCATGATCTCACAGCTTGTGAGTTCGAGCCCCACATGAGACTCTGTGCTGACAGCTCAGCCTGGAGCCTGCTTTAGATTCTGTGTCTCCCTCTCTCTGCCCCTCTCCCACTTGCTCTGTCTCTCTCTCAAAAATAAATGGAAATATTAAAAAACAGTAAAAAAAAAAAAAAGAAGTACATTTCATTCATTTAAATTAGTCTAGTACCTAGGGAGCTTGCTTAAGAGTTTTACTCTTTCAGATTACTGTGGTATAGACTTCACTTACATGATTATAAACATTCAGGTGGGTGCTGAAAGATTCAGAGCTGGAAAAGCCGAACATTTATTATGACAAATAATAGCTTTGGTACCTTGTGGCTATTACAAATATTAATGTTAAAATTTGTACCCGTGACAAATGGAAAATTATGTAGCCAGGGAAACACGTGTGATGACATTGTTGGGTTAATCCTTTTAATAGATTAATATTTCTTAGCACTGGCTAATCATTAGAATGCTTTAACATAAATATTCTTCTTGGTATCCTGCTTTTCTTGTATATGGTGCTAAAGTAGCCTGTTCAACTGGGTTATCTTTGTACCAAGCTCTGTGTCATCTCAGATATAGAAGAGCTCTTATTTAAAAAAATTTTTTTTAACATTTTATTTTATTATTGAGAGACAGAGACAGAGTATGAGCGTGAGAGGGGCAGAGAGTGGGAGACACAGAGTCTGAAGCAGGCTCCAGGCTCGGAGCTGTTAGTACACAGCCCCATGCGGGGCTCAAACCCACAAACTGTGAGCTCATGACCTGAGCTGAAGTCAGACACTTAACTGACTGCTCCACCCAGGCGCCCCAGAAGAGCTCTTATTTTAAAATTAGATTTCATGGAGGCACCTGGATAGCCCAGTCTTGGTTTTGTCTCAGGTCATGATCTCATGTTTTGTGAGATCAGGCCCCATGTCAGGAGCAGAGCCTGCTTGGGATTCTCTCTCTCCCCCTCCCTCTGTGCCTCCCCTGCGCGCTCTCTCTCTCTCAAAATAAACTTAAAACAAAACAAAAAAAAAAAAAAAGGAAATTAGATTTCATGGTTGTCCCAACTGAATAGTAGCTGAAACTGACCAAAATTTGGGTGTTACTTGGGTTGGAGTTTCTTTTTTCCATATCAGTTTGGCGGGGGAACAGTTCAGAAAAATGTACAAGGCTGTGTGATATTTGTCCTGATCTGTTTGGTTTCTAAAGCTTGATTGAATATATTCTGGGGTCCTGGTTACTTAGTTTTTATCCTACCTGGACTCCCAGGCTCTTGCAATAATTATACTGAACTCTTCTCCATCTTCCTTCCTTCCTTCCTTCCTTCCTTCCTTCCTTCCTTCCTTCCTTCCTTTCTTAATTTCTTTCTTTCTTTCTTAATTTCTTTCTTTCTTTCTTTCTTTCTTTCTTTCTTTCTTTCTTTCTTTCTTTCTTTCTTTCTTTCTTTTCTTTCTTAATTTCTTTCTTTCTTTCTTTCTTTCTTCTTCTTTTTAAAATTTTTTAATTTTTTTTTATTTTTGAGAAAGAGAGAGAGAGAGACAGAGACAGAGTATGAGTGGGGGAGGGGCAGAGAGAGGGAGACACAGAAGCTGAAGCAGGCTCCAGGCTCTGAGCTGTCAGCACAGAGCCTGACCCGGGGCTCAAACCCACAACCTGCAAGATCATGGCCTGAGCCAAAGGTGGATGCCCAACCGACTGAACCACCCAGGTGCCCTTCTTTTCCATCTTTCTTAAAATACAATGTTGGCTGTCTGAGTGTAGAACCTCCTAAAATGTCATGAGAATCTACTGAGCTTGTTTTAACTAACAAGGAGAGAAACAGATTCAAAGACAGAGTAACCACCCGAGGACGCTCGGCTTAAGAAGGGACCTGCACATATGGATAGCCTAACACCCTTGCTTTTGAATTTTTCTGAGACCTTTGTAAAAGTGGGCACGATTCCTAAATTAAAGAAAAAAAAAAAGACAACGACAACAGAACATATCTGAAGAATTAAAAAACCTAAAAGCGTGTCAGTGAACTTAGTCTCCACTGTTTCATTTTAGCAGGCCTTGTGGCTTGGTATGGACAGAGGATAGAGGGAGGCAGACTCAGCCATGTGATTTCAGATTGCCTTCCTGTGGGGTTACAGCGTTTCCACTGCATTTGTCCACAGTTCGCATATTGTCATTGACTTTAGGTAGCAATAACATAAAACACTATTAAAAGAGGAAAATCCCACACCCTTGATAAGACTTGGTAGCTGAATTTATATTTTTAGAAAGCAAAGCTTGGAAACAACCGTATTTATTATTTTAAAAGATTTTCGAGCGTTTTTGTAAAGTGTGCATCTGTTATCATTACTCTAAATATGAATTCTTCTATATTTCAAACAAAGTGTTCACTGATATTTACCTTTCCGATGAGATATTTTATGTGTGTGACTATTTTTAAAGCATGTGCTCATTTGGGTGGAGCTGCTCTTGTGGTGTTTAACCTGTATTTACATATTTTCCTCTTCCTTATGAATGTCTTGTTTCTGACTTTTTAAGACTAAATCCCAAATGCTTCATTTTGGTGATTATTGGATAGCTTACAGATAGAACACACACAAGAAAGAGTGTGTTTATTATTAGCTAAATTATTTATTTTTCATTTACTAAGTATAACTTTAGTTACTTTTGTAAGTTTTTAAATATATGGACTGCTAAGTTGTATTTATTAGCAAAATGTGTTAACTACTTTTAGCATTTTGGTGTATTCTCTTTCTACAAGTTCTTTTTCTGTATATACAAGTATACCCATGCATACCTTTGCAATAAATCAGAATCTAGGTGTATATAGATATATATACACATTATGTAGGTTGTACATATAGTGTTATCTTATGAAAATACCCCTTGTCAATAATTACACTTTGTGAATATGCTTTTAAATAACTACCTAATACTATATTACATTGTGTGATACACCACATTTTACCAATTTCCTTGTTGTTGGACACTTAGATTTTGTGTTACTAGAAAGAATGTTGCGACAAACATTCTTATATATTTCTCTTTCTGTCTTTGATAATTTCCTTAGGATGGATTCCTAGGAGTAGAATTACTGGTCTAAAGGAGTGTGAAAAAATTTTAAAGGTTCTTGATACACAATGCCAAGTTCATTCACTCAGTCAAAAATGTTTCCCTAAGCACCATGGATGTAGCAAGGAAGAAGACAGTCCTTGCTCTTAGTTCATAGTCTAGTTGGGGGAGAGATAGATGTATGATTAAACTCAAGTTCATGCTTTCCAGAGAGGCTGTGTTAATTTGCATGTCACTGACATTGTCAATGTATGCAAGAAGTTTTGGAATGTGTATATGTGTTCTTTGGAATTAGGGTGTCATAGAATACTTTATAGGAAATAAAAGTATTTGTGTTTTGGTTACTGCATATCATGAATCGTACCAAATAATTTTTGACATTATCGATTTAGAAAACCTAACCCATTTCAATATCTCCATTTCTGTCACAAAGCATTGATCTACATTTGTAGAGTATTCTCATTTCCATACTTTTATGGGGGCTTTCCTACTGTATTCTCCCAATCTCTTGATACTTTCTGCCACTGACGAATAGAACACCACTCTGACACATGGAAGGGTTGATAAAGAATACTAAATGCACAGTGCTTAAAACTATCTTATCAGTATTCTGTTCTCCTTTTCAAAGGAGAAAGACCCTTATTTTATGTATAGTCTTTATAAGTGTGGATAAGGCATATAAGAGTGGAACCTAAATATCTATGGTAATAACAACTCATGGTAATGCTATTACATTTAATTTGCAGATTCTCCAATACCTATTAAGCACTGGTTTAATATTCAGGACACAAATAGCAGTTTTCAGGACAGCAGGTTAATCTGTCGTATTCATATAGCTAATATATTACATATCTGGCAATGAAAAGCAATTATTTGTCATCAGAACAGACTAATGACATTAAGGTGCGTAAAAAAAGAAAAGAAAAGAAAAGAAAAGAAAAAAAGCCCACATTTTTAGTTTGCCTGAAAGTTAGTGGGAGGGCGAATGTGGTTTTCATGGAGCACTGAGCTGCATTTTTATGTCCAGAACGCTCAGTCCTTGGGAATAATTATTCTATTCACTGCTCGATAGGTTTCCCACACGTGAAAGCTGCCAAGCTTCTCTGGCTTCTAATTTAGGAGCTAAAAAGATTTCCTTACCGGACTTAAAAGTGATCTTTAGGCAAATGTATGGCCTTCCCTCTTCACTCAAAACTGGCTACAGATAGGCACTGTATATACAAGTAGCCTTGCCAAGTATGGCGAGATAAATTATGTGACTGAGCTGTTTTCCAAAACATGCCTTTTCACAATAAAATACCATATTTTTCTGGTTTACTCGAGTTATTAGTATGATCTCCATACTCAAATGAGCAAGCCAACTATGCCTAATAAGTAATGAGAGATGGTGTAATGTCTGCCACTGTATACTTTCAGTTTTATCCATTTGTATTTCATTTGATTTTGATGAAGCGTACGATTTTTTAGTTTACCAAATGAAATAAATGGAGTGGTTTGCATATTATGCTGTGGGAATTCTGAAGACTTGTATGTCTAGGATGAGTTTTTAGAGAGGTAGAGGTTTCAGTTTGTGGACGTGGAAAAATGTGGATGCCTGGTTCAATACATCCTTGAATTTTATATTTGATAGAAGGGTGTCATAGCGTTGGTAATCTTTTGGCGCTTAATTCTTCAGTCAGTATCACGTTGCCAAGGTCTATCTATATTTTTGCATGCATCAGTGGTGCACTCTTTTTGCGGGCAACATACTATTCCATAGTGGGAATATACCTAAATTTATTTACATATTTTCTTGTATATAGACATGTGGGTTATTTCCAGCCTTTTGTTATTGTGAATGCTGTTGCCGTGGACATTCTTGTATGTGTTGTGTGTTTTACATGTGTAAGAGTTCCTCTGGTTTCTACTTTGGAGTAGAATTGATGGGTCATAGAGTGTCTGAATGTTCAGTTTTATAAGATAATGCAATCCTGTCTTCCAAAGCAGTTGTACCTAAGTTTACATTCCTACCAGAAACACTTTGGAAGTCTTGTCGTCCATATTCTCTTTAAACACTTGATGCTATCGGACTTCTGAATGTTGCTAATTATGTGGGTTTAGAAGGGTCTTCATTTGTATTTTGCTGATCACTAACGAGGTTAAATGTTTATTCAATACTTATTGCCATATGTATTCCTTCTTTTAAAAAAGGCCTGTTCATGTTTTTGGCCTAGTTTTAAAAATCGCATTGATTCAGCTTTTCTTATTAGTATAGGAATTTTTTAAAAAATATATGTTCTTGATACTAATCCTCTGGAAACTTTATGGATAGGAGATATCCTCTCCTGGTTTGCAACTTCTTCCACTTTTTCTAGGGTGACTTTTAACGATTGGATGTCCTTGCTTTTTAACAGAGTCAAATTCATGAATATTTTATAATGAACTCTTTTACAGAAAACCTTCCCTGTCAAGATCAGAAGGAATTAGAAAATACACTCCTCACTAAAATTTTTATAGTGTTGCTTCCAGTATCTTAAGTTCTGATCCATCTGGAATTAGGTTTTGTATGATGTGAAATAAAGGTTCAGTTTTCATTTTTATCATATAATTCACCACCTCTGTCATATATTAAGGTCATATATGTGCTTGGGATTTTTTCTGAGCTTTCTTCTGTTCCATGCGTCAGTACGTCTATCCCTTCCCTGAGTCATAGTCAGTCAGCTTTGTAAGTGGTCCTAATATCTGATAGTGCACAGCTCCCCTCCTGGCTCTTCTTTTTCAGGAAGACTTGCCTTTTCTTTGCTTCTCTGTGTGAACTTACAAATCAGCTTCTTAAGTTCCATAAACAATTCTCTTAGGATTTTGATTAGCATTGTATTGAATTTTTAGATGAATTTGGAAAGAATGTCATCTTTATGATATTAGGTGTTCCTTAGGAACCTGATACATCTCTCAATTTATTTAGGTATTCTTTAGTGTCTTTTAATAAAGTGTAAATATTCACATGTTTGAACCTTGCATCTTTTTTTTTTTTAATGTTTATTCATTTTTGAGAGACAGAGAGACAGGGCCTGAGTGGGGAAGGGGCAGAGAGAGGGAGACTCAGAATCTGAAGCAGGCTTCCAGGCTCTGTGCTGTCAGCATACAGCCTGATGGGGGACTTGAACCCACGAACTGTGAGATCATGACCTGAGCCAAACTCAGATGCTTAACCGACTGAGCCACCCGGGTGCCCCGAATCTTCCATCTATTTAAAAAAATATTTATTCCTAGTTGCTTGATATTTTTAATGCGATTATACATCATGTCTTGTAAATCATGTATTCTAGCTGCTTATTCCCGGTGTATAGAAATGTGATTGGTTTTTGTATATGGATCTTATATCCAGCTATCTTGCTAAACTCTCTTTTTAAAACATTTTTATTTTAAATGTTATTTAAAATTTAAAATTTATTTTAAATTTAAAATTTATTTTAAATTTTATTTTAAAATGTTTATTTATTTTTGAGAGAGACAGAGTGTGAGCTGGGGAGGGGCAGAGGGAGAGGGAGACAGAATCCGAAGCAAGTTCCATGCTCTGAGCTCTGCACAGAGCCTGATGTGGGGCTCAAACTCACAGACCATGAGATCATGACCTGAGCCGAAGTCCGACGCTTAACCGACTGAGCTCCCAGGTGCCCCTCTTTTTTAAAAAATAATAACTTGTTTGTGAATTCTTTTGGGCTTTCTATGTGTATATTCATCATTGACGTTTTTATTTTCTTCTTTTCCATTATTTTTGCCTTTTTTTCCTGGTACTGTTAAGAACTTCATGACAATGTTGAATAGAACTGATGATAATGGGCGTTCTTTTCTTGTTCTTGTTCTTCTTTTTTTTTTCAAATGTTTGTTTATATCTGAGAGTGAGAGAGAGAGAGAGACAGAGCAGGAGTGGGGGAGGGGCAGAGAGAGAGATGGAGACAGAATCTGAAGCAGGCTCCAGGCTCTGAGCAGTCAGTGCAGAGCCAGACATGGGGCTCAAACTCATGAGCCATGAAATCATGACCTGAGCCAAAGGCGGATGCTTAACTGACTGAGCCACCCAGGTGTCCCCATTGTTTTCTTGTTCTTGATTTCAAAGGCCATACTTCTAATGTTTTCCAATTAAGTGTGATGTTTGTTATAGATTTAAAAAAAAAATACACCAGGTTAAGGAGAGTTCCTTCTCTATTCTTACTGTTTTTATCAAGAATTTCCATCAAATTTTATCAAAATGCTTTTCTGAATCTACTGATATATCTTTTTTCCCTCATTTAAACTTCTAATATGTTAAATTAAAAATACTAAAACTATAAAAATATTATTTTCAGATATACATGTACAGGGTGAACTATGTATTAAAAAAATAGAGGTGTCTGCGTGGCTCAGTTGGTTAAGCGTCCAACTCTTGGTTTTGGCTCAGGTCATGATCTCATGGTTTCATGAGATTGAGCCCTGCGTTGGGCTCTGCACTGACAGCCTGGAGCCTGCTTGGGGTTCTCTCTTTCCCTGCTCTCTCTGCCCCTCCCCCCCCAAATATGTAAATCTACTTAAAACAAAACAAAACAAAACAAAAAGCAGTCAATGGCAAGTATGATTCAGGATAACAGTTAACACAGGTGGGTAGGGAGAAGCACTTGGGAGACATCAGTTGTTGCTAATGTTCCAGTTCCCATGTCAGGTGGTGAGTTTATGGCCATACAGTATAGTATCTAAAGCAAACAAATATATGCATAAAAACACAAATGATTAAATACGAAAGCTGATCATGCATAGACCATTAAGGAAAGATAAGCCTAGGTGTTATAAACTAAGAATTATGATTAATCCATCACTTCTCGGCCTTTTGGCTAGGATCAAGTGAAGAATTATGATTAATCCAATTGTATGATTTAAAAAAAATAAATTCTTATTTGTCTATATCAGACTGTATGGCATTTATTCCTGGGTTGGTAAAAAGTCTTCTTCAAGTGCTGCATTTTTCACTGCTATTGGTTAAGTTCCTCCTCTTTAGATACCTTTTGGCTGTTTGTGGTTGTGAGATTTAATATCATGGCTCACATGTGCTTTAGGGTCTGCACATCCTAAGAGTGAAAAGTTCTGTGATTATCCTGTGCTCTCAATTGTTTAGTCCCCACATTGCAAGATGATTAAATGGCCCTCGTTCTAGGTTGACACTTTGTGTGGAATGCTCTGCAGTGTATAGAGAGCCTGACCCTTTCTTTTGGTTACTTAGACCACACACTTCTGTAATGAACACGCCATGAATTTCTATCCCACCCATCCTATCCATCTCATCCTATCATGTAGGGCTGGGGCATGAGGTTTGTAGCTTTTGGGGAGGACACTCGGAATGTATTTTAGTGGTTACGGACATTTGGAATGAAACAGAGTTGGATTTGAATCTTGGCTCTTCTTTTTACCAGCTGTGTGGTCTTTAGAAATTTGAATAACCACTCTGAGCATCAGTAATCCAAAAAATTTGCCTGATATTTTTCTCCCAGGTTGTTGTGTTATAATGTTGTCGATTGTTATTACTATGATGATCATATCAGCATCATGTAGAATTAATTTTTGTATCTCCATGCAGCTGGATGAAGTTTCAAGCTACTGACCTGGATTTTCCCTTGAGTGTGCTTAGAGGCACCAGTCGTTTTATTTCCTAAGTTCTGAAAAGAGGCCTAGTGCCAAAATACCCTTACCTTCCTTTTCAACCAGTGCTTTTTCTCTTCTGTCGATTAATGGGGGGGAGGGGAGAGACGGGCAGTCATGTCATTCACAGCCAGGCCCTTTCTTTTTTTTTTTTTTTTAATTTTTTTTTTCAACGTTTATTTATTTTTGGGACAGAGAGAGACAGAGCATGAACGGGGGCGGGGCAGAGAGAGAGGGAGACACAGAATCGGAAACAGGCTCCAGGCTCTGAGCCATCAGCCCAGAGCCCGACGCGGGGCTCGAACTCACAGACCGCGAGATCATGACGTGAGCTGAAGTCGGCCGCTTAACCGAATGCGCCACCCAGGCGCCCCCAGCCAGGCCCTTTCTAAGCAGATACAAGTGTTTGGACTGATCTCAGTGCTGAGAACAGTATTAACAGTGATCACCCCAGTACCGAGCACCCCCACAGCAGCTACCGTACTGAATGCCGGACCCTCAGAATCTCCCTAGGTTCCAGTCCAATTTCCTAAAGCAGATTTTTAAAAATATTTGTTTACTGAAGGAGAGAACACAAGTGGGGGAGGGGCAGAGAGAATGAGGGGCGGGGCAGAGGATCCCAAGCAGACTTCTAGCTGACAGCAGGGAGCCCCATACGAGATGCTAGGAGAGCCAGATGGGGGTTCAAACTAATGAGCTGTGAGATCATGACCTGAGCTGGACTTGGATGCTCAACCGACTGAGCCACCCAGGCAACCTTTCCAAAGCAGATCTTTGATCTTCACCTTCACACCAGGAAGTCGGGGGCTTAGAGAGATTCAATAACTAGCCCAGTGTCACACCATTAGTAACTGGCAAAACCAGGAGGCACCCCCTGGTCTCTGTGACCAAAACCTACATTCGCAGCCACTTCCTATGAGGATGCGATTGCCTGGACAGTGTTTACATGTCCCTAATTTTTTGGATTTTGGACTTGGAAGTATGTGGAACCCAGAACTCAGTGGGACCTGGGTGGTTGAATCGTTGGATTCTCTGTGCCTTTTGGGGAAGCCAGCTCCCTGCCCATGCCAGAGATGCTCTGGAAACTTTGGATGCTCTTTAGCCATTTTGAGAGAGAAAGCGAGGGAGGGAGTGGGAGAGAGAGAGAGAGAGAGAGGATCCCAAGCAGCCTCAGTGCTGTCTGTGCAGAGTCCAACCTGTGGCTCCATCTGGCAAACCGTGAGATCATGACCTGAGGCGAAGTCAAGAGTCGGACAGTCCACCCACTGAACCCCCCCGGTGCCCCATTTTGGCCATTTTCTACTAAAAGTTGAATCTAAGATGATTCAGTGCTCCGATTGGTAGTTTCTAGAAATTTTCGCATTATTCACTTTGGGTGCGGAGTATTCAGATATGTGGCATTCATGACTATATTTTGGATTTTTAAGTCAGAAAACTAGAGCATTTATAAAAACCTTGGAAAATATCTGTAGTATGCTGAAATAAAGTGAGAACTTAGTAAAAATATGCATTAATGCAGGAATCCACTGCCCTCACACTAAGCACAAGAGATCTCTGTTGAACCTTGGGAAAAATAAACTTACTCCCTTGGCTTTTATGGGGGTGGCACTAAAATTTGGTAGCTGTGCCCAGGAGTGGGGTAGTGGCATAGAATGAAAACAGTCTGCAGGAGCCTTCAGGTTCTTTAAAACACAACCAACTTAAACATTAACATAGTCTTTAGAGAATGAATCCCGGATTCCCTAATCCCACACAGACAGTTGAGTTTTTGAAAAAGAGGTTCAACTTAAAAAGTTAGTTTACTCTCCTACTTACCAAGTATTTAATTAAACACAATTAACCAAAGGGTGAGAGAATAAAATTTTCTGTTTAAAATTCTTTCCTTCTTCAGCACACCCCCCAAATGACACAAGTTTGAGGAAGAATTGTTAAATTTTAGTTTTTGCCCTTGTGCTAGTTCCCTATTTTGATCCAGTTAATATTAAAATGCTCACAAAGCAATTATCATTCATCTTTCAACTTGATGAACAGATTTTCATTGCAGATGAAGTCTGCCCTGTAAATGATTAAACATTAATGAAAACAAGAATCAACCTGATTTGTTTCAACACCTCCATTTCTCTGCGGGAGGTGACATTTTTCTGCCAGTTTGTCCAAGTGGTGCTTTTGCAGCCTCCCTCTTGCTCAAGTAGCGGGTATGTGGCTTTGTTTGGAATTCAGTCGAGAGTATGCCTGAGCTTGAAAATGAAAAACAGTATCCTACTTCTCAGATTCTGTTTGTAAGGATGTGGCAGAGTGCTTACAATACGTTTGGAAGCTTGTGACTCCCGAGAATTTCTCTGGCATTGCTCAGCATTCAGTATTTGCAGAGTATTTAATTTATTGGTAGCATTGAATAACATGCAGGGTAAAATGGCAGCCCTGTTAGGCTTTCCATTTGAACAGCCTTACTAGGATAGCAGCTGACCAAACGCTGACAGCTCTTTCTGCCCATAAAAGAAGTTGGGTTCAGCATTCCAGCTGAACCAATTGACCAATTGACCTTTCTTCAGTCTTCTTTTGTACACCCTTAGGAGAGGAACCATCACCACTCTTTAGTTTATATCTGCTATATGGTTCCTTAATTTATTCCTCATATATGGGAGTACATTTCTTTCCGTGTTCATGTGTGGGGCTTTTGGGCCAAATTTGTTTCCTGCGTTTCTGTTTCTGTTTACCGAACAGAGTAGTCACTACTGGAACAGATTTACTCGCTCAAACATCGACTGGCACATAAGTGCTCAGTAAACAGTGTTTGAATGAAGAAATGCCGGGCAGTGAATATGGGGACTTTTGGCCTCTCTGCATATCTGATTAAGTGGTCATATATTTACAGATTTGATTTCCTTTCATATCACTGCTATCTATGTAATGTTTTAAGAATTTCCTTTACCTGGATAGTTTAAAATTCCAGCATTTAAACATTACCTCCAGATTTAGATAAAGGTAAAATTGTAGCATTGGCTATCAGCAAGCAGGGAAATATATTAATTTCCAGTTTCCAGGAAGGTTGGAGGGAAAGACTTTCTTAGAATGAGCATGATTGTCCTCTGACAGGAGCACTGAAATTAAATGGCTCGAACCGCGTAACACCTTGGCAGTCATGCATAAGTGCATCTTCTTTCTCTTATCGATTTTATGTATTGTGCTTTGCTGGCAAAAATGCCGATTGTTTATTCACTGATGTCAAACAGCTATAGAACCAGCTTTGTGTCGTGCATTGAAAACCAGACTGAAGAATATCACATTTTCTGGTTATTGTATTTGTTTTCGTATTCTTTTAATTGCACGTGCACATATAACAGTAACCCTATTGACGGTATGAATTCCCGTTTTCTATTTTGGAATTGATCTCGCAAGAGACAGTTGAAAGTTTGTGCTCTGTAAGTAGAGAACGATAAGTCCTTTGAATAACAACCTGAAATAATCTATTATCATGAGAATACGTGCTTTATTGCTTTTTTTTTTTTTGACGTATAGCTTTTTGTTTTGATATGATATGTGATATGAAGGGAAATGTTCCCCGTAAACTCCTAAGTATAAGAGTTGGGTTTGCAGAGAGGCCATAAGTTCCCTTCTGTTTTGGTTACAGCAGGAATATCATCTATTTTTAACACAGTCGCTCTCTGCCATACAGTGTGGTGACACGGCAGTGCCATCGCATGACACTGTCATTTTACTAGAAATGCTGCTTTAATTTTATCCTTTTATTTTTAGCTTCATAACTTCCTCACAAAGCTATCTGGAATAAAGAATCGAATGTTCAAGCATGACATTTACGTTCACTTGAGATTTTTCAAAAGCATCCGCCAGGACTTGATTTGCTTAAAACGTGAAATAAAAATATACCTCTGTTAATTAAGAGAACAACTTCAAATCCAGTTACTCCACAGTAACCTGAGTTCTTGGCATTTCAAATATGCAGTTAAGTTTTATGTTGACCCAGTTAATGTTCCCAAAGTCAATGGAGTGAGGCAACTTGGATTCTCTAGAATCGGGTGTGGAGATGGAATTTGGGGTGCAAGATGGTTACTAGGAATTGCCACCTATAAAAGGGAAGGGGGGGCAGGGAAGGTTTAGGTAGAGGGAGGCTGATGTTGGCTGATGTTGGCTCAAGTGACCGGTCTTGCCCGGTCACCAAAGGCAGGCCAACCTGGAGAACCTGTGATCTCCAGCAAGAGGCCCTCGGCTGCTGAGGCCCATGGAAGAGCCGCCTGCTGGAGACTGTCTGCTGACCACACTCACCACAGCTGGACAGAAAGTCTTTCTTGATGTGAGGGACTGAGCTCCACCACATGGGACTCTTATAACTATTATTAACAACAGTACATAGATTTTATAGTCAGAACGTTGTCTTTATCTGATCAGTGAAAAATGGAGGCCAAACAATTTGCTTAAGATCTTGTGGTTAATTCAGAGCAGAGCTAGGAAGACTAACTTATATGTCCTATTCTCTTAGCCTTTGGTAAACTGACATCACGCTGTGATGGCTGTATTATTCTTTCATAAATAATTTTTTTTAATGTTTATTTAGTTTTGAGACAGAGACAGCGCGTGAACGGGGGAGGGTCAGAGAGAGAGGGAGACACAGAATCTGAAGCAGGCTCCAGGCTCTGAGCTGATAGCACAGAGCCCGACGTGGGGCTTGAACCCACCAACCATGAGATCATGACTTGAGCCGAAGTCGGACGCCCAACCGACTGAGCCACCCAGGCGCCCCATGGCTGTATTATTCTTAAATGGGTGTCAGTGTATGTGAAGAAAAAGTGAGCTGCAGGTATGATAGCTACTCAAGAACTGGTATGGCCAACAAGAAGAGGCACAGGTTTTAGATTCCAGCTGGCTTGGCCTTCCGGTCTGTGTTCTGTCTGGCTCTGTGACAGGCAAGTCTCTCATTCATTCTGACCTTCAGTGTTCTGGTCAGTCAGTCAATAAAAGGAATGAAGTTGATTTGTTGACCGAACAGGGTAGATGGAAGCACATAATACACTGGTGTTCATAGGAGGAAACACCGTACATGCTAATTTTCTTAAATGTCAAAACCAAGTCAACCTGTAAAATGTCAGTAGAGAAATGAAGATTCGAACTTGAAGACAGGGAGAACTTTTCTCCCCCATATTTTTCTTTCATATTTCCCCCATACCTGTAGTGTTAATATATTAGGAAATGAATTGACAGACTTTTCTGAAGAACTTGCATCTGCGGTGTGAGGCCATTCCAGACAGACATGGGAAGGGCTATTATTAAAAAAAAGGAGAGGAAGGGGGCACCTGGGTGGCTCAGTCAGTTGAGCATCTGGCTTCGGCTCAGCTCATGATCTCACTGTTTGTGGGTCGAGCCCCATGCTGGGCTCTGTGCTGACAGCTTGGAGCCTGGAACCTGCTCCAGATTCTGGTCTCCCTCTCTCTTGCCCCTCCCCTGCTCATGCTCTGTCTCTCTCTTTCTCTCTCTCAAAAATAAACATTAAAAAATTTGAAAAAAAAAAAGGAGAGGAAGAAGCACGGAGTGAAAAAGATTAAATCAACAAATATTCATGGAATGCTTATTATGCAGAGCTTTTTTTGAATTTTAATGGTACAGCTCAATATAGAAGGTGAATGGAAGTACCAGATCTGAGCTCATTAAAAACTGCCGCTTCTCCCTTTTCCACTTCTACTAGCCTTTGGGTTTTAGTCTCGGTTATTTTTCTAGGTTTACTGCCGTCAGCTGGTAACTATTTCCCACCTGTCTATGTTATATGTTAGGCCTACCTTCGGCCCATTCTTTATGGAAATTCAAGCCTATTATTTCCTACTTCCAATTACTTTCATAAAGGTCAAAATACTTGACATTGATGGTTGCCGGGAGCCCGCCAACCTCATCTCTCACTATTTACATTTCCAAACCCAAATCTTCCCCCTCTTTCTGCCTCACTAGGTCTCCCAATAGGCTTTGGCCCTTTTGCTTTGGGCCTTTGCCCATACTGATTCCTAATCTGGTAGTGCTCTTTCTCTTTCCTTCTGGTTAACTGCCACTTGGTGTATATTTTTCTTCCTTTGGGAAGGCTTTTGCTAATCCCTGGACTAGACTGGGTCACCCTCTTACTTTCCTCTAATACTCCCCCTTAGGATTGATCACAGGAGGTAATTACTTGCTGTGTGCGTGTGACAGTCTTCTCTCCTATCAGGTTTAGCTCCACATGGGCTCCGTACTAGTTCTGTTTTGGCTCCGCCAAGCTCAGTCCTGGCAGGGAGGGAGTCAATGAACCTTTTTGAGTGAAGGACTTAGAAGGCTCACATAAGTCTCTCTTGTTCAGCCTGTGCTTCCTACCTCACTGTTTGGGCTCTCTAAGTTTAGACGTAGGTCAGTGTAAATCCCCCTACATTAAGCTCCACATTTGCTACCACAAAGACTAAGAATGAAGACTTTGCTCTGATGTCTCCAATTAAAAAAAAAAAAAAAATCCTTACCGTTTCTTAAACCTAGTATGTTTTGTTTTATTTTATTATTTTCATGTATATTTTAGTGCATGTCACTGTGTCAGGTTAAAAAACCATGGTACTTTGATTTATTTAAAAAATTATTTTCCTTACTCGAGCCATTGAATGATGAGAAATGAGATCTTCAAATATTATTATTCAAAAAAAAATGTTTAAGGACTTGATTTGTGAGAGAGGGAGAATCAAGCCCTTCATCCACACCCGAGAAGCTTTGCTAATCTAATGTTTTTCCTCGGACCAAAAGCTCTGTTTACAGTGCCCGGTGTTTTATAAGTAAGAGCTCGAGGGGAGAGTGGAAATAGGTGGTTTGCTTACAACAAACAGCACATGTAAACGTTCTCGTAATAAGTGCATTTCTTGGCCATTTTATGCTGGTATGAGTTCAGGCTGGGCTACTTGAAAATGGACATCTTCTATTTTTATAGGAAACACATGGAATGTCTGGAATTCTTCTTAGAAAAAGGAATCCGTGCATCCTGCTGCGAAGCAGCCAAGTACTTGCTTTTTGTTAGTTGTGGTCTTAGACTTCAATTCTAAAGGCATCCTGAAAATCAGACATGATTGACTGAAGTTCAGTATTGCTCCTTCAACTGAAAATGAGAAGGACTATACATTTGATTTGAAAAATTTGAAAATTTGTGTTTCGTTCACTTTGGTAGGTAGTCCGTTCAACTGGCCGTTTTGTCTTTGCGTTTTATTTTGAAACCATTTACTTTACAAAGCTTCCCAGGTGGATATTTATTTTCACTTTGAATAAATTAACACAATGGGTAATTTAACTTAAGCGTTGTGTCTTTGACATTTCAGTGGTTCCTGTATATGAATGGCAGGACTCGTGAACTGAAAAATAGTTGTGATTCTTCATGCAAATAACAATATTGAAATCATAATAAGAGCAACTTTATTTGGAAGCTTTCGTATCTTTTTTTATCAATATTAAAACTACTTCTTGCAAATTGCGGGCTTACCGGTTTGCAGATAATGTTAGTCTGAGTCTTGGCCATGTTATTCTGTAATATATGTCAATGGTACCAGAAACGAGACTGGCTGAGTTTTTAGTCACACAGACATTGCTTTATTTTATTTTATTTTATTTTATTTTATTTTATTTTATTTTATTTTATTTTATTTTATTTTATTTTATTTTATTTTCAGTACAGCCTATGATAGATCGATAGAGTTGATTATCAAAGTTGATTAAGGTAGAGTTTCTTCCTTCACTGTTTATTCTTTTCATGATTAACCAGAAGCTCCAAATTGCTGATACTTGCTGTAATTTTTAAATCTACTGGTTAATAAATATGTGAGATTCATCTAAGAGCATCCGTTTTCACATTTCACATTTCACAGAGTGGAACCTCTCTTGGGAAACACAAGAATTTAAGAAAAAAAGGGAATTCAGTGTTTTTCTTGCATAATCATGATCTTGTAGGAATCCACATGGAAAAGTAGCTATTGTATTGTGAGGGTTTTTTTTTTTTTTTTTTTTTTTTTTTTAAGAGTGGCTTTTGTTTAGCCCTATGTGGTATGACCCAGGGGGGAAAAATCTTGTTTGTTCTTATTAATCGCTCCCCCCTTACATTTTTAGTATAATTAATTAATTAAAACTTTATTCTGCTTTTGTTAACAGACTAAAGTTATCGTCCACCTTCACAATAGCAAAAAACTTGAAATCTAAGGGTGTGGATTGGTGGACAATGAAAGGTCTTCTAGGTCTTGGTGAGATAAAGACTAGTTAATTGACTTCACCATGGTCTTAGTCTATGGCATTGGGGGAAAAACATTTTCAGTTTTCAGTGTTTTCATTGCAGACTCAGATGATCTTTCCGGTAAATTAAGTGGGCCTTTACTTGTCAACTTTATGTCTAAATGACTTTTGTTGCAAATAAAGAAGAGTCTTTTTTTGTTGTTATTCATTAAACAGATATTTTAGCGTACACATTTCTTGTGAAAAAACAGGAGATGAGTTGGAACTTAACTCATAAAGGAGTTTTGGACTTTACCCCCAATATAGTTAAAGAAACTTACGAACTCATTCAGGCATGGATTTGGAATTCAACAAGTGGTAAATAATAAGGCACAGCCTCTCCTCTTAATATCTTGTTTTGTAGTTTTGGAATGACAGTCAAAATAAGGGAGAGTATATATTTTTAAAGTTCCTCCTGTGTTGTGGGAGGGATACAAATGTTATACAGTGATTAATTTTCCCTGGATGTAGTGGGGATCATGCTACTTGGCTAGGGCTGGCGATAGGAGTGGCGGGAAAAGAGGATGTAATTTTCAACAAATATTCAAGGAATTTTTTGGCACACTTACTGCACGACAGCACTCTGTGTGTTGGAGAGCCAGTGTGAACAAGGCCATATCTCTGCTCTGATGGAACTTATATTTTAGGGAAAGGAAATAGTAGTATTTTTTTTTTCAACGCTTATTTATTTTTGGGACAGAGAGAGACAGAGCATGAACGGGGGAGGGGCAGAGAGAGAGGGACACACAGAATCGGAAACAGGCTCCAGGCTCTGAGCCGTCAGCCCAGAGCCCGACGCGGGGCTCGAATGAACTCACGGACAGAGATCGTGACCTGGCTGAAGTCGGACGCTCAACCGACTGCGCCACCCAGGCGCCCCTAGTAGTATTTTTTAAGGTAGACTGGAGGGAAGTTATTTCTGGATGTCTCTGTGCTTTCTCCCCTTGGACAAGTCAGTGATGCCTTCTGGAGGGTCAAGAGTACATGCGGAGGTGAGGGGCTTAGCTTTGACTGGAGGAGGAGCACCTCTCCCTGGCAATAGCAGAGAGAAAGGGAAAATGGGAATTGATGGAAGGGTTAGTAATCTGATGGTGGGACGTTCTTTTTTTTTAATTTTAATTTAATTTTAATTTCTAAAATTTAAATTCAAGTTAGTTAAACATACAGCGTAGTCTTGGTTTCAGGAGTAGGACCCAGTGATTCATCTCTTACATATGACACCCAGTGCTCATCCCAAAAAGTGCCCTCCTTAATGCCCATCACCCATTTAACCCATCCCTCCACCCACCTCCCCTCCAGCAACCCTCAGTTTGTTCTTTGTATTTAAGAGTCTCTTATGGTTTGTGAGAGTGGGACTTTCCAAAGCTCTTCTCTGGAATCTAAAAAAACAAGAACACAAGACACCAAATGAATACACAAACAAAAAGCAGAATTAGGTCTGTAGATACAGAAAACAAACTGATGGTTGCCAGAGGGGCGGGAGGGGAGGACGGGCACAATGGGTGAAGGGGAGTGGGAGATACAGGCTTCCAGTTTTAGAACGAATAAGTCTCGAGAGTCAAAGGCACAGCATAGGCAACACAGTCAATGGTACTCTAAAATAGCAGAGCATGGTGATAGATGGTAGCCACGCTTGTGGTGAGCAGAGCATAACGAACAAACCCGTGGAATCACTGTGTTGCACACCCCAGACTAAGGTAACACGTGTGCCAACTATACTCAAATAAAAAAAAAAAAAAGAAAAAAGAAAAAAGAGCTCTTACCTAAATGCTTTTGTTTGCCCAGCAAAATCGAGTGAGGTCATCAGCCAAGGTGAGGTTCACGTGTGTGTTGGAGTGGTGGAAGGAGAGAAGAGCAGGTGTGAAGTAGTTGGTTGAGACAGAGCCAGATTTCTGGGCCGTGTTGGGGTGAACGATCACGAATCTAAAATAAAGTAATTCTGCTTACTTTGAATTTTCTGTATGAATAGGCTACTACTATTTGGCGCCTTGGCTGCAGGTTGATGTTTGGGTTCATTCAGGACTGAAGTTTTGATGGACTACAAGTCAATTTGATGAATGAATGGATTATTGACCCATTTTATGTAGGTCTTATGAATACCAAATATTTTTAAAAATCCTTTAAGATGTGCCCATTTAGCCAAAATTATAACAGATTTCTTAATTCTAATTCTTTTTAAGCATCAAGACTTTTGCAAGTTGACATCAAAAAAATGTCGCCCTTTTCCAATGACATGTCAATTCATTAGCCTGCTTTTAAATGAAATAAATTACATCAGGTAAGACCATTACTGCTGAATGATTTTAGATTTTGAAGAATAATACAATTTTAGTAATACAAAAAATCTGCTTACTGCCAGGGCTGTCTCAATGTGAAGACCCTCTCCCCCAACTCTTGCGTGTTATTTCATGGTTGCACTCCTCTGCATTTATTTCTTTTAATAGTCCTTTAACGTTTTCAATTCCCAAAGCTTTTAGTTACCCTTAGGAATGGATCCAAAATCAGCGACAGAAATTAATAGACGTTACCTTTGAACAATACTTTGTTACATTCCATTGCACAATATCTATCTCCATAAAATTCTTTTCTTGCCAGTGAAGTACAGTTTAAATAGCACATAGGATCACCGGATAATGCCTGAAGAAACATTCTTAAAGCCTAGTTATCCCGTTAAGACTTTTGCCTATTTCCTTTTTATCTCCCCTTGGACAATGTTTTATCCTGGAAATTAATTCTGCAACCCCTTTTGTTTCATACCTTATTTTTCCAATACGTTGCACATTGTTACTTCTGCTCAAGTTACCTTCAATGAAAATGGTTTAGTCCATTTTCATTCCTAACCTTATATTATAAGGATGTATTATGAGTGTGCCAAGTCCAGTTCCTATTGTTTTGATTTGAATATAACTGCTGCTACCATAGAGACCTAAGTGTGAATTTTCATTACCTTCCCTTTCCTCTATATCAGAATTTAATTTGCACTGAGTATTGAATTGGATATATTTGTCCTAGGTAGGAACACAAATAGACAAACTGACAGATATAGAGATTGTTTGTAGCTATTACAAATTAAATTTATATATTATATTCTATTCTCTGGGGAATCAGTTTCTTCTGTTGCGATATCAATTGTTTGTAGTGTATTTAGAAATTCAACGTGTTAGTGGACCTTTGGGTTTTGTTGAAGAAATATGTACAAGTGTCAGTGGGTGTCGTGCTGTGATCTACTTATTTTCAAGTGGGAAAGGCTTGGATTCAGTTTAGTCACTATTACATGGTGTTTAGGGGATTTGAAAACCACAGAGTAGGCCTATAAGGAATCTTTATTTACACATCATGAATCTTTCAAGCCTGGGACAGAATTAATTTTATCAAAACATATTTTTAACACGAGAGCTTGCTTGAGTTCAGCAAGGATGTTTTCTAAGGTTATATTTTAAATATGTCATTTGTTTTTTTTTTTTGCTGGACAAGTTTTTCTTTGTCAGTGAGAAAATGGACAGGGTACGTGAGACAGTAATCTTTTGGCCGTATTTTGAGTCATAGTATCTTATTCTGTGCCATTAAGCAGATTTGTTTACATTTGCAACTAGCAAGGAATTGTTTTGCTTTTCTAAGTGCTGTTTAATAGTACTTGCATTTTATTGTCAATTAATGGACCTTTTTAAGAAAGTCAATTAATACAAAGCATTAATTGTACTATATTTTTCCTACCACTTAATGGATTTTTCTTAACCGTATATAGCCTATGCTGGATGTTAAGCTAATCATCCCCGTCTCACTCGGGAGATTGGTTTAATTTTCCAGTACTGGTCAGTGTAGAAAGCTGGAGAACACCTCACTGCTTCCAACTCATTATTCAGCTGCGAGTAGTATTGTGCAAATTAATTGGGAAGAGAGTTGTAGGACACGTGACCACATATCCTTAATTTCTGAAACATCTGTTATTGCAGAATATCTTACCTGCTAAGATATCCTCCTTTTCGGGTAGATGCTCATGACAATCCATCTCCTAAAGAACCTTTTAGATCCTGGGTTTTCAACTTTTCTAAATTTTGTATTTATAGCTCGTAGTTTTTGGGCTTGATTTGCTTTATTCTAGGCATTTGACACATCTGAACTCCTGCTAACCCGTATAACTTTATTAAAATTTAAAACCTATACAACTTGCCTTCATTTTTTGCTTGAGTACATTTGAATGATGATCTTCACTCCCTCCTCACACCCTTTCTTCCATCCCCTCTCCAGCCAGAAAGAGAGGTAAGCAGTTGAACATTAAAGAAACAGTCTTTTAGTGTTGTAGTTAACCTTATTTCTGAAGATGGGATACTAGTTTTCTCCCAGGTAGCCCTATGACTCATTCATTTGGGTTGCAGTAGCTTTCAGGGGGTGATCTAATAATTTCCAAGACATCCTGGCCTGTCCAAGAGCATAATCTTTACAATGCTTATGCTGTATTAGAAGCTGTTAATGGAATGTGGGAGAGCAGGCTCCTGAATGGCTGATTAAATAATATTTCTATATCCTGAAGTACTGTTAAAAGCAGGCATCTCAGTGGAAAAAATGATTGAGTTCCAGCTGGCAGAACTCTATTAGATACGACCTAAAAATTAATGTTGGTGGTTAGGGAGCTGTATCTCTCACAGAGTCAAATTTTCTCTGGCGTGTGACTTGAGGGAAAGACCGAGGTAGTAAGTTAATTAGTTCTGGCATCTGTAACCAAACCTATAGTGCTTTGAGTCTACCTTGTCTCATTTTAGCAGTTTGGGAAAAATGAATTTTGCCAATATGGCCTCCCCGCCCCCCCCCCCCCCCCCAAAAAAAGGCCACTTCGAAGCTTAAGGTGCATGAACACAGTGCTTGTGGAGTTAGAGTCTGATCTTCGTATCATTCACATTTTTCTCAGAGTAATCATGTAATGAGATCCTAGGGTGAAAGATATCCGGGTAATAAGATTGTGTAAAAGAATATGTGATTGATTTAAGTGGGAAATTTTTTACATTAACTAAAGTCACCTCAGAAGAATCAAAATTTGTAGCAGAGTCTTAAGTTCCCAGTCACTTATTGTCTAAAAAAGGCCATCTCATCACTTGGATATAGCATCACTAGGGCTTTACCCCTGTACTATATATTGAAAGAGAGTTTGTAAAGAAAACTGGGAGGAAAAAATCCCAAGGGGAATGTTTAGCTCCTTAGTGTTTTGAAAGTCCCTAACCTACATACCAACAATCTAGTATGGTTTTCACTAGAGAGGCCAATAGGTCTCCAGATGCTTCATTTAAAAAAAAAATTTTTTTTAATGTTTATTTATTACTGAGGCAGAGAGACAGAGCAGAGCGGGGGAGGAGCACAGAGAGAGGGAGACACAGAATCTGAAGCAGGCTCCAGGCTCTGAGCTGTCAGCACAGAGCCTGGAGAGGGGTTTGAACTCACAGACCGCGAGGTCATGCCCTGCGCCAAAGTCGGATGCTTGACAGACTGAGCCACCCAGACACCCCAGATGCTTCATTTTCTTAATTATTGCTTTTGGATTAAAGTATCCACTTCTCACAGGAGAACTCACTGAGCCTTAGGATGCAGCTGTTAGAAATTTATAGAAGACTTTTCTTAGGTCAAATAAATCAAATTTTATTCTAAGTTAAGTACTCTTTTGTTTTAAGCCAGTTGGTTGTTACTGATGTAGCGTATCTTTTAAAGGCTTTTATCAGCCATCTTTCATTTAGACGAGATCGTGTATTACTTTTACTAAAATATCCCCAAAGTTACTGTTTGCTAGAAGAAATCTGATTACAAGACTTACAATCAAGGAATCGGCTTAGAGTCAATCAAAGCTATTATAACATCATAAATTACCCAATGGTTCCTTTCCTCTCGCTCTCGCTCTCCCCCCACTTCTTTTTTCTTTTTCTTTTTTTTTTTTTTTTGAGTTTAATTTTTTTCAATGAGTTCAACTAATTTCTTAGGAGTCATTAAAAGGGTCACAGTGAACTCTATTTGCACGATGGATGGGGCGAAGAAAATCGAAAAATTTCTGCTATTTACTGCATGCTTTCTTGGGTCGGGGAGCAGATGTTCTTTATCTCTCCCGAGCTCGGCAAAACTTAAGGACGCTTTGCCTGGCTCTTCAGTCTCTCTCCAGTTTTCTCTGAGGAGGCTGGGGCCGCAGTTGGACTGGTCAAAGCTGAGGACAACAGTGTGCTGGTTTTGACTTGGCGCTGGGCTGTCAAGGCAGAAACGTAGGCCCCTCCTTCTCTCTTTCCTCTCTTGATCCTGGGGCTGCCTGGTCAGTCTTGCCCTCGAGGTCGGTTGGGGGTTGGTGAATTTTCCCTTTCCCATAGATGGGTAGAGGTTCTATGGGGGTGGCGACGGGAGATGGGGTCAGGGGGTCCTACATTAACCTGTGTGTATCTCATGTTTTGAAATAATCTTTGGTCTTAGAGATACTGCGTATTCAGAACACAGTTCAGAATTATGATTAAATTTTTGCTATTGTAAGAGGACCCGGGGACACTGAATTTTCTACCTTATGGGATTCCAATTTTGGAAGTAATCGTGCAGTAAAAACTTCAGAATCAGAAAGTTACAATGGTGTATATACTGACAAAGCATTCACATTTATTCACGTAATGATTTTTGTTCATTACATACGAGGAAATAAACTGGCTATTCTGAGTAATGCTGAGTAAGGCTATTTCTGAGTAATGAACATCAGTATTCAAGTGTTTGTTTGGACTTACCAGTTCTTTTTTAAAAAAAATTTTTTTTAATGTTTATTTATTTTTGAGACAGAGACAGAGCATGAATGGGGGAGGGTCAGAGAGAGAGGGAGACACAGAATTCGAAACAGGCTCCAGGCTCTTAGCTGTCAGCACAGAGCCTGACACGGGGCTTGAACTCACAGACAGTGAGATCATGACCTGAGCTGAAGTCGGACGCTCAACCAACTGAGCCACCCAGGCGCCCCTGGACTTACCAGTTCTTTTGGTTATATACACAGAGAGTAATTTCTGGGGTCGTATGACAACTACGTTTAGCTTTTTGAGGAATCCATTGACTTTTAATATAACTTTTGAATAAGAAGTGGTTGAATATAAACAAGATTTTGGAATTAGATTATTTGGGGTGAGCTAAGTATTGCTATAACTAACTTAAAAGCCGATTATTTAAAAAAAATGTTTTGAATGTTTATTTATTTTTTAAGAAAGCCATGTTTGTTTTTTTAATGTTTATTCATTTTTTAAGAGAGAGAGAATGCGTGCGCAAGTCGGGGAGGGGCAGAGGGAGAGGGAGACCCAGAATCTGAAGCAGGCTCCGGGCTGTGTGCTGACAGCTCACTGGAACAGCTGACGCAGGGCTGGAACTCATAGACTGCGAGATCATGACCTGAGCTGACCTGAGCTGAAGTCAGATGCTTAACTGGCTGAGCCACCCAGGTGCTCCAATGTTTATTTATTTTTGAGAGAGAGACAGAGCCGGAGCATGAAGGGGGGGGGGGGCAGAGAAAGAGGGAAACACAGAACCTGGAGTAGGCTCCAAACTCTGAGCTGTCAGCACAGAGACTAACATGGGGCTCGAACTCACAGACTGTGAGATCATAACCTCAGCCAAAGGTGGATGCTTAACTGATTGAGCCACTGAGGTGCCCCTAAAAGCTTATTTTAATGCAATATACCTATTTTGCAATCAACAGATAATTTGGGGAGATTTGTTTGTTTGTATAAATTATATTGATTAAAGGAATAGATGCCATGTCTGCTGAGGCTGAAAGTAGAATCAGATTTCCTAGTAGAATATTGGTTAATTTACATTGATCCTTAATATTTCATTACCTAAAATGGTATTCCGATAACCAATGTTAATAGATGCCTCACTGTTTTGAAGAATGGAAGTAAAAGAACACAGCCTAAATGTTTAAAGAGTAGAAATGCATCCACATATTTTATTTTATTTTATTGCAAAATACATAGTCCACACTCTTTGGCTAAATATCAAATTAAGTTAATCTATGTCCCAGCGTGTTTGTGCTCTCACTGGTTCTACTAAATAGATACGCTATTCTTGGATGAGTGGCCAAAACCCTGATAGGGTTTTCAGAATTTTTTTGTTGGTAAAGTCTTTCTTATGAATTTGTGTAGTCATCTATTTCTGTGATAACTTTTTTTTTTTACCCATAATTCTTTATTTTTGGCACTTTCTTGTACTGTCACATGAAAGCACTTCAGCCAGTATCTGCTGGCTGTGATTTTGTATGAATATTAATTTTCTGATCAGAGGGCACAGACTTTGGTTGTCTTCACTTCTATGTCCCCTAGGATTAACATAGGACTGACAAGCTGTGGGTGCTCCCAGTGTTTGTTTTATGTGTAAAGGAAAGAATTGATAGAATTTGGTACTGTATCATTTTAGCTTTAAGAAGGAGGAATGGTGGAGTAAAAATTTTAATGTTTATTTTATTTTTGAGAGAGAGAGACAGAGCACCAGCAGGGGAGGGGCAGAGTGAGAGGGAGACACAGAATCCGAAGCAGGGTCCGAACTGTCAGCACAGAGCCCGATGCAGGGCTCGAACTCACGAACCGTGAGATCACGACCTGAGCCTAAGTCGGACGCTTATCCAACTGAGCCACCCAGACACCCCTGTTTGCTATTTTTATAAACATTATTTAAGCCTCCCCAAACACAGGACGTTTACTGCTGAATTAAAGGTGTGCAAGTTTTTCTTCCAGAACAGAAAGAATAGAGTAAGATTCTTTTTTTTTTTTTTTTTTTTTGCTTAAGGTTAATAAAAATGAGTTATTTTTGTTAATACTCTTTTGTCATATCAACTTAACATGATGATGATGTGGATTAACTGTGGTGTGTGTAAAACCACTTTTGTAAATTGTGCAACCTCTGTCTGCTTTTTCATTTGAACTCTTCTCTGAGTTGAAGTCGTGAGACCCTTTGTATAAAACTGACCTACATGGAAGACTTCTTTATTTAAAAAATTTTTTTTGATGTTTATTTTTTGAGAGAGAGAGAGAGCGAGCAGGGGAAGGGCAGAGAGAGAGGGAGACACAGAATCCGAAGCAGGCTCCAGGCTCAGAGCTCTCAGCACAGAGCCCAATTTGGGGCTCGAACCCATGAACATAGAGATCTTGACCTGACCTCAGTCGCTTAACTGTCTGAGCCATCCAGGTGCCCCTACAAAGAAGACTTCTTGGTTGATCATCTTTGTTGATCCTGATTCAGGTTACTACTGCTCCCTGTTTCTTCACTTAGGTGAGATTTCTCACGTGATAAACATTTTGTGAACTTCCGGACTTACTCTGGGTTTGAAAACCCAAATTTTTTACTTCTTGGTGATTTTATTACTCAAACTCTCTTTTATTACTTTTCATCATAGGAGAAGCTATGATTATAGTTTTGTTTTTGCACTTAGGTCTTTTTTCCTTGTGGCTGAGACACTCAAGAAACGTATTTTGGGGGTGCCTGGGTGGCTCAGTTGGTTGAGTGTCTGACTTCGGCTCAGGTCATGATCTCATAGTTCGTGAGTTTGAGCCCGGCATTGGGCTCTGCTGTCTGTCAGGGCACAGCCGGCTTCGATCCTCTCTCTCCCTCTCTCTCTGTCCCACCCCCCACTTGTTCTCTCTCTCTTAAATATAAATAAGCATTAAAAAAAAAAGAAATGCATTTTGTGTTAGGCTCCTCCAATTTCCTGCTGATTTCGTCTCAGTGGTCACGGCAACTGCTTCTCCATCTTTCCCTTAGTTGATACCCTGGACTCTTCACTGGACTAGATTGCGGACAACCCATTCTTAGATTTAGCATCCGTGCCAATTATTGCCACGTCTCCCCCTGCTCTAGAGCCTGTTATGTGATTCTCCACTGAGAAGAGCTGATAGCTAAGGAATCGCTGTCACAGCCACAGTGCTTGAAGAAGAAGCGTGGAGTCACTGGTGAACAGGGAGCGGGTGACTGACTCATTGTTACTATGTTAACAGTCGGCCATCCCTGCGGGAAGTACCAAGATCCAGATGTGAGCACTGCCGTGTGTTTTCAGGCACTCCTAGTGCACGGCCCCTATTCTGAGTACCTGTGCCGGGGGCTTTTCACAGAGATTGTCAGGTCCACTTGGTCCTGCATCTGGGTGAGGTCTGCGGCAGGGGCCAGCCAAGCGCAAAGCCCAAACCTTAGGGCACAGATTCGGTGCCGGGGACTCCTCTTAGAGATGGCCGCATGAAGTAAATAAATAGATAAAAATTAAAAAGCAGCATTTTTGTTTAAAGTTTTTTCACAGTCTTTCAAAGTTGGCATTTAAGTACAAAACTTACAAAAAATAATATGTGTGTGTGTGTGTGTGTGTGTGTGTGTGTGTGTGTGTGTGTGCGTGTGCCTATGTGTGTGTATACACAATCTAATAGTTCATAGGATTTTAAAAAAATTTTTTTTAATGTTTATTTATTTTTGAGACAGAGAGAGACAGAGCATGAACGGGGGAGGGGCAGAGAGAGAGGGAGACACAGAATCGGAAGCAGGCTCCAGGCTCTGAGCCATCAGCCCAGAGCCCAACATGGGGCTCGAACTCACGGAACGTGAGATCGTGACCTGAGCTGAAGTCGGATGCTTAACCGACTGAGCCACCCAGGCGCCCCAGGATTTTGGAAAGTATACAATTTCATTAGTGCTAATCACTCTGCCTTCAAGGGACTTCTCTTTGAAAATGAGTGGGAGAGAAAGCCAATGTTTACAGAGATATAAATGTGATAAACTTGGCCTGAGACATTGTTCTGGAAAAGAGAGTTATAGGAATTTGGGGACAAGCATAGCATCATGCTGCCTAACGGATCAGAATGTGACAGATGCGAGTTGACACGGAAGCCTAGTGAGGGTACTGTTTTGCATTGTGTTTTGTGTTGTGTTCTGGGGTGAAGAATGAGCTCTGACCCAGAGCACTAGAGAGGGTCCTGAGGCACAGTGACTCTTCACCTTCCCTGGAAACGGCTGAATCTGCGCTGAGACCCACTTTAGCCCATGGTGGAGGGTGCGGAAGGGTCATGATGATGCCTTCCACAATAAGGTGCTGCTTTGCTTTTTCTCAGCGTTATTCAGGAGCTGTCTGTCTTCAAATTGGTGGAGAATGTGACCCAGGAGGCCTGGGCTCAGGTTACCTTTGTTACCAATGCAAATGGGCCCGCGACCTGCACGCTTTCTTCTCCTCTGTACATGAGGGCACATGGTCCCCTGAATATAAGTAGTTAAAAATAAGTGATTGTCTCTTTCCCAGAAAAATGTCAGTTTTGATTATGATCTCCTAATAGTTCAGAACACTTACAAAAATGTCACTTAATTCAGCAAATTTTGTGGGTTTTTTGTTTTTTAAGGGTTTTTTTTTTTTGCCTATTAAAATAAGTCCACAAGATAGTGACAGTAAGAACTTATTAGAAGTGGGGCGCCTGGGTGGCGCAGTCGGGTAAGTGTCCGACTTCAGCCAGGTCACGATCTCGCGGTCCGTGGGTTCGAGCCCCGCGTCCGGCTCTGAGCTGATGGCTCAGAGCCTGGAGCCTGTTTCTGATTCTGTGTCTCTCTCTCGGCCCCTCCCCCGTTCATGCTCTGTCTTTCTCTGTCCCAAAAATAAATAAAAAACGTTGAAAAAAAAATTAAAAAAAAAAAAAAAAGAAGATACTTTGGTAACGGAGCACTTTCCACAACTCTCTTTTGATTCTCACAAAAACTATCTGAGGTTGGTTACTTCGCTTACTTGATAGATGAAGAAATTGAGGTTCATGTGGAGTAAGCAATTTACCCAAGTCTCCAGCTAAGTAAATGGCAGAGTCCCAAGTTTGAACCTAAGTCCTCTGCTTCATGTGCCACACCCCCACACAGTTGGCCGCTTCACAGGGAGGACATTTGAGATCCTCAGGAAGTGTCCACTTGCAGACAGAGGCCAAGCTTTAGAACAAGACTGTCTAGGTTTAGAACTTTGTTTTGGTTTTTAGTTTCATAGGAATTATAGGTATAAGGAATTTATATCTAATTCTTTTTTTTTCAAAATTTTTAATGTTTATTTCTGGGGGGGGGGAGGGGCAGAGAGAGAGGGAGACACAGAATCCAAAGCAGGCTCCAGGGTCTGAGTTGTTAGCACAGAGCCCAATGGGGGGCTCGAACTCACAAACTGCAAGATCATGACCTGAGCGGAAGTTGGACGTTTCACGGACTGAGTCACTCAGGCGCCCCTGTGTCGTACACATTTAAGTAACATTACAATCATAATAATTTAACTTAAAAAATTATTTCCTAGCAGCCTGTGCAATAGAGTTAAGGCTGAGAAACATTGTGGTAAATGAAGCATTATGCTGTAAAAGCCCCTTCCTTCCTTGTGCTCCTTTTTAAAAAATTTACTTACTTTTGAAAGACGGAGGGAGAGAGAGGTGGACAGAGAAGGAGAGAGAGGGAGAGAGAGAGGTGGACAGATGGACAGAGAAGAAGCGGGGGGAGAGAGAGAGAGAGAGAGAATGGGAGAGAGAAGATCAAGCAGGCTCCATGCTATCAGCATAGAGCCCAATGGGGGCTCGAACTCATGAACTATGAGATCATGACATGAGCTGAAGTCAAGAGTTGGACGTTCAACCCACTGAGCCACCCAGGTGCCCCTCCTTCCTTATGCTCTCATCGGAACTGTTGCAACAAACTCTTCACTGGCTTCCTAGCCTCCATGCATTCCATGCCCCAAGCCAGTCTACTTGGTGCTAATAAAGCATCTTTATAGGGCTCAAAACCTATTCATGTTCTCCCTTCCTCTGGGTGCAGATGTTCTGGTCGGGCATTTACAGCCCTGGGAATATGCCCAGGTGCTCTTTCAGCCTCTCTAATCTGTACTTCTTATTGTGGTCATGTAACTTTGTCCTGAACCGCTCCCCCGCCCCAGACAGCCACCAGTTAATTACCCAAGTGCCTTTACTGGCACTTTCTCTCTTCCCCATTTACTACTTCTGTTTGTCCAGTGCCCTCCGGCTGTCAACATCCTTCTTCTCTGTCAAGCCTTCCCGTAAGACTTCACAGAGAAACAATTTCTCTCCCCCATTGTTTTTCTTTTTATGGTGACAAAATACACATAACATGATATTTAGCATTTTAACCATTTTTTTCAGCTTTCTTGAGGTCTAATTGATGAGTAAAATGGTAAGGTATGTGAGGTGATGGGTGTGTTAATTAGCCAGATGTTGGGACTCTGTTCACAATGTACACATATATCAAGTCAGCCTGATGTGCGCTTTAAATATCTTACATTTTAGCCCTTTTGAAGTGTGCAGTTCAGTGGTATTAAGCACATTCACATTGTCGTATGATCGCCACCGTCCATCTCCAGAACTTTGTCATGTTCCCAAACTGAAACTGAGTACATTACAATAATAATTCCCCAGTTCCCCCTCCTTCCAGACCCTGGCAGCCACCTTTCTATTTTCTGTCTCTCTGAATTTGACTACTCTTGGTACCTCATGTAAGTGGAAACATACAAGATTTGTTCTTTTGTGTCTGGCTTATTTCATTTAGCATAATGTGCCCAAAGTTCATCCATGTTATAGCAGGTGTCAGAATTTCCTTCTTTTTTAAGGCTGGTTAATATCCCATTGTATATGTGTGTGTATACATATATATGTATGGTATGTATATATCATATATATACATATACATATATATACATATACATATGTATATATCATATATATACATATACATATACATATACATATGTATATATCATATATATACATATATATATATACATATATATATATATATGATGGATACTTTTGTTACTTCCATCTTTAGGCTTTTCTGAATAATACTGCCACTAACATGCATCTGTAAGTATCTGTTGGAGTCCCTGCTTTGAGTTCTTTTGGGTGTTCACCCACAAGTAGAACTGCTAGGTTATATGGTAATTCTGTGTTTAACGTTTTGAGGAACTGCTATTTCTGCAGTGGCTGCATCATTTTACATTCCTATCAGCAATACCCAAGTGTTCCACGTTCTCTGCATCCTTGCCGACACTTGTTCTTTCCTTTTCCTTTTGAAAAGAACAGCCATCCTAATGGGCATGAAATGGTATTTCACGGTGGTTTTCATTTGTATTTCTCTAATGGTCAGTGATGCTGCGCATCTTTTCGTGTGCTTTTTGGCCATTTGGTTATCTTCTTTGGAGAAACGTCTGTTCAAGTCTTTTGCCCGTTTTTAGATTGGATTTTTGTTGTTGTTGTTGTTGTTGTCATCGTTGTTGTTGTTGTTGTTGTTGAATTGTCCCCTCTTGTTTTTAAGCACTTAGTTTGTGTTTGTCTTGTGACACTTAACATAGTCCGGCTGACATTAACATTGTTTAGGTGTGCCTTTGTCTCCCTCCTAGGCTGGCCAAACCCCTAAAAGATGGTCGTGATTATTTATTTCCTTTGTCCAGTAGTACCTAGCACAGGTATTGCTTTGCACATAGTAAGGCTTAAAGAAGAATTTGTTAAATGGGTAGTAGAAGATAGTATAGTCACTTATTTGCCAAATAAGTGTCGACTGTGGTCAAGACTCTGTTCTGGGCATGCTCAGATCCATCTGAGCATGGGGTGCATGGCCAGAGTGGATGGAGCGCAGCAGTGGAGGTAGGGGAAGATTGGACAGAGTTGTATGGATGGCACAGAATGAAGTCCTTCTGTGAGATCATGCCCATTAAAAAATATTCTTATGCAATAAGTAGAATTATGACTTACATTTCAAATATACATAGCTGATTTCATATTCTCTTACCTTTCTGTCTTGTTTCTGACCTTTTCTCCAGTCCTCTTCCTTTTGGGGGTACAGCTGATTGGGGCATTATCTGGAAGGCTCAGCTGTTATGTTGGGGACATTGGGAGCAATCATGAAGGTACCAGCTACTTTCCACCTTCCTCCTATCATTAGGAAGCATAGGTTTCTGAGATTTTGTGGGTATTCTAGCTTTGTTCAAAATTTTCCATTTAATATCAACTCAAGCTGTGGAAAGTGACAGCTTTAGCAAGGCATTACAAAGCTACACTACTCAGCGTGTGCCAAATCATGTATGATAACTAATGATCTTGTAACCTGGTTGCTGTGATGTCTGGTAAATGAGTCTTCCATATTTAATGTGACAAGTGGTAAGGGGGTGTTGTAGTTTCAGGAAAGCTACCTATGTCTGGAGTACGGCAGTTCAACCTTGGCTTTCCACAGTCACATCTGTTTACCTTAATGAAAGAAATTCTTGAAGTTTTAGTAAAGAAGTTATAAATTGTGCTCTTGAAATATTCTTGAGCCCTTTTACTTATTTACATGGCAAATACCTTTTATTTTTTTTTGAAGTTTATTTATTTCAAGAGATAGAGCGAGCAGGGAGGGGCAGAGAGAGAGAGGGAGAGAGAGATCCCAAGCAGACTCCATACTGTCGGTGGGGAGCCCAATGCAGGGTTTGAACTCACAAACCGTGAGATCATGACCTGAGCCAAAATCAAAGAGTCAGATGCTTAACCGACTGAATCTGACAGGAAGCTAGAGGTCAAGGAGGCTCATACAAGTCAGCCTCCCAGGGTGCATAGAATGCAGGGAAGTGTGTGGAGTGGATCTCTAAGGGCAAATGGAAAATATCCATCCCTTAACAGGAACCCATGGGGTAGGGGAAGGAAAAAAAAAAAAAAGAGGGGTTAGAATGGGAGAGAGAGCCAAAGCATAAGAGACTCTTAAAAAATGAGAACAAACTGGGGCGCCTGGGTGGCGCAGTCGGTTAAGCGTCCGACTTCAGCCAGGTCACGATCTCGCGGTCCGTGAGTTTGAGCCCCGCGTCAGGCTCTGGGCTGATGGCTCGGAGCCTGGAGCCTGTTTCCGATTCTGTGTCTCCCTCTCTCTCTGCCCCTCCCCTGTTCATGCTCTGTCTCTCTCTGTCCCAAAATAAATAAAAACGTTGAGAAAAAAAAAATGAGAACAAACTGAGGGCTGATGGGGGGGTGGGAGGGAGGGGATGTTGGGTGATGGGTATTGAAGAGGGCATCTTTTAGGATGAGCACTGGGTATTGTATGGAAACCAATTTGACAATACATTTCATATATTTAAAAAAATTAAAAAAAATAAATAATACATAAAAAAAGAAAATATCCATCCCACATTCATTCTTCCACGTCCCTCCCATTTTTGCTCCCTATTATCCTATCATTATAGGATAGGATATGTGTTAGGTCTCTAAAGAAGACATCTAGCTGTCTAGCTGCCTGGGCAATATGAACTATTTAACAGTGGAAGTTCTGGATGCTGCTTCCCCAGAAATCCTGAGCGGCCCAGGTAAAAAGTGACATCGAGCCTTGTTGGTTCATAGTCTGTTTCTTCTACAGGAAAAATCTCAGGGACTACCTCCAAACAAAGCTCAAGCTTTGCTCTCCTTTCCCTGATTTCACACTGGGGACTCTTCAGCAGGACTGCTTGAGCATTGTAGAAAATCAAACACCTCCGACATGCTACGCATGGACTAGGTTCTGGAGTCACAAAGGCAAATAACCCAGGTCTTTCTTTAGCTCACAGTCAAACAATGCTACTGGACCTTTAAAAATTACATACTATAAAAGGTTGTAGGCAAGGAAGTCTTCATTCAGGAAATTAATCTTGAAAAATGAATACTTTTCAGGTGAAATGTAACTATAGCAGCCCCAACAAAGGTTCGAAATGACCGGACATACTTCAGTACTTAAGCAGGACAGTTTGGGACCAAACGTCTCTTCCAAGCTAATGAAGACAATTCTGTGTTTAAAGACACAGAAGTTAAATTCCTGCCACGTGACTCTTCCACTTGGGGGTCTGTCAGTAGCAACAGGCTAAGAGTGACAGAACCCCACCTTCCTTACACTCCTGCAACCAGCTACGGTATTCAGAGGCCCCTGGGATTTTTAGGCACTTCTGTCGTATTATATTCAATTTCTGCCTCTTACTGTCTTCGTGAGCAACTTCCAGCAACAGAGTCATGTTCGCCTGGACACTGATGGTGATTGATGCTTTCAGAGGCCTCTGCATCTCAGCCACTGTCTAGGCCTATGGCTCCTCCATATGCAATAGAAATGGTTGCTTTTATTGTTTCAATGACTGATCCTATTGTTGGACCAGTGGAAGGGTAAATTGAACAATCTATGTGAGATTGTAAGTTGAATCCTAAAAGCATTCCGAAATATATCATGGTCTTCCTCTAGGTTGGTCCACGTAGCCCACTCCCATCTGAGTAAGGAGGATGGTGCTTCTCTGGCTTGGCTCTTAAAGGGTAATTGCATACCACCAACCAGAATTTAAAAAAAATTTTTTTTAATGTTTATTTTTGAGATAGAGAAAAAGCATGAGTGGGGGAGGGGCAGAGAGAGAGGGAGACAGGATCTGAGGCAGGTTCTGAACTGACAGCAGAGAGCCCAATGTGGGGCTTGAACTCACAAACCATGAGATCATGACCTGAGGTGAAGTCGGACACTTAACCAATGAAGCCAGCCAGGTGCCCCACCACCAACCAGTATTTTAGAGACAGAGACACTGAAGCTTGGGGGTTTAAGAAATTTATTTGAGGTTGCACAGGTTTTACGTTTCAAATCCAGGATTTTTAGGCCCCATAAAATGATTCCTACATGAGCTTTAGATAGGCATTCACTAAAGGTTTATTGCATGAATGAATGAATGGTCAGTCTTGTGGGGATGTTAGATCAGCAGAGAAATAGTTGGGTGATTGCATCTGAATAGAAGAGTTACATTAAAAAAAATTTTTTTTTAATGTTTATTTATTTTTGAGACAGAGAGAGACAGAGCATGAACGGGGGAGGGTCAGACAGAGGGAGACATAGAATCCGAAACAGGCTCCAGTCTCTGAGCTGTCAGCACAGAGCCCGACGCGGGGCTTGAACTCACTGACCGTGAATGACCTGAGCCGAAGTCGGCCGCTTAACCGACTGAGACACTCAGGCACCCCAGAAGAGTTACATTTTAAGGCATTTTTTTTTTCTGGAAAAATGTCTAGAATAGAAATGCCCTTTTGATATATAATAGGTCTCTAGATCAATATTTTGGAGTCTAAAAGCCAACTGCTGCTGGGGCAAGGGGATGGCATATATCCATGAAGACCTTTAAAAAAAGACTCCCCATAAGTTTAAATTTCTTTTCCAGAAGGACAAGTTCTCATATAACATAGTCACTCATATGTCCTAAATTTCTTTTTATACACTTTTCCTTCTCACATTGCTAACAAGGAGAAAACAGGTGCTCAGAAAACTGTAGCTTGAAGAACATAAATGAAGTGGAATTTCCTTGGGATTTTTCTGTATTTTAAGTTTTACAAAAACTCCCATACCCTGATATACTTTGATTGATGACACTGATGAAGGATAGGGAGTGTCCACTTAAAGTAATAGCATGTGATCATAAATGTCTTGATGTTTTTCACTTATTATTGGATAAACCATCTTTTTTATCAGCTAGCGTGTCTTTTTCTAGAACATGAGTGGTTTTGTGATTCACCTTTAAGCCTTTGGGCAAACAGCCTCCCTTTAAAGGAAAGGAATTCGCATGGTCAGAATAGGCAAGTTTTTTCCTTGTCATTCATCATTTACCATACTTGGGGGCCATGGAATTTTGTTCCCTGTTTAGGCCATTAGTCACGAGAGCAGTTGGTCACAGGTCTTCCCGATGGGTGTGGGGTCCTTTTGGACTAGCCCCAATGAGGCTGTCGTGCCTGAGACTGGTGAAAAATTCATACACTTGTATGCCCGAGAGAACATATGCTCTGGTCTCCTCTCTTAACAGCTTCTGCAGGGGCTGTCTTGGGTCTGATTGGGCGGACTGAACTGGATTTATTTTATGTCAAGGGGCTCTAGCAGTTTTGCTCTGTGGCTGATGTGTTTAAAGTTTCCCTTCAGTTGTAGTATTTTAGGCCTTCGGTATTCTCATTTAGTGTTCTTTTGAAGTTTTCTACCTTTGTGGGCAGCAAATACAAGAGAAAGTCATAATTTTCCAATCTGATGAATGACAAGAGCTGCCCTTCTGGTTTAACCTTAAGAACCATGTCTTCCAGACAATTTGTGTGACTTTCAGACCATTTCCTGGGCCCATGGGCACGTGAGAGGACAGCTTCTTCTTCTTAGGCAACCCACGAAGTTGGGCTTAAACCACCGAGGTAGAGCAGATGACTTTGTTATCGGTTGCACTAACTAATTTAGTGGTTTATATAATCTCTCTACGAGTGGTAGAAACCTTTGGAATTAGTAAGACTTAACCTCTTACAAATATGAATGAGAGGAAAAAGCAATAGGAAACACATACCTGAAATTATATACTGGTCGCTAAGCACATTCATTCTTGACATTCCCACATATACATTCTTGGACTTCTAAAATGCCTTTAAAGAATCTTGAAGTGTTTTACATATGTGATCTTCTCAATTTATATACCTATTTTCAATTTGAAATGAGAGTAGGAAAATTGGAAAAATGGAAATAACTCTACACCATACACGGAAAAATAAAAATACACTATTGAAAAAGTACAAGTTCTCATATTCAGAATCTGAAATTTATTAACCCTCACTAGGTGAGCTTCTGGAGACCAGAAGCTATACTTTCTTTCTTTCTTTTTCTTTTTTTTGCCAGAAAACTACACTTTCAATTCTGTACCATTTTTAGTAATCTCCAGGATGCTGTTTTTCGTATCAAGTTAAAAAGAATGGAATATTCTGAGCTCCATTGTGTTTCTAGTCTGCATCATCCACGTTACTCAAATTGTTATAGATCGTGGAGGGTGGGGAGTCTAAGGAGACTTGTACCCCCAGAAAATCTAGCACAACACACAGTTAATGCTTAATAAATTCTTGTTGTTAATCAGTTAGTTGTGTTTGAGCTAATCCAAAAGAGGATAGTGTCTGTTTGAGGAACTCCTATTAGTTAATAATTATTAGATATTATAACACATGAAATGTGCTGAAGATGTAGAAAAAAAGGCATGTGACCCATTTCGTAGAAAAGCTTATTTTTCCTTTGGTTTCTGAAGTTATTTAAATGAAATCCAGTGGAAAGGGAGACTGCTTAGATAAGTAGGATCCAAGATTTTTAAAAAAATGGGAAGAAAGGTTTAAGTAGATGAAATCTTTTGATTGTTAGCCTGCATGTGCACAATCTACGACAAATTTTTATTTCAACATTCCCTGGTCCTCTATAAGTAGAATTTGCTTCTGTAAACACAGATGCAAGCTCAAAATCTAGAAATAACACTTTGTTAGTAACTCCCAATGTAGCTAATGTGTAGAATTAGCTTTTAACCAATGTATCCCTTTGTGTCATTTTAATCTGCCCATGAAGCATTTCTCTGAGCACACAAAGTGAGATTGTAGGCCTCAGGCTGGAGTTATGCTTCCTTCTCGAATAGCACTGGGCTTCTTTTTAAAAAGATAGTATTTACACTGATCCTCCCCTTTAGGGTTGACTTTACAGAAAGCAACAGTGTGGCCTTTGAGGCTGACTCCGATTTGGAAAGAAACCATGGAGATCATCTAGTCTAGTGGTTTCTTGACCCGCTTCCAGTCACACAGCTGGTTATTGACATTATGGGAATACAATCCATGCCTCCTGTCTGGAGAGGACAGACCTTTCACCCCTTAATTCATCCTCCAACCTGGGTATCAAGAATTGAGCTGACTGTTTCAATCCAGTTTCATTCAACTTCATTCTACTTCTTTCCCCTTTTAATTGTATTAAGCTTCTTGGATGGCATGGCCTGGGGCAGACAGATTGGTCGAGCGGTGGAAACTGTGAAAGGCAAAAAAGATTTTCTGGGCTTTTCCAACTTGGATCTAACTATTTTTGTGAGTTGATTTCAAACAGTGCAGAAAGATTTTGTATTTCAAATCAAAGTAATGTAATCTCCTCCAGAGGCTTAATAGAATCCTTTCTGTCTTTTTTATAATAATAATAATAATAATAATAATAATAATAATAACACTAATCAAACAAAAATGTAGTGAGCATAGCATAACAAGTGGAATTGTCAAATTACTATGTTGTACACCTGAAACTAGTGTAACAGTGTGTGCCAATTGTACTTCCATAAAAAACAAACAAGGGTAACAGCAACCATACTAAAAACAACAACAATAGGGACAATGATGTGTCAAGTGTTTGGAATGCATCCTTTTCTTGAATATTGACGACAACCCTGTGAGTTAGGTATTATTCTAACTCTAACTTACAGATGAGAAAACTGAGGTACAGAGAAGTTAGCTTGCCCAAAGTCAGACACGTTAAAGCTTCTTGAAGGAAATAATGCTGTTTTCATTCATTGGAGCTTGAACTGAATGTAATGTTTATCCCCGTTAAATGATAGTTGAAAGAAAAATAGGCAGTTTTGAGTTGTATGTCATTTTGCCTTAAACGTTGTGAGAAAACCATACTAGTATTGCAAAATTCATTAGAATAATGGAATAGAGATTGTTTCATCAACTATCATTTCTGGAATCATGGACTTATGTTAAGAATTTTTTTTAAGGGCTCTTGAAACATAAGAACTTTAACATCTGTTGATTTAGAAATCCCTAAGTTCTCCGATGAACTAGTTAGTTGTTGAGCCACTAGAACCTGAACTATAAGTAGACAAGGAGACTTACTATAGTGTTTTTCCTGGGTACATGCCCACCTTCCCCCTTAAATGAGTTCCTCTCTCTGTGGCCAGTGCCCTCTATGACTCCGTGGGACCAATTACCAGAGATGTATATTGTATATTAAAGAGCGCAAGAGTGTTCTTACTATTATAGCTGTGGGGCATTCCATTCCTCGTCTGGTGGAACTTCTGTGAACTCAAATTCAAATCACAAGAAACCTAAATTAACAGGAATTGTTCTTCTTCAAAGGAGGGAAATAAGAAAACTGATGTTAGAATAGTAAGAAAGCAAAGTGCAGCACAAAGACGTCTTAAGAATGTTCTGGGCATGATGAATTCAGTCTAATAGCTGGTTGTTTTGCTCTTATCTATACAGGGTTGTACAGTGAATACTCATTTAAGGAATCATAACAGAGATGCTAGAAGATAGACCATTAGAACTAGGACATTCCTCTTATTATTTAGATGAGGACACTGAGGCCCAAGGGGGTGGTCTGCTTGAAGTCATTTTTAAGAATGGTGCTATTGTCATTTTTATTATTTCATCTTGCCTCAGTCATCAAAGATTCACTCATTCGTTTAGTTGCTTACCAAGGCAGGGAGACAAATTAATGCATCTTGGAGAAATTTTACCAAAGGTTGAGACAGGTAGCATTTTATGCTTTACGTCTTTGCTGTTAGTAAATAAGGGAGAATAACTTAGAATTTTGGATATTTGAAAAGGATTAATATGTATAGAAAGGACAGGAATAACAAGATACTGCTGTAGAGCCAACAAATCATGTGGTAAATCATGTGGTCCCAATTTTAGATAACAATGAACATTTCCCAAACAAGATTTCCCTGGGGTATCAGTAGTTAAGCTGTAAAAAAATATAAGCTCTATGCCCGAGTAAGCTTGTGAAATCCGACTACTATATACCCCTCTTAGGAATTCACAACTAATGTTAGCTTTTTAAAGGCTCTGATAATTCCTACAGCAGAGAAACAAATTTAACTTTGTTTAAACCAGGGTTAATAGGGACGCCTGGGTGGGTCGGTCGGTTAAGCGTCCAGTGTCCGACTCTTGATTTCGGCTCAGGTCATTATCTCGCAGGTTCATGGGATGGATCCCTGCCTCGGGCTCCGTGCTGGTGGTGTGGCTCCTGCTTGCACTTTTCTCTCTCTTCCTATCTCTGCCCCTCCCCTACTCATGCACGTGCTCTCTCAAAATAAATAAACTTAAAACCAAGCAAACAAACAACACCCCCCCCACCCCCCACCCCTGCCCCAGAGTTTTCAATTGAGTTGAAGAATGGAATCTCTGAAAGTGTCCTAGGACCATGCTGTGTGAACTCAGATTGAGAGATGATGATTTAGGACTCCTGAGGGTACAGAAGCTGAGTGGTGGGTTAGCATAGCTGAGAAGAGCTTTGTGCAGGAGGGGGCCCTTGAGCCAGCCTTTTAAAAGCGGCTGAGGTACGAATGTATAGATAGAAATAGGGATACACGAAAGTGTGGAGCCAAGGATGAGCACCATACCTGGCACTCATTTGAGGCTCAGCAGAGGTTCACCGAATGAATGGGTGAGTGAAAACACGATTTCCATGGAAGGCAGTTAGGATTTTGGCTTAATTAGAATGAAAGATTTGGGAGAGATGGACATAAAATTGAAGCGGTTGTTGGGGAAGAAAGCCTTTCCTGTACACTTGGAAGTTCTCCTAGCTGGTCTAAAATTAAGTTGACATCGGACAGATTAACAGGAGAATATCTGATTTAATTACGTACATACAGGGAATACATACATGCGTGAGATTCTGAAGACAGGCAGGAAGGGAATTTCAAAGGGAAGGAAAGCAATTCACAAGAAGAGGAAAAATGTTTGGTAAACAAATATTTGCTAGGCCATACAGGAGTAATAGGACATGGAGAGGAATTTTAGCAAACAGACTTTGCTAAATTCTTTCCTGTCTACCACACCTAGTTCATATTATAATGTAGTTATCTCTGGTAATAGCTCTCTTCTGGAGCAGGTTATCTATCTAAATTCTTTTAGGCCGTTAGGGGGAAGGTCAAAGTTTCTGACCGGGTCTTTTGGGCCTTGATTGTTTTCAGCTCAAAATAATCTGCCTGCCGAAGTGGCACATCTTGGGGCAACTTGCCCTTGGCCCTCGCAAGACAAAATCATCAGATCATGGAGGGTCACACTGAATATTCAGGACTCCATTCAACAGGGAGCTCATGTTGGTGCCTGGGTAGAGGATGACCCCGTAGAATAGTGGTTTGGGAAGAATAACCTGAGAGTGGTGTGGAGCCAGGTAGGGATGGAAGAGACCAAGTGTACGGTGAGAGTCAAGGAGCCACAGAAAGCAACACTAACATCTGTGGGTAGAAAGTAGGTCACATTCTGGTTTTTAAACATGTGTAAGTAAAAACAAAAACAGGAAACCCTTTTTAAATGTAAGTAATGAGCTAGAGTATTCATCATAGCCATCTTTGATATCTTGAAGGACAAAGGCATAGGGAAGTATTATCATAATAAGTAGGAAAAAATGTACTTGGAGACCAGAAACTGGAAGTATGTTTTACCCAGAAACCTATGTCTTTATTACCAAGATGTATTTGTCCTTTATTATGCCTGCAGATTGTGAAATTCAGTATGAATTATTCTGTCAGGAAACGTTACCAGCTAGAGTCGCTGGAGGGGTTAGACACTGGCTTGCCAATAAAACATCTTCCTTTTGGAAATCTGTTTATGTGTGTAAGCATGTGACTTCTCCTTATACATATTTTTGCTGCTTAAAACTCTTAGGACTGTTGACATAATTCGCTTTGTTAAAAAAAGAAGACTAAGGGTTGCCTGGATGATTCAGTCGGTTAAGCATTCGTCTTCGGCTCAGGTCATGATCTCGCCATCCGTGATTTCGGGCCCCGCGTCTGGCTCTGTGCGGACAGCTCAGAGCCTGGAGCCTGTTTCAGATTCTGTGTCTCCCTCTCTCTTTGCTACTCCCCCACTCACTCCCTGTCTCTGAAAAATGAATAAACCTTAAAAAAAAAAGACTAGAATAGTATTCAGTCAGATGCTTACGTACTTGTCTTCATTTTGTAGTTGAGTTATTGGTTATTTTCTGCTTAGTTCTCTTTCATTCACTCTTAGGCCAAAGAGGTCAATTCTCTTCGGGGTGAAATATTTTCCAATTATAAACGATTATAAAAATCCACCAAAATAAATAAAAAACTTCCCATAAAAAGTCCCAGTCTTAAATAGCATTCCTTTTTAAACAATTATGTGAAAATGAGATACATTCTATCCATTATTACTCTGTGGCTTGAGTGCTCAGATTATTTTAAGGGTTTGTCTTGAAATGCCCACCCCTTTATTCTGTGATTCATTGACCATTGACCTTTCTAATTAAATGTATAATGTATCTTTCCTAGAAGTCTCCCTGATACACCCTCAAACCACCTACCACACCACACATTCCATGCTTTTCAGTCTACTTTTACTTGTGAGTGCAGATTTTGTATTTTACCCAATTAGTATTTTGTATTTGTTAACTGCTCTTCCTGGGTTCTTAGTCCCTGCATATGTTTTTTCCTAAGAAGGTAAGGTCTTGGAGGTCACTGGTCTGCATCAGTAGTTCTCAGCCACTGAAGATGAGAATCATCCGGAGAGCCTTAAAAGATTCTGATTTATAGGGGCACCTGGATGACTCATTTGACTCAGGTCATGATCTCGTGGTTGGTGAGTTCAAGCCCTGCATTGGGCTGTGTGCTGACAGCTCACAGCCTGGAGCCTGCTTCAGATTCTGTGTCTCCCTCTCTCTCTGTCCCTGTCCCGCTTGTGCTCTGTCTCTTTCTCTCTCAAAAATAAATAAACATTTAAAAAATTAAAAAAAAATAGATTCTGACGTATAGATCTCATCCTCTAATATTATTAAATTTGTAGAACCACTGATGTATATCAAACCTAAATTATGAAAACACTATATTGTAGTGAGTGTTACAAAGCCGTGAACCCTGTGAACATATGGCAAATGTCTTATATTAAAGAATTAAAAATTGTCTAGGAAATTTTAAGCTGCCAGTGCAATGCCAAGTTTCTCTCTTTCCTTCTTTTGTTTTGGATAACAATTTTATACAGATTACTATGTGCATTTAATGGTGCATTTAGTGACTAACTTCTTTTAGTTAACTCAAGGGTAAAACACAGTGATGATAAATTCACTTTTGGATTCCGGACTTTAGATGCCATTCAGTATTATCATCATTTTATGAACAATATACTCGTTCAGTATCTGTATGTTCTATGTAGCAGATAGTGTTAGAACATTTAAATATGCATTTTTAAATTAAAATTAAAAAAGGAGTCTTTTAAAAAACATGTCTCCCTTCATTCTTGGTGTGTATGTTTTCAGCCTTTATTTATTTATTTTTTTTTTTTATTTAAAAAAAATTTTTTTTTCAACGTTTATTTATTTTTGGGACAGAGAGAGACAGAGCATGAACGGGCAAGGGGCAGAGAGAGAAGGAGACACAGAATCGGAAACAGGCTCCAGGCTCTGAGCCATCAGCCCAGAGCCCGACGCGGGGCTCGAACTCACGGACCGCGAGATCGTGACCTGGCTGAAGTCGGACGCTTAACCGACTGTGCCACCCAGGCGCCCCTGTTTTCAGCCTTTAAGTGATAATTTATTTTGAACCGCTGTTCTGAAATTTTAGCTATAAATTACTGTCCCATGGCCTGAGGCTGTTCAAAAACACCACCCAAACCAGAGTAACACACGAGTTGAGTCATGGGTTCTGTGAAAAGGTGTGGAAAGGGTAAAGGTGTAATGAGTCCAGGGATGGACATCTGAGCCTCACTTAACCAGAAGACAAAGCCACGTGTTCAATATGGAATAAATCCTAAATTATGCCTCCAGAGAGCTATTCCCATACCTCTGAACAGCAGCTTTGTTTTGAAAAGCTTCTTTTGCAAGGATTGCCTGATAATTATGCAGCTCACTGATGCCTGGATGAGAAATGGAATTATATCATTTTACATGAGCAATTTGAAAACGTGAATTAAGTAATTTTATTTTCTCAACTGTTGAGGGCAGCCAACCTCGAAAAGGAGTTTCCTGAACAAAGAGAGGGTAACTATAAGATAGTTTTACCTGTAGTTACATATTCAAAACATCCTCTCTGCTAAGCTCACTTTTCAGTCTGTGCTTGTAAATCACGGTGCCTTTCAGGGTGGATTTGAACATTCTGTATCTAGAGGCTGCTTTTCACCTCTAGTAGAAATACTCTTCTCGGCTTCTGAATTTGAAACTACTTGGCAAAACGTCTCTGGAGTTCTCGGAGCCGATAGAGCAAGTCATGGGCAATTAAAACAAAGGTCCCTCTTCTTGTGTCTCAGATGCACGCCCGAAAAGAATCATTTTGGCAGATTTGACTGATAAATGAGCAGTCGTTAGAAAGGGGATGATATGCTGCTTCAGCAGGACAGCTTGACTGGTGGTATTAACAGAGGGTCTGGGGTGACCTGTCCCCAGGGAAACCAAAGGGCTGCGCATTTCCAGTCATTAATCACCTCTGGAACAGCTGTTTGAGACCCTCAAGCCTAACTGGTAGGGACATGGAAGGGACATGGCACAGTAGGCCTGGCGGCTGGAGGTTAATGCACTTGCCTGTAGTGAGGGGAAGTGTTGCGGATACGCGGGTGCATTGAGCATGAAATGAGCATGAAATCCAGGAGGGGCACTTATACGCACGCGCATTCAGCATGAAATAAGCATGCAATCCAGGAGGAGGTGCACTTGTAGGGCTCACGTGTATAGGGAGATTTCAGAAATTGAGTGTTTAAGGTACTAAAACCTGACGGGAGGTCTACATACAGATGTAATAATAGGGTATCTTGCAGATTATTTTAGGTGACAGAGTTTTAGGCGAGGAGAATTACTGTCACCAAGGTTTGTTACTCATAAACCTCATGACACTAGATCCTTTGTAGGCTTGTAAACCGTGTAGTTACATTCTGCCCCTTCAGACTTTATTTTCATTTATGGTTGGCACACTTGCTTAGCTTTGCAGAGTTTTCCAATCATACCACACTAAACCGGAAGGTTGAAAAATGTGACATTGATTTTTGAAGCTTAGATCCAATTTAAATAACTTGCCTATGAAAGAATATTTATGTTGAAGCGTAACTTGCAAAAGCGCTTTGGTAGAGTATGGAGTAAGTTGCAGGCAAATCCAGAAATAAGGGCCAGACACGGTGTTCCCACTTGTAGGTAACGTCTACTGTGTCTTAGAAAAGGTAAGAAGCAATTTTGTCCAACTTTTTCAAGATATATCCAGAAGTCCCAGAATAATTTCAGGCATTTTTGAGACTGATAAGCATTACCTACTTTCTCATGGGTAGTGGGCAGGCTTGTTTCTGATCAGAAAGCAGGCTAGACTGTTTTTCTGTTTATCTGGTTCTTCATCCCTTTTTTTTTTTATGTTTATTCATTTTTAAGAGAGAGAGACAGAGAGAGAGAGTGCACTCACAAGCAGGGGAGGGGCAGAGAAAGAGAGAGACATAGAATTTGAAGTAGGCTCCAGGCTCCGAGCTGTCTGCACAGAACCCGACACGGGGCTCGAACTCACTAACTGCGAGATCATGACCTGAGCCAAAGTCGGGTGCTTGACTGACTGACCAACCCAGGCGCTCCACCCCTCCCCATTTTTTTTTTTTTGTCATCAATTTTTTTCAAATCACTCCTTTTGGATACCTCACTATTTAGTAATGCACAAATTAATCTAGTTGGGCCTCTCCACATAGGAACATCATCTGAAATAAGGTTAGGGTTTGTGTGGCCAGATATTTTCCAGAAGTACCCTCAACACTTAAAAGCTCAGTTTTAAGGCCTCCAGTTATGAAATGAATAAGTCACTGGAATAAAAGCAGAGCATAAGGAATATAGTCAATGATATTATAATAGCAATGTAATAGGACAGATGGTAGCTATACTTGTGAATATAGCAAAGTGTATAAACTTGTCAAATCACTAAATTGTATATCTGAAACTAATGTAACATTGTGACTGTACTCAAAATAACCAAAAAAGCCCGTTTTAATTTATTCTAATGACTTCTGCTGTGTTGAAACCCATAAGAACACAAAGTTCTTGCTATTTCATTGTCAACTTGCTTTTTAGGTATTTTCTTATACATATAATCCCTGTTCTAATAAAATAGCAGTCACTTCACTTAATGGACCCTTTTTTTTCTGTTCTCTTTCCCACTTGATAATTGAACTTTGCTCTGCCAGCCTGACGTGATGCCTCATTTTGCCACATTTCTGACCTCAGGTGCGAAGGATTAATTATACTGCCAGGACTTTCTCCAAAGGCAAAGTCTGAATATGAATGTATTGATTTAATATTATGACAACCACCTAAGAATGAACTACTTTAAGGACTAAGCCAATTATGTAAAGAAATTGTCTCCATTAGAGGAATTGTTTAAAAAAATTTTTTTTAACGTTTATTCATTTTAAGAGACAGAGAGTGCAAGCGGGGTTGGGGCAGAGAGAGAGGAAGACACAGAATCCGAACCGGACTCCAGGCTCTGAGCTGTCAGCACAGAGTCTGATGCAGGCCTCGAACCCATGAACCATGAGATCATGACCTGAGCTGAAGTCAGACACTTAACCAACTGAGCCATCCAGGCACCCCTCCATTAGAGGACTTTTATTTTCTATCCCATACTCCTGGGAAAAAAATTATAGTATAAAAAGTTATTTTACAGATATGCTCAATGAAGGTCAACAAGTGCAATGAAAACAAACAACCAATTTATGCACTTTACCAAAGGAATAAACTCATATGTTATTTATTTTAGATGTACTTAGTCTTAATGGGTGTTGTTTAACGATTCTTCGCACTACTTAGAGAAATCTACATCATTTTGATAGTTTATTCTCCATCTCCCTTAAAAAAAAGGGAGTTTTGGATTTTCTTGAGTTTTCTTACTTTTAATGAGACATTTCCCCCCCAGAAATGAAAAATGCAAGCTGAGTCACAGCAGGCCTGAATATAAAATAGCTGAAAACGTGTGTGCATTCCTACCCCAAGCAGCATTCTTTATTCCATAGATCACTGTCACTAAAGAATTCAGTGAAGTAAAGGCCCTCAGGTAGAAATGGGCTGTTGAAAGCCTCCCCAAGTCTGTAAGTCTGTGAGTGAGCTGGAGAAAGCCACTCATATGTGTGAGCCCTGCTGGAAAGGTCATTAGTAAATGCCTCTGACTCCGGGCTAGGAATTGGTTTCTTGGCCCACAAGCAGGTTAAAGACAATAAAATAAATAAAAAATAGAGGCAAGGGGAGGGGAGCTTGCGTTAAGATACTTCTGTCTCATTAAAATTAGGAAGCGTGCTTATTGCTTTATTCATGATCATGAAGGGATCAGCAGCTGAATTACTTGGTCTTGTGGCATTCTGCTTTTGCACCATGAGTACTTGCAGAATGGTGTAATGGTGATATATTAATGGAGTTATAGTATCTATGAGTCATTTCAGTTTCACTGACTCTGACGAGTGTAACATTAAAACTGGAGGCTTTAAAGCCAAACATCAAACGTGAGGTCGAAGAAATGAGGGTTGATTTCAAAGGTCTCAACCCACATCTTGTGACCGCCATTTGCATTTTTTTTAGCACCCCGTAATCAAGAACGGATCAATCATTTGGTGAATATTATTAAGGCTTACAGGTTGCCACAAATTTGCACTGGTAGCTGGGTGATCTGTTCGGAGTTCTGGATTTTTCGTTTTTACGTTTGCTGGCTGCTGCAAATGCCCTGGAACACCGTTGGCGAGGCTCGTGTTTTAACCCTGTGAAATTTTGCCATTGCCCAGGAAGGAGAGCAGACTTGGGTCCTAAATCATGTAAATGGCAAAGTGGCAAACAGACTGGGAGCCATGACTCATAGTTCTTCCATTGGAAAGTCAAATAGAACACCACGATAGTTTTATGTCATTTTTATATGTCATATTTTACAGTATTAGTCATAGTGCTTATTCAATTTCAAATACCATAAACCCTGTTAATTGGAGTCAGTAAACAGTTTTGAGGATTTTTTTTTTTTTTGCCTAGTATAGAACTGGTTACTATAGATGACGCGATGACAGGCAGGTGACAGCGTTTACTCATTGGTGCATTTGGCAGTCGTCATCTACCCATGTTGATTCTATAACCAGGGCCTGAACCTTGCTTCTGTGCTCTGATGGTGGGAATAGGCTGATACCACATCTTAGGCTGCTGAGATGTGTCCTGTAGAGAGAAACTCCTGCTTTCCTCCTTCTGGAGGATAATGGGAATTAAAAAAACATTTACAACATTTTCAGTTTGAATTAGAAAAATTTTGTGTATGTATTTGTGTTATCTTCTTTACTCATACCCCTCTGTGGCTATTTGAGGCATCTTTGTCTCCAAAGATTTCCACATGTGTAATAGATCTTCATTTGTAGTAACGAATCATTTGTGTCCGTGAGCCCTTTGGGGGTGAAGAGACTCAAATAAGGTGATGTGCACTTCAGTGTTCTTGCAGTACCCCAGTGGATGACGTCCAAATGGTTCTCTATAATGCCAACTGGAAAGAGGAATTTTGGAGGAGGATGTTTTATGAATGAGCTCTGCCAACTTTATTTCCTCTCATGTAGCTTTTCTTTCTACCACTTTTTAAAGACTCCTGTGAGCATCTGTTGTGGACATTGATCACCTGCCCTTCTTCCAAGCATTTGGTTCCTGCCACTAACCAGCTGGATTTAAGGGGGCCTGGTATTATCATTTAGACAGTTTAATGAGTTTGCCTATTAAATTTTACCTGACTGTAGGGTAAAAAGTATGCCAGAGAGGGAAAAAATGGTCTAACTCATGAGTGGGAAATGAGAGACTGGAAATCTAAATATTTGTTATCGAGCTATTTCTGTCTATCCTGTGTGAGTTCTGATATCGCCGTGGGGCTCGGTCAAACCATGAGTTTTGTAGAGAATGAATGTGTCACATTGCTGTTAGAATGGAATTAGAGGCGGTCCAAACCAAGAAGTGGTTTGAAAAGTCTTGAGTTCCTTATGAATGGTTGAAAGGGTGGTTGATGCAAGCTAACAAGACTGTGCAAGGCTTTGGGACTGTGCAGAACACAGGTTCCAGTTTAAACTCTGCTGCCAGGACACTAGGGCAAGGTGCTCAAACCCTCTGGGAAATTCCCCGTCTGTGAATCAATGAGGTTGAACTAGATGGCTCCTATGTCTCCTTCCAGCTCTAAGGTTTCTCTCTTTCTACATCATTACCACAGGTCCTGAAAATAATTGCATAGCCAGATGAGCCTTTATGTTATGTTATGAGGCATAATTATTAGGATTTTCCAAAGGCAAATGATGTTTCTCTCTCTCCCTGTCTCTCTCTCTTTTTGCCTCTGTGTTTTGTTTTCTCACCTTTCCCACCTCTGCTTATTTCTTAATCGACATTGTGTGGGGACTTAGCATATTTTAGTATAAGTAATGCATGTACATGAGGTCAACACTTAAATATTCATTGAATTATTGTTCTACGTGTTGAATATTCATTTATTTAACCAACATGTATTTTTTGAGCATCTCCTCTGTGCTGGCACCCTACTAGGTGCTGGGATTATGACGCTTGAAAAGACTCACTTGACCATTGCCCAAATGGCTGCAGTGAGAATAAAATACACTTCATTGTTTTAATTTTGAGAAGGTTTTGGAACTACCATTTTATGACTAAATTAAGTTGCTCTTGACTTTCTTTTTTTTCCCCTTCATAAATTATTAGGGATTTACATTAAAAAATCATACCTCTGTGTCCCTGTGATATAGCCGCCAATATCTAGAGTATGCTATTGCATATACCGCCCTTTACAATGTGTCCCTGTTTGCATTTGTGATTTCAAAACAGGAAAGGTGCTCGCCCTCTGCTGGCTACTTTGAGAGCCAGTGGAATTGGTAGGAAGAAACACATCAGAAAATCATAGGACCCCATGAGAAACCCTAGCATATTATTCACTGCATTGCAAAGTTCTGATATGAAAATCCTGTTTGTCTCGTTCCCAACTCTAGTCTTTTCGAACGCATTTATAATTGTAAAGTTTTGTATAGCAACTTTGAATTCATTTTTGTCATTACTGCTTTTACTGCCTTTAAATGAAACTGTTCGTTTCATTACGGACCAAGCTTGTTAGTTTCCTAGGTTTCTTTTCACTCACTGGCAGACTTAGGACAACTATGTTGAAACACATTAAAAAAAAAAAAATTGTTGTCCGAGGCATGAGGTAAACACTTTCTCCGCTTCATTGCCTCCAGTGCTGAGAATCATTCCTCTTGAACCCCTCTGGACCCCCGCAGGTCTTGGATCTTTGGCAACAACCACTAGAGCTTTGACTTCAGAAGAAAGTAAAGTGGTACACTTTGGGTTTTGGTGTCACTTGGGAACCAAGAGGATTTGGTAAATTTTTAACCTCATATTTTGAAGGCATTTGCCCTTTTCTTCCCCCTTTTCCTTTCTTTTTTTTTCCTCTCCAGTATTGTGTCACAATATCCCTCTGACTTCATAGACTACATTTAAAACCTAAAGGTGCACCCCTACATATTTCTGAATATATAGCTTTGGGTCTTAAGCTGGCATTTGCTCTTCCCCCTCAGCTTTATTGAGATATGATTGACATACAATATTGTGTATGCTTAAGGTTGTACAGTGTAACAACTCGATATATGTGTACATTGTGCAACGATTGTCACAGTAAGTAGTTGACATCTCCATCACCTCACGTAATTGGATCTTGTCTCGGCAACTTTCAAGTATATAATACAGTGCTGTTAACTATAGTCACAAGGCTGTACATTGGATCCCTAGCACTTATGTATCTTATAACTGGAAGTTTGTATCCCTTGAACAACATCTCCTCACCCCCGTCTGAACCCCCCAGCCCATGACAACCACCATCATACTGTTTATGTGAATGTTGGTTTGCAACCTTGGGAGCTTCCTGGGTATACTCTGAAACCAGCCCCCATACAAAGACAGCAAGGAGAAACCAAAGAAAGAGGCAGTCCACTGTAGTTTGGTAGGTGCCAGTTAAAAAATTTTTTTAATGCTTATTTATTTTTGAGAGACAGAGAGAGAGAGAGAGCATGAGCAGGAGAAGGGGCAGAGAGAGAGGGAGACACAGAATCTGAAGCAGGGTCCAGGATCTGAGCTGTCAGCACAGAGCCTGATGTGGGGCTCGAACTCACGAACTGTGAGATTATGACCTGAGCCAAAGTTGGATGCTTAACTAACTGAGCCACCCAGGCGCCCCAGTAGGTGCCAGTTTTAATAAGCAAGAAAGCTTGTCTATAAAGCTTGTTCTGGTCACCCACAAGATGTCTGTGCCCATCTCACAGAATCTTAAAGTTTGTACAGAAGCCTTAACTAGTTTCAGTCACATGTTACTGTCCAGATGGTCTCAACAACACCTTTGTCTCTCAAGGCTATGTCCTCGAAACAGCTTCCACTGTGGGAATAGTGGGAAAAGTGTATATTCTGAGAATAAAGATGGTGGGAAGGGGGTGAGGAGACACTGATTGCCTGGGTCCAGCTCAAGGGTCAGCTGGTGGCCATGTCCTTTTGATTACCTCCTCCAGCAATGAGTTTGGCATTTTTAGACTTCGTATATAAGTGAGGTCATCCAGTATTTGTCTTTCTCTGTCTGGCTTATTTCACTTAGCATAATGCCTCAAGGTCCATCCATGTTGTTGCAAATGGCACGATTTCCTTCTTTTTGTAGCCGAATAATAGCCCATTGGATACCACATTTTCTTTATCCTTTCCTTTATCTATAGACATTTAGGTTATTTCCCTGTCCTGGCTGTTGTGAACAACTGGTATTGGCTTTTATACTTAGAAATAAGAAAAAAATAACAGTTATGAAGTTTAAGATTTCAATTGAAATGGAGTAAATTTGTTAGTCAAAACCACACACACGCGCATGCACACGCACACACACACAAACGTACATCCACAGAGGAAATACTAAAAGAGTATAGTGATTTCACTTCCCTCTTTGTCTCCTTCTTGCTACCTCCTTTTTCCTCTTTTCTTTCACTTCTCCTTGTGGTCCATGTAACCACATTTTTATCAAATGTTTTGTCTTCCGGATGTCTATAACCAAAACACACATAGTGAAATGAATGTAATTATTTAAATGCTACCAAGCAGAAAAATTAAAGTACTTATATAGTGCTCAGGCGATTATAACAGGAGGGGGGAAATACATTCCTGCTCAAGATGAGAGCTCCCTGTGTATTTCTGTACCTTCCATATCTTTTGTTTTCTTAATATGGAGAAAAAAATGCCCTGCTCCAATGCCAATGTATAATCACCCAAGTGCTCAGCAATTCATCTGCTCAGTCACCTATTTCCTCCTCTGCTTCCTCAGTAAGATTTCTGGTTGTCCGTTTTTGCTCTGTTATTTCTACTCTTAATTGTACTTCTTGGAGGGCAAATTGCTTTAATGTGCTCTGCTATAGTGTGCTTTAAACACGTTTAAAGGGAAGTGGAGAACCGAATTATTATCAGAATTTTCTCTTCCTTGATGTTCATATCCATAACAAATTGATAGCAAATATTTTCCTGTAGCTCCTTGTGAAATTTTAAAACATCCTTGAGAAAATATTAATAGATTTTTTAAAATACTTTTCATGAATCAGCCTTAGTGAGGCCTGACAAAAGAATGAGGGGTCAAGAGCATTATTTCCAGATCTTCTAATTTGCATAGTTAAGCTCAAGGGAACTTTGATTTTTTTTTTCTACCAGCTTTCTTTTTCTTCACCATGAGACATTTTTCTTTTTCATAGATGCCAAACACCCACAGGTAAATGAAACTTTTGCAACACTGTTTTCCCCTTAGCATGGAAAATTTCCAACTTTGGGTCACATAAAAATCTACCTTCTTTTGTTGTAGTGATGTTTGCTCATAATACAAAGAAGATACTTGTAGGGGATACTTATATGTGTTTTTAAAAAAATCTGTTTGGCTGGCATATGATTCCTCTCTCCTTGTTTGGGAAATTCCCCACTTTGCGAATCTGAGCAGGATTCAGGTCTTGCCTCTCATCATAGATTCTGGGAAGCCCCACGATTCAGTTTCCCAGCAGCCTTTGCCACAGGACGTAGGCTACACCCAGCCTATCATGCATACCCACTCTGAACTAAGGGATGGGCCAGGGAGCATGGAGAATCCACTCAGTGTCAGCAGTGGTGATAGAAATGTCCGTTTCCTGAGGCAGTGGTGGCAGCAATTCCAGAAGTGACATCCTGTCTCTGGTGGTGTGATGTTGGTCGTTAGTTAACTCAGCTAGCTGAGTGGTCCGGAGGAGGTCACAGCCTGGAACCATGCCTGGTGAATTTGGTTGTGGTTGGTAGCCTCCTATTGTTCCTGATTGTTTTCCAGAGCCCTTCTCTAGCCTTCTCAGTGATTATGTGAGAATAGCTAACATTGTTTCAGTTAATTTGATTTCTGCTTGAAGCAGCCGGTCTCAGTTTTGTTATTTCTATTATTTGCAACCAAGAAAGCTGATTGGTATGAAATGTGACACCGGGAATGGCTGCAGGAAATGGAACCACAGAGGAATGAGGGGAGTGGGGCTGGGACTGGTTGTCTGGCTTAGTTGGAGCTGAAGGTAGTGAGAAGTGCAGCCACACAAGGGATGAGACTCTTGCACGCCATAACATAAAGTGGCAAATCAGCATATTTGCTGTGAGTTTCTAGAAAGAAGTACTCATTGAAGACAAGAGGCTTTTGGGAACCGGGTGGGAGCTTCCATACATTGCGGAGGGCTGAGGATTTGAAGGGCTGGGCTGGTGTGGTAGCTGCATCTAACGGTGTTGAGCAGCTTAAAGAAAGAATATGACCTCAGATTCGTAAATTGTTTTCTCTAAGCATGGATTACAAACTAGGGACTTTGCTGTGACTGCACTAAAAAGTATCTCATATCTTTTGTCATTCAGGGTTGAAAAGGTCAAAAGCCAAATGTGGCTTGCCCAAATTGGAGTGTCAGTTGAATTCACAGCCAGATCCTTTATGTTGAAGTTTGGGCATTTAGAGAGAAAAAGTAGGACCCTGAGAACTAGAACAGGGGAATGGTAGGGTAAACTTAGGGCACCCTGGATCCCCAGGGTCGTGAAGCCTACCCTTGCCAGCTGATGCAGCATCTCTGCCCTCTCTGATGAGGGTATTCCTGCCTTGATTGAATTTTCTGTCACGGGAAGGAGTTGCATGACGAAGTCAGTTTTCCTTATGCCCCTTACGCCCCATGAACTTGGATCCCAGCATACCTCAAAACACCAGTGACAAAGTCAGAGCTAGGAAGAGGCTTATGGTGGTAAATGATTGCAAGATTTTGCGAATTAATATTGAAAAAATCTGGGAAACATATCTGAGAATGGATTTTGAAGATTCTGTGTCCGAGAAAGAAGAATAGAGTTTTAGATGGGTTGAATTTACTGCTTTGGGAGCATTCAGCCAGAGGTTGTGGATTTAGTTTACTGGCATGAATGGGTGGCACTGATTCTGCTTGTTTCCTTGATTGGTTGACCAAAACTTGGACTTGAATCCCACTGAGATGCTAGAAATTCCTTTACAGACTGCAGAAGCAAGGAATTCAAATACTCAGGGAGATTAGATTGTTGGAGGGGATGTATCATGGGTATTGAACCCCATATTTTAACTGTATCCCTTGAGAGGATCTTAATGAAACTCTCTTCAATAAGGACTTGAGAGATACAGTGATGAGGGGCCTAGGGACATCCTTGGGAAAAGTGAGTGGCCATCTCTGTAGGCCAGGGTTGCTAATGGAAGATGCTCAAGTTGGAGTGGGAGTCTCTGATGGTACTAGGGATATTAGGGTCCCGGGATGACGGAGCCTCAGTAGGAGCACCTCACCATCACAAGACAAGGTAGGCAGCTTGGCCACCATGACAGGCAGAAGGACAGGCGTTTTCATTGGAATGACCAGCAGGGGGTCTTTAGAAATGGCCATTGATAATGAGATCCCTGTGATTGAAATAGATAGGCACTTAGCTCTGCGACTTGATCTTTACAACCCCAAACTCTGGATCTCCTGGCAAACAGGCTTGAGTTTAGCTATTATAACAGGAAATCATAGCCCCTCACCTAATTCCCAGAAAGAGATTAATTCATAAGCCCAACATCCTTTATTTTTTTCTTTAATTAAAAAAAAATTTTAATGCTTATTTATTTTTGAAAGAGAGAGAGAGAGAGAGAGAGAGAGAGAGAGAGAGAGAGAGAGAGAGAGAGGAGGGGCAGCGAGAGAGAGGGAGACCCAGAATCTGAAGCAGGCTCTAGGCTTGGAGCTGTCAGCACAGAGCCCGATGCAGGGCTTGACCTCAGTAACGGCAAGATCATGACCTGAGCTAAAGTCAGATGCTCAACTGACTGAGCCACCCAGGCACCCCAAAGAAATTTTTTTAAGTTTATTTATTTATTTTGAGAGAGAGAGAGAGAGAAAGAGAGAGAGAGAGAGAGAGAAAGAGAGCGTGTGCACACATGAGCAGGGGGTGGGCAGAGAGAGAAGAAGAGAGAGAGAACCCTAAGCAGGCTCCGTGTTGTCAGCACAGAACCGGATGCAAGGCATGAACCCACAAACCATGAGATCATAACCTGAGCTGAAATCAAGAGTTGGACACTTCTGACTTCTGCTCAGGGCATGATCTCATGGCTTGTGAATTTGAGCCCTGTGCCAGGCTCTGTGCTGACAGCTCAGAGCCTGGAGCCTGCTTCAGATTCTGTGTTTCTACTTCTCTCTGCCCCTCCCCTGCTCACAGTCTGTCTCTTTCTCAAAAATAAATAAGCGTTAAAAAATTCATTAAAAAAAGAGTCGGACACTTAACCAACTGAGTCGCCCAGGTGCCCCAAGTCCAACATCCTTTAAATGTAAGCAGGGTCAGGGTCGCCTGGGTGGCTTGCTCGGTTAAGTGTCTGACTTTGGCTCAGGTCATGATCTCACGGTCCGTGAGTTCAAGCCCTGCGTCAGGCTCTGTGCTGACAGCTCAGAGCCTGGAGCCTGTTTCAGATTCTGTGTCTCCCTCTCTCTCTGCCCCTCCCCTGTTCATGCTCTGTCTCTCTCTCTCAAAAATAAATAAACATTAAAAAAAATGTAAGCAGGGTCATGAACTTGCCAGACAGAGTCCTGCAAAACAGACCTGAGCAGATTTATTAGAGTAACTGGGGAAAAAGAAATAGTAAGACCTTACAGAGATTAGTAGACGCTTGCTCTGTTCAGGATACAATCTCTTTACTGGAGCAACTCAAGATATGACTCAATATTTGCTATAATTTTTTAAATCTGATACATGCTTTTTTCCTCCAGGCAAATAAGCAGAGAAAACAGTTTGTTTTTATCTGGTAGGAGCAGCAGAATATATTCACGGCTTTGCCTTAGGCAGTGGCTCAATGTCACCATTTTGTCCACAAGTTTGTTGGCCATCACCCAGGGCACTGTTCTAGTCCAATATATTGTGACATGCTAATAGGACCTGGAGAGTAGGATATAGCAGATACTACTGATGTCCTGGTATAAGATACCTGCGTGCTAGCAGGAAGGAAACAAACAATCTAGATGGTCTCCCAGCATCCATGCAACAGTGAAGCTCCATTCTCGGTCCTTCGTCCTGACACAGTGATGCTCACCATACTGTAGATGTTTTATTTTGTTGTAAGAAATAGTCCTGAAGGGTCAGATGCTAATGTGGTGATGAAAATGAATAAAGGGAAACGTAGTAAGAAAGTTATGCGTCTTGGGCAAAAAATGGAATTGCTGGATAAATTCAAGTAGAAGGCTGCGGGGCATTGGGGGGCGGTACCTGGGTAGCTGTTGGTTGAGCGTCCGACTTCAGCTGAGGTCATGATCTTGTGGTTCATGAGTTCGAGCCCTGCATCGGGCCTGCTGCTGTCAGTGCAGAGCTGCTTTGGGTCCTCTGTCCTCCTCTCTCTGCCTCTCCCCCACTGGCACTCTCTATCTGAAAAATAAACAAACATTAAAAAAAAGTAGAAGGCTGCATTTGGACGTGGGGCCGTTTATGAAATCTATAATATGCTTTATGCAGGTGTTGCCAAGTGAAATTCCTTCAGAGACCAGGAAGGGTATATAAAAGGTGTGAAATGGATGAGGGTAAGACCATAGAGAGAAAGCTTGTTCTGGGTGATTAGAGAAATATACATATTCCTCGTAAAGGCATTAAAGAAGAATTTTAAAACACTAAACTGTCAAAAGAAGCATATTGGTTTGTGACACTACTATATGATACTAAAGGCAAGAAAAAATGATTTAAGAAATTATTTGAGCAAGGATTCTACGTAGTGCAAATCTTACTCATCAGGTGGGAGATAAAATTTTACCAGAGAATAAAAAAAAGATGCACATACACGTGCAGCACGTAACTCTCCAAGAAAAATGATTTCATCCATTAACCAAGTCTTTGTTACGTTCCTACTAGGTCAAATGCTTTCCTGGGCTCTGGGGAGAGAGTAGTGACATGATTAGTCAAAATCTCTGCCCCATGGAGCTTGCCTTCTAGTGGGAGGAGTTAGGCAACAAACCAGTGAATTGGGGAGTGTGTGGAAAGGGGCAAATGCTACGTATGGAGAGAAATAAAGCAAGGAAGCCTTATATGATGTGCAAGAACAGGTGGATGCTGTTGTACTTTTACGTAGGGAGGTTAGGGAAGGGCTCGGTGAGATGACATTTGAACCAATGCTTGAAAGAGATGAGGGAACGAGTCATAAAGATGTCTGAGTAAAAGCGTTTCAGGGGGATGAAAAGCAAGGGCAAAGGGCCTAAGACAGGAGCATGCCCATCAGATTCAAGGGACCTCAAGGCAGTGAGCTTGGTGGGAGGGAGTGAATGGTGAGGGACACAGGCAATAAGGACTGAGAGGTGGTTAGGGGAGCCAAACCCCCAAGAAGTTTGACTTTTACTTTGAAGGAGCCAGGGACCACTAGAAGATTCTCAGCAGGAAAGCAGCCAGTGATTTAACTCACATTAAAAAAAAAATTTTTTTTAACATTTATTTATTTTTGAGACAGAGAAAGAGCATGAACAGGGGAGGGTCAGAGAAAGAGGGAGACACAGAATCTGAAATAGGCTTCAGGCTCTGAGCTGTCAGCACAGAGCCCGAGGGGGGCTCGAACCCACGGACCGCGGGATCATGACCTGAGCCGAAGTCGGATGCTTAACCGACTGAGCCACCCAGGCGCCCCTTAACTTACATTTTTAATATGATCATCCTGGGTTGAGAAAACTCAGTAGGGCAACAAAGGGAAGCAGAAAGAGTAGCTTGGAGGCTATGTAGCCATCTGGTGAAAAATGATAATGAGTAAGGGTGGTAGCACGGAAGAAGTGGGAATGAATTAGATTCTGGATATATTTGGAGGTAGAACAAAAAAGATTTGCAGATATAGTATACAGATATATAGGTATGGCATGAGAGAGAAAGAAAGGAGCCAGGGATGGCTCCACGTTTCTCACCCAAGCAACCGGAAAGCTGGAGTTGCTATTAACTGTAATGAAGACTTTGGGAGGAACGAGGTTAAGGGTAAGATCGGGGATTTGGTTTTGGACATGTTAAATTTCAGATGTGTATTTCATATCTAAGTGGACATGTTAAATAGGAAGTGGGGTATCGATCAGTTTAAAGTTGGTGGAGCGGTCCAAGCGAGAGCCATAGATTTGGGAGTCAACCCTGTATAGATGTATGAGATCGCCACAGTAGTGTGAATAAGTAGAAAAGAGAACCCATCCAAGGACTGAGCTTTGGGGCATCCATCCACAAGGTTGGGAAAATGAGAAAAAATTGGCTGATGAGATTGAGGAGGAGCAGCTAGTGAAGAAGGAAGAAAATCAGGAGAGAGTCATCAGCTATGTCATATGCTGCTTGGGGTCTTGAGAGATGGGGACTGGGAACTGACTGCTGTTTCAGACCTGGGGAGGACATTGGTTCCCTGGACAAGAGCAGTTTCAGTGTGGCTTAGTGACTAGGTCCTGTTTGGAGTGGGCTTAACAGAAGATAGAGAGAGAGGGATCTGATGACGGTAAGACCATTTTAAGAAGTTTTATTGGAAAGAAAATGGTAGAAATGGAGTGGTGGCTGGAGAGGGCATGGGTAGTAACAAACTTGAGAGTTTCAGCTGATCTGACATTTTAATATCTAGCACTTAAATATGAAATGTATGTTGAAATAAATTAGATCGAAAACATGCTATGGTTTCAGTTTTGAAACAATATTAAAACCCCCAATGAATCTTCCATTTCATATATTTATTAGAGTTATTAAAAACATTTAGATTTTCACCTCCACTGGCATCCCTGTCACATGTTGTTAGTTTTAATATGGTAAGTTAGTTATAACACAGTAATTATGCGATGGAATGATAGATTCAGGGTAATTTATAAATGCACAATTAATTTTAACAAGTTATGAAAAAGTTAACTGGCTTAGTTAACTAGTGAATTCATCTAAACCATACATTTTGCTAATAATAAAAACCTAGATTGATTAAGTTTAATCAATTGTTTAGGCATTTTACAAGGATAGTGTATGTGGGGAAGATTTTGGACATTAAAAAATAGTGATTAGGGGCACCTGGGTGGCTCAGTCAGTTAAGCGGCCGACTTCAACTCAGGTCATGATTTCGCGGTTCACGAGTTCGAGCCCCGCGTCAGGCTCTGTGCTGACAGCTCGGAGCCTGGAGCCTGCTTCAGATCCTGTGTCTCCCTCTCTGTCTCTCTGTCGCTCCCCTGCTCAAGCTCTGTCTCTCTCTGTCTCAAAAATAAATAAACATTAAAAAAAATTTTTAAAAATAGTAATTATAGTTTGGGAATTTACATCCAGCCAGGGAAGCACTTCTCTGAATCCATTTCTCTCTGTGTTTTTGTTTTTATGCATTTTGTGTTTTTCAGCCTGTCATACTTAAATTAATTGCTATTAAGTGGTAAGTGATTTAGGGGAAATTGTGTTTGTACCCTGCATACCTGAAGTTAAAACATTAATTTGAAATTTGATTAGAAGAAAATACAGACTGGTCGTTATTTTGTCTCACTTCCAGAGACAGTATTTTCTATATTATGAAATCAGAAAGCACAAAGGTTTAAAGCTCTTACTGCTTTCTTTTCTATTTCTTGAGCCAAAATATTTTAGCATATTTAATTAGGCAATGCTTCCAACACCACCACTGCTCTGAACATCGATTGTACTTGTCAGTCTTGATACGATCCACATTCCATTCAAAATGAGTGACTCAGCACCTCACCTGGTGCAGAGACCGGAGCCCTTCCTAGCTCATCCCTGGAAATCGAAAGAGACACTGTTAATGTGACATGATTATGATTTATGTCCCATAAAAGGTAGGGCCCTACTTTGGCTTGTTTATTTGAAGTATTTATTTACTGATGAAGAACCTTTTGAGAAGGCTCTTTCCCTATGGACACTTATGGAAAGAAATGGTTTTCTGCATCCTTGTGAAACCCTCTTCTATAAGCGCGTGAGTAGTTCTCCATAATTAAACCTAACCAAAAAGACCGATTAGTATTCGTTCTATTTCCAGGGCAGACCAAATAAAACCTCTATGTCAGACTTCTAGTGACTATCACAGCAAAAGGCCCCCAATACAGGCTTTTGATTGCACTTGGAATTTTTATGAATCTGAAGCATTTTTCCTTGGTCAGTGGGCACAAGGTTGGTGGGGTGTTGGGGTGGGGGGGGGGAGAATCCTTGTTAGCATCATCTTTGCACACAAGTCTGGTGAGTTGTTGCCTGTGGAGGGAGAGATGGAGAGTACCAGAAGTATTTCCTCCCTTTGACCAAATTTGTCTGTCTCTCCTTGTTGGGATCTGAAATGTTAAGAAACTCTTCAGGAATTAAAGTATCATTATCTGGTCTGCCCAAATCATAAGTGAAGGCTCATCAGTTGGTTAAACCATCTCCTTCCAAGGCTGTGTGGGGAGGGCGGGGCCCGGCAGGAGCAGGATTCATGGGAGAGAAGAGGGACTGGCCCACATTCTAGGACCGCTGGCTATTAGGGGCACAGAGGAAGGCCATGGAGTTTGGTTTATAGGAGCATGTCGCCCCTGCAGAAGGTGGCGGGACACCCCAGGAAGTTTTCATGTAGCCCACAAACCTTTGCCTTGTGTGTCCATCTTACATGACAGGCTGGGGGACACAGAGATGAGGAGGACCTGATTCCAGCCTTGAGAAATTTGCATCCATCAGGGAAGGCAGACACAGAGGGTGCTGTGCTGATGTATCCTGGCAGTCCAGGTTTGGGAGTGCAGAGGGCAGCTGTGACTCACTGGAGAGGGCCTCTTGTTCACACTTCGGCCTTGCGTTTATGAATTACTTTTGCGGAGGCAATGCTGGCTATTAGGCTGCTCTGCTGTATCACATTTTCAGAGGTGAAATAGAGTGAAAGGGCATGTCATGGACCCACGCTGCTGCCAGAGTGCTCCCCCACCGCCCCGGAAAATGGAAGCTAATCAGCTCTTCTGAGCATCTGTGTGAAGACAGGAGTAGGAAGAGCCTTAGCTTTATAATCTGGCTTCATTTTTTTTTATTAGTTTTGGGCCTTGGACCAAGACATTTAATTTCTCTGAGCCTTATCTTCCTTGTCTGTTTGACGTAGAGAATGCTTTCCCAGTTCCTCCTGTTGGGGAACTGGGAGAATGAAATGGGATAATGTGTATCAGCATTCCTGGCATATGGTGGATCGTCCAGGACTGTAAACCCTGTCCACTCCATGGCCCAAGCCCAGTGCAGCTGACTAATGACCAAGCCGGTCCGGACCCCTGCCTACCACGGGGGCCGACAACCAGCGGACCAGGTGGAAAGCGTTATCTCTGCCGTCGAGCCTCTGGCTCTGTGGAAGGGAAAATTAAGTGCACCATTTAAGAGAGAATATACATCAAGCTATTTAGATCTTTCTGAATTCGGATCCAAATGGCTTGCCAAATGGCTTTTTTGTTTGATGTGTAGAGAATTTAACTCCCACAGTTTGGGTCACAGCAAAACTTGGAAGTTATTGTTCACAGTAAATTATCCTTATTCTCAGTGGGAGCATGGCTTCACTTCCAGATTGGCAAATGTAAAAGGACAGTTCACTGAGCGGCAATATTAAGAGAGAGCTTCATGTTTATGTAATAACGTGGGGCTCTGTGTGCTCTACAGAATGTACAGCTGTAATTAGATGTTTCGGATACATGTCTAGACAGGGTAAAGCTTCAAGAGCACTTGCTCAATCCTGGGAAAAGCTACAGGTCGCCTGTTGGTGACCAGAAAAAGCTCTCCTTGATTAGCAAGTTAAACGTGGAGTTAACTCTCTGGCGCTAGGTTCATACCCAAGAGGAGAAGCAGATCTGATGAGATTTGACAGGACCAATCATTTATAGAACTCACCCAGGCCTAACTTTGTGACCTGATGCGAGGGTGCGAAAAATGGTGTCTCCCGCGTAACTTTCTACCAGCCTCCTCCAGACCCACATTCCCGTTCTTAGGATCACTCCTTTGATGAAGTCATTCCGATTTGAAGAGGCTCCCGTAAAATTCGAGCTTGTCCCTGAGGAAGGTCACACAATGACCTGGATTGCTCAGTCTTAGGGAGAGTAATGAGGGAACGCATCTCGGGAGAGGTAGGTTTTGATGTGAGGGCAATAGGACATTTGAAAAGGTTTGGAATCGGGGCTCCTGGGTGGCTCAGTCGGTTAGGCGTCCGACTTCGGCTCAGGTCATGATCTCACGGCCCGTGAGTTCGAGCCCCGTGTCGGGCTCTGGGCTGATGGCTCAGAGCCTGGAGCCTGCTTCGGATTCTGTGTTTCCCTCTCTCTCTGACCCTTCCCCGTTCATGCTCTGTCTCTCTCTGTCTCAAAAATAAAATAAAAAAAAAAAACATTAAAAAAAAATAAAAAAAGAAAAGGTTTGGAATCGAGGACGCTTTTTGAGGGGGGTGTGCCCAGGTGGAGAGGGCTGAGGGGGCAGCATGAGATCTTAGGGTAACTTAGGGAAGGGGGCAGGAAAAAGAGGGGGTTGGCGAAAGGGAAGGGGTTGTCCTGTGTGTGCCTCGGTGTGTGTGTCGCACAGGAAGCAAGGGACAAACCCGCTTCCCCTATATCCCTGTTCTTCACGACTCATCATGAGCCCTGACATTGATTATTTCAAGCAAAGATAAAAGTACCTGGAAACCAGCCCCTTTCTGGGTCCTTTATGGTCACTGTATTACTCTCTGGTACTGAAGACTTAATAGGGTCTGCCCTGCAGTGTAAAACTTCCTGCCGGGATGACTGAGGTTCGTACTCCGATCTTTCCTTCTTGGGTGTCCTCTCCCAGCATCCAATGGCCGCTGTAGCCCCCACACTAATCCCCGGAGTACGCATGACAATTGACGCTCTGCAAACTGTTGTTAGATGATTTGCGAAGCCCCATTCCTGATTTCCCAGAGACACCCTCAAAGGTAGGGGCCAACGGAACTTGGAATTCGCAAGCGCAACCGTGCAGACTTCAGTCTCTGACTTCCTAGAGGTGTCCCTTAGCCACTTACTGCAGTCGGCTCCTCAAATTGAAGCCTAGAGCTACTATCTATGCGGTGGCTTTCCCTGGAACTCTGTTTACTCTGCATCAGGCAGGGTGCTGGCTTCACACACAGTATCTCATTGCTCGTTGCAAACCGTTAGTTGTGAGGATTCCTCACCGCTAGTCGGGAGTCAGCTAGTCGTTAGAGTTTATATTTTACCATCTAGAAATTTGAGGTTTTGAGGGACGCTTGGGTGGCTCAGTCGGTTAAGCCTCCAACTTTGGCTCAGGTCATGATCTCACGGTCTGTGAGTTCGAGCCCCGTGTCGGGCTGTGCTGACAGCTCAGAGCCTGGAGCCTGTTTTGGATTCTGTGTCTCCCTGTCTCTCTGCCTCTCCCCTGCTCGTGCTCTGTCTCTCTTGCTCTCAAAAATAAATAATATATATATTATAATATATAATTATATTGAACATAATATAATATACATAATATATAAAATAAATATGTAGTATATAAATAATATATTATATATTATATATATGAGGCTTTGAGAGGCCGGGTAATGTGTCCAGTACAGAACAGCTGAGGAGTGAGAGACCTGGGATTTTAACCTGGAAACGTCACCCTCCGTCTCTTGCTCCACGCTGTTGTTCAGGGTACCTCCTCTCCATCTGGGGGTTTCTATCTTTTCAAAAAGATGGCATGCAGCCTAAGGGACACATAACTTGTCAACTGGAACACAAATGGCCACGGGAAAGCAACGTGGAGAAAGGGCGCTGAGGCACATCTAAGCTATAGAGCAACGTCACCTATTTGCACACTGCCCTAGCCCTTCAGTGGACGCTGACATGGTAGGGTCTGCTCCTGCCTAACTCCCTCAGACCCCAGGCCTAGTCTTGGACTCTGCCCACATGGAATGAAGGCAGGCCCGCCTTGTTTTTGTAGCAAATGTGCCTTATTACCGAACACCATACCATCACGTCTTTTATACCTGGTGTTTGTCATTTGTCTTCTGTTTATCTTGATGCTCAAACCTAAGGTATTGACCTTGGCCTTCTCTCCTTAGCTCCACGTCACAGTCTCCCTCCAGCCATGCTACCTCCGACTGCCCTGGGCAGAAGTCCTCCCAGGACTCCAAAGGATTTTTCTCCTTTGACGCGGCCTCTTGGCCTCCTGCTCTCGTCCAGCAGTGCCAGTAGGAACCAGCTGTGAAGCCATGAGCCTCGAGGAGGCATCACTTTTCTTCCTATGGCCTTGATAGTGCTGGCCCTAGCTCTGCGGTCCCTGCACCAGGCTAGCACTGCCCTGCGAGGCTTTGACCAATTTGCAGAGGCTGAGGTGGAGCTCTTGGCCCTGTGCTCCCGGGCTCACCCTGTACAGCTCACCCCGTCACGTCCAGAGACCTGCCGGGACTTGGGAGCTCTTGCATATTGTGGCTGTCTCAGTCTGGAACAGCGCAGTCAGAGGCAAAAGCTGATATGCTCCCACATAACTTGCGAAAGCAACCCTAGAGAAGAAGTGGGGAAAAGGAGCGAGACAAAGAAGGAGGGAGGATGGAATGTACAAGATGTAGTATTGGTCAGGCCGCTGTTTCCTGGCAAGTGTAGCTGCTTGTCTGATCTTATGCTCTCTGATCTTATCTTCAGAGAGAATCCATGATAGTGACTACATTTCATGGTCATCCTTCCACAGGGAGGAGGGGACAGGGTTTTAGTGAGTGGATCCTCTCTCCTCTTGGTCAAAGTCTGCCCCAAGGGCCGACCTGGACATCCAGTTTGCATAAGCTCAGGAGTGGCCAGCTGACCATACCACACCTTGCTAGCAACTCACACCTCAGCAGCAATAGAGAAGTCGTGGATGGCAGGCCAGAGGGACGTGGTGTGCTCACCGGTGACACGAGGAGCCGTGGCATTGACATCAGTAGTGATATCCGGATCTGCAGCTCTTGGGGGAGCACAAGCTGTGTTACGTCCGTTCAGCATCAGGAAAGCATGTAGGTCTGGATGATGGTTAAACTGAATCCGGTCACACAGAGCACTTTGATGTCAGTGCAGGTTGGTTTCTGGGCTTGCTTGTGCTGCTAGGAAGCTTCTTGTCCATTCAAGGAAATATTCAGTCTCCCTTTCCAGTTCCTAGGTCTGCGCATGTCTCTAAGGGGTATCTCTTATGGGGGTGGGGTCCAGATGAGGGTTCTCTCTGATTGGAGGGAGGGCCCAGATAATGCTACAATAGTGAGATGCTTCTCACAGCAAGAGGAAGAGCTGTCCTTGGAGCAGCTGATGAATGTGGCACTGATCACATACTGAGGGCCCATGTCTCTGGAAAGAAGTACTTATGGTCAGAGTCCGGAGATCTTATTCAATCCATCGATAAAGCTGTGTAAGGCCGGTAGGCCATGCCATATCACCACCTTGTTTCAGCTCTTGTAGATGGCCTCCTCCATGCCCTTCTGGACTGGGTGATCATTTATTTTTCCTGACACCTGTTGGATGTACTCCCTTGACCTGGCCTTAAGTGAGCTCCTGTAGTGACCACAGCTCACCCAGAAAATGCATGTTGAAGATACCAGAGATAGAGTTCTAGGGTTACCCTTTCTTCATTTAGGAAGTTGATGTCAAGAGAAGTGCTTATATTTCTAGAGGGGGAGCCCTGTGGGCATACAGAGGTTCTTTAGGTTTTCATTATACTGAATTAATCTAATTTGACTCATCTTTCACGTGACCTCCTACAATGGGTGAGGCTTGATCTGGACTCTGGCCCAGGTTAAAGCATTTAACTAGCTAATGGCCTCTTTGACTTCTGACCCCATCATGGCCTCCCTTGACCCAGTCTGTCTCTCTAACATAGTAAAAATAGGCTTTCAAACTGAAAATAGGGAAGACCATGCAAATCCAAATGATTTTCTTTTTTTTTTTTAAGTTTATTTATTTTGAGAGAGAGAGAGAGAGAGACAGAGAGAACATGTGTGTGTGTGAGTTGGGGGGGGGGGAAGGGCAGAGAGAGTGGAGAGAAAATCCCATGCAGGCTCTGCTCTGTCAGTGCAGAGCCCAAGGTGGTGCTCAATCTCACGGTGGTAAGATCACGACCCGAGCCGAAGTCAAGTCTGATGCTCAGCAGACTGAGCCACCCAGATGCCCCATGAAAATGATTTTCATCATCGTTATTATCCAATAAACCAGCAATCTTGCATAGTAGGGGGAATTAGTTGCTCTAAAAGTGACGTACTGGATATATTTCCTTGGCGAATGGGGGGTGGGTAGGTGGTCCAGCTCACCAGAAAAAAAGTGCTCTGTCTACAAACTTGGTCTCTTCATTTTCAGCAACCCGCCAGCCAAGCTTCGTTTTGCTGGGAGTATGAGGAGCAGGGGTGCCAGGCTCCTTGCCTCTAGCTGCAGCGCTGGAACCCGAGCCTTGTTTCTGAACAGGAAGTTGTAGATATGTGACAAAAGGGCCGTTCCAGCAACTTGCTCTGAACAAGGGGAATCTGATCTGAGCCGACTTGCTGTCCCTACTGCTAGAAAACGGCCGCTTCTGGCAACCCTCGAATGAAAAATTGCCACCAAGTAGAAGACTTAGAGCCCCTTTTCAGGTCATCCTTTTAGAAATCAAAGTAGTGAAATTGGTCTAACTTTCCTTTGAACACAACCGCATGCTTCTGACTATGTCACCCACTAATGCGGAGTTCCCGGCCCCTTTTCAAGTTGCCGGAACTGAGGATGCCACTTCCAGCTTCTAGCTCTTCCCATCCATGCTCACCGTTCTCTCACATGCTGGGACCACGCTGCCATCCCACCCCTCCCATCCTCGAAGTGACACAACAGGAAGTCCGCATTCCTGATGCCAGGGAGATCTGCTCTGGCTGCTGGGCTGTTGAAGAACCATTACAGAATGTTCAGGGGGCATGGCAGCCTTTCACGAGGCAAACCCCTCGGGCAAAACCTTCCAGGCCCTGCCTGGCCCAGCTCTTCAGGGAAGATCAGTGGCCTGAGCAAGGGCGGTGTCCTGTTCTGCATGGTTACTTTGATATGCCAGGCCCCACATACAAGCAGCCTTCCAATACCACCACATCATTCACAAACTCGTCTCAGAGCCACTTGCCTTGACCTATTTCACACTCTGTGTTATTCTAGCCACGGATCCTCCCGGCTTCTGACCTGGAGGCTGACTCACTTTCCTGTTTACAGCCTTGCCTCAACCCTCATTCCTAATGTTTTACATAGTTTCTTTGGCAATGACCTTTGCTTCCCTTTTGACTAGAGTTCAGATTCTCCTCTGGCCAGACAACCTGTGACTATTCTGGGTAGAAGTATGCCAGAGCTTACCTGGCTCCCAGCACCCTTGGTCCCTGGTGTGGCCTCCTAAGAGTGCTGTGTCTGCCAGACTGGCCTTTGCGTGATTGGGGTAGCCTCAGTGAAAGAGGGGAAGGTGGAAGAATGGAATAGGGAGGGAAGGAGCTAGGAAGACAAGGACGAATAAGCGCCTTCCTTCTGTGAAAATGTAGCACTATTGATGCAGACATTAAAAGGAACACCAATCATTTTACGCCCATGACTTTTAGATTTGCTCCGTCTCAAAGAGGCACAGCAAGTGATATGAACTTTTTGAGTCTGTATGGGCTGATTGGGAGCATATGGGTAGCGCTTGATAGTAGGGTTGCTCTGTATTCTAACTGGAAGCCCAACTTACCATTCTATCCACAAGTGAATATTTCCCAATGAGTAATTCTACTTTTATTTCTCAATGAACTATTCAGTGCATACTCAGATTGAATGAGACTGGTGAAGTTTGAAAACACCATGATTTCTAATCAATGAAGTTGGCCATACAACTTCATTGAGTGTCAAGTTTCCTTCTGATGCTCTACATATGGTAGATTTATTTCAGGGATTCCTGCTCTGTTCACATCTTCTTCTCTGAGAAATCCCCCTTACCCACAGCACTGCCAAAAACGTGGACTTGGGTGACCATGTTCATACCATGGCACCCTCACCACAGGTGAATGGACTAGTGATGGACCCTTGAAGCTGATATCATCAGTTCTCCATTGAGTTAATGACCAGCCAGGCCATCTTGCTTGAAAATTTGAGCCAATGGGCATAAAGATCATTGTCAGTCATTGGTGGGTGCTAGACTCTTAAGGTTATGTTGAATAGAACCAGAGTCAATTCATGCTACATAGGCAAGCTGAGGTTGTGAGACAGCAGAAAGCATTAATAAGCAGAGAAAGCTTGTTTGCAGAGAGGAGGATGCATCAGACAAGCAGGGAGTTAAGGGACTCCCTGAGACAGGGACTCAGTGAGAGAAAGATGAAGCACATGACCTAGGTTCCTGTGGCTTCCCAGCTCCTGACCCCAAAAGGTCTCTCTGTCCTTCATTTCCTACTTGTTGGTATCCATGAGATGATTTCTTAGATCCAAGACCAAATCATCTCTACTGCCTCAGAGAGTTTTCCAGACAAGAGAAAGTTGAAGGATTAGATCATTGCTTGACTTTTTCTTCTCCCTTCCCTTCCCTTCCCTTCCCTTCCCTTCCCTTCCCTTCCCTTCCCTTGCTTTCCCTTCCCTTGTCTTCTCTTTTCTTTTCTTTTCTTTTCTTTTCTTTTCTTTTCTTTTCTTTTCTTTTTTTAGATAAGGATTGCTGTTCCTTCTGGCTAAAAAACCTTACTAAAATAAACTACTACTTATGTGTTGCCAGCCAGTGGCTGCAAGGGAAAGTTGTAAACTTTTGACAATTAAGGAAAGGGTGGAATGTTTTCTACTTGCTTATTTTAAAGTAGAGCTTGATGTCATTGGAAGCTATTTTTTACATCCATATTCTTGTTGTTAATCATTTAGGACATTCTGGCTTTTAACTGTTTTCTCACTTGTGATAACCACATTGACTTTATAGGGTGTGTCCTTAGGAACTCACCATTTGTGGAAAAAAAAAACCCACAGAAAGCCCAACATTACACATAAGCTTACATCAAAGGCCGAGATAACCTCTGCTCATTTACAGTAGTGGGATTTCTGATTATCTGCACCAGAGACAAATTCTTGATTGCCTTGTCAACAAATTCAGTGCCCAAATAGCTAGGGATTTTTATGGCTGGGGAAACTCCAGATATATAGCATAAGGGAAGAGGCAGGGATGAGGGTGGAGTAATTGAGGCCATGATCTATCTCCAGCAATTACAAGTTGTGCTCCTCATCAGACTTAGCTCCTACACCAAATTGGTATTTATCTGGATGGAGAAGTGTAAATAGTGGGCACCCTGGGAGTAGAGTTGGGGTTATCCCCCTTTTTTTTCTTCCTAAGATGAGCTGAAAGAGAGGGCACTCTTAAGTTTGGATAAGACACTAAGGTAGTCTGGGTGATACAATCCAAAGTTTGGTTAAATCCTCTACAGGAAGAGATTTCATACCTGAGGGAATGGACAGAAAAATGATTGCCAGTTGGGAAAAAGATACTTAGGGAATGATAGAGGGAGAACTCACTTACAGTGAGAGGCTATGGAGCCTAGTAGTTAGGCACGTGAGCTATGGACCCAGACTACATCGATTCACGGCCCGGGTCTACCACTTAGTAGCTGTATGACCAGGCACAGATTACTTAATTTCTTGGTGCCTCACTTTCTTCATCTATAAAACAGGAATAATAGTAGTACCCACCTCATCGGTTTGTTGTGAAGATTAAAGGAATTGATGCACATCATACGCATAGAGCAGTGTCTGGCCCAGAGTAGATGCTTAATAAATGCTAGTGATTACTGTTCTGTAAGACATCACCAGGTATGTCAACAAGACCAGCAAGATGCACGAGAACTAGCACCACAAGTATTCTATATTCTTGTTCTGTTGAGAAAATCCAATGTATTTCCTCTTTGACTGTGGAATGTGTGTGTTTTGGCTAAAACAAGAAAGAAGGTGCACGAAAGGGCTACTAAAACGAAGATGGGAACAGAGGGGCTTTCACATAAGGAGGATAAATAGATTGGGTTCTGGTCTGGAAAAATGAAGCCTGAGATGCACTAGGATGAATTTTGTGAGAGACAGGAATAGAATGAATAATAACTTGTTTATGAAATACTGGAAAATTAGAACTGGCGTGAAAGACGAATACTTTGAGGTGAATACTTAAACAGATGGTTACTTGACTGTGCTTGCTGGGAGTCGCTCAGTTATGGAGCTCGTTAAGCTCGGGAGTTTCAAAGTAATCCTGATGATGGGGGTGGGTTATGGTCCTTTAACTATCAAGGGTCATTAGGGATGTTTGTGATAGGGTCCAGTCCAGCATTTGTAATAACATATTAATGTAGTATGTAGCTGCTTCAAAACACTCAGCAACCTTAATTCACTTGATTCCCACAACAGTGAGCTCCTGAGCTTACACTGTGGGCAAGCCTCTGCAGGGAATCAAAAGGTGAGAAAGATGACTCCTGTTGAAGGTTCTCATCTGTGTTGCCACCCAGAAAACACTGTAATTAAATTAACTTAATTTGAAGGTTTCGTGTAGTTGGTTCACTGTTACTTACTTGTAAGGTCTTGAGACCAGGGAATTTTTGCTTACTTTTTGAGTTCAGGATTGGTATTGTGAAGAAATTAAGGAAATAAAAGTTTTCTTTTTGTTATTGTTTTGCTTTCATGAATTCTATCAAGGTGATACGCTAATGTCAACAGAAAACTTATTCTTGTATTTATTTTTATTATTAGAGTAGTTACTCATAAATATCAATTTTAGAGCTCTAGGTTAATTTAGAGACCATCTTCTTCAATTCCTTCTTTCGCCACTGAAGGAGGTGGGCCCCTTGGGTGACTTTTACAAGGTGGCAAAGCTTGGACCAACGCCCAAGTTCTAGTCTCTGGTGTTTTCTTTCCCATCAGGCTGCTTCCCCCAGAGGATCAGTGTGATTGTAGTTGAGCTTATTTCTGTGTACACACAGACTCCGATGTGTTATGATTTATCTTGGAGCAGACTTATTATGAAGCCAATGAAGCTTAAGCTTCAGGGCCCCTCACTTGTATGAGCCTTGAGTGGGGAGAGGAAGCTAGGTTGCAATCAGGAAACATTTCTATATAAACGTTTCTGGTAAATGACCTAAAGAGGTAATGTAAGAGATGGACTTGGCTTTCCAAGGCTCCAGTCATTTGTTGTGACCTTTCTCACATTCTAAGAAACAGAAACTCCTCTAGTACCTATTTTCTATTTGCAGTTTTGTATTCCTTTTCTTAAAGAAGTACCCCTTCCCTGCTGCAAGATTATAAATTTCAGGCTCTGTGAAACCTGATTTGCTTCTGATGCCCAAAGGTGTAATCAGTTGGAGATTTCATTGTAATATTTCAGATTTTGATTTTTGAATTAATTTTTATTAAAAAAAATTGAATAGAGTTAAATTACTTCTATTCTTATGTTTCATTTTAATTTTAGTTTTTGTTATAGTAAGAAAATAACAAGTTGTGTTAAAATTTTGTAAGCAAAAATGGTAGCTCCCTGCCCCAGCCTTCCCTACCCCTTACTTTTGTTCTCCAGAGTCAAGCACTCTTAATTCTTTTAGATATTTTCCCCTACTGCTTACCTCTATGTTGTTTTTTAATTACTTGCTATCTTAATTGATCGCTTTTATGTCAATTTACAATAATACAAAATTTTATATCAATAATACAATAGTATTGTATTACTATATCAGTTGTATGTTGACTTCCTGTAACGGTAGCTAAGGATTTAACTTTAACTCTTAAAATTCCTTCTCTTTCCTCTTATTTCCCCCAAATAGTCACATCACAATTTTTGGTTACCTCTATCATCACTATTTATATTATGATGGCCATGCAAATATTATTTACAGCAAAAGCAAGTAGAATCCTATGGTATCCTTTCTTGGTCAACTTTTTATTTGTCCTAAATTATCTTATTTTCTTTTGCTTAATTTTCTATCTATCTGAGACTAACTCTCCTTTCTTTTCATAGAGCTTTTTGTTTTCCCCAGAGTCTGTCCATAATTGCTTTGTTGTTCCTTTTACTTGATTTTCTGTGTATCCTGCCAAATACATCATCAGAACTACCAAGCATCTATTTTATCAATATTATTTGTGGAAGTGGTCAAATATATCAGATAATCTATCTGTCTTCTACCTCCTCTTTCTCTCCATCCCTGACCCCAGACCTTCTTGCATAATCCTTCATCCTCCTCTAGTATGGAGTATTTTTTTTTTCTTCCCCTACTGTCTGGAAATTTCATATGATAAGCCTTTGGTGAGGATGATTTGTGAAGGTGACAATGGGCCTTTTCTAAATCTCAGGGAATTGTCTACCCATTTTAAGCAATTTTATGTAGGGCACCTGGGTGGCTCAGTCAGTTAAGGGTCCAACTTTGGCTTAGGTCTTGATCTCGTGGTTCATGAGTTTGAGCCCCATGTTGGGCTCTGTGCTAACAGCTCAGAGCCTGGAGCCTGCTTGATTCTGTGTCTCCCTCTCTCTCTGCCCCTCTGCTGCTCGTGCTCTGTCTCTCTCTCAAAAATGAATAAACCTTAAAAAAAGTTTAAAAGTAACAAATTTTATATAAGCAGATTTTGAAAGTGTATTTTAAATATCTACTACCATTCAAGGACTGCCTTTATTTTCTGGTTGACTAGATTTTCATAGTAGGGTGAAGGGAATTCTCCTAATAATGAATAAAGTACCACATCTGGTTGCCTAAAGTGTCTGGTAATTAAAAGAAGCATTTGCTAATATATAATCCAACTCTTATTTTCTGACATGTATATTAATCTTAGGGTGAGTTATCTAAATTTTGAATCCCAGATAATTATTAAGAATATATTCTCAGGTAATTTCTTGTGTACTTGTCACTATGAAAACTCGTTTTTAATACATGAAGTTAAATGTAATTTTAAGACACAAAATATGTTTTAAAAGCTTGTTTTACATACCATTTTTTTGTTAGCTGCCTTAGAAGCATTACACGATAATAGGGAATTAACTATCCAATAATACCTTCCCTCCTTGATACTTTATACATGTCGAATATTTGGTTAATTCTCCTGGATCCTAAGTAGGGCAACAGCATTGTTTTAGTTTACTGAAGTAGAAATTAAGGCCATTGCAATTCATGATTAGGTCTTCTTATGCGGACTTCTTATTGTCAGATAATGCATTCTCCTGTAAAGGAGGATACATGTTTTCCTAAATAATCCACTATATAAATCAGGAATGGTGCTGACTCTTTAGAGAAGGAGAACTTATTTTCAGTGTTTTTCAGTGTATTTTAATCCTATTCCTTTTGAGATTGATGCGATCCAAGGGGTATGCTATTCAGTTGAATTCTTGTGGAACATAGCTCTATACTTTCATTTGATTTTTTTTTAATTTCCTAAGAACATCACTGGAAGAAAACAGTGTTTCTGAATCCTTAAGATCTTAGTTGAAATGCTCAGCCCTGATAGCCTGTACAGGCAGAGATGCAATGTCTGTGATCAAATCCTCCTCCCAGAATGCACTGCTATTGGAATGCCCCTGGCCTCTGTCTAGATCTAGTTTTGAAACCACTACACATCTCAGGATGCATCACCCCTTCACCCTTCCTTTTCTGTCTTCAGTCATATTGTCCACTCAAAGTTGTGGAAAGACATAGGAGTGGTAAATCCCCAGGGGCAGGTGTAGTTTGACCTGTTTGCCCGAGATTTCCCCCCAGATTTTTAAGAAATGGGGTGGTGATGGGGTTCACACTGAGGAGTAGTAGAAAGCAGAGAAACACCTAATGGAGATTATGGCAGGATTCCTAGCTGGTTATCAACGGGCTGGTTGCTTACTTCCCTACTTGATGTCCTAAGACTTATAAAATTGAAAGTGCTTTTCTAATATCTCCATTTCAACTTACTTCCACATGTAGAGAGAGTGTTAGTGGTTAATTTGGTGTGGTAACTTATTTTCATCAGTTTTCAGGGATTTTCCCAGGATTTTAGTAGGCATGATGGATTCTAAAGCTGTTCTCTGGGGATGCTGTACGTTTCTCCTGAAATTGTGGATACTTTAAAATGAATGATTTTGCTATTTGAGTGTTTTGTATAAGGGATTTCTTGGCACTTACACTTATACTGTATTACTGGAAACTATGAAAAATAAATGTGTTTACTCAATCACCTAACTATGAAAACATTTGGTTTGTTTCATCAGTTAGATTCAACATCACCTCTCTCTGAGGAACAGTTAAAGTGTCTTCTGGATGAATGCACACTCAGACAAAAATCCATGATTAGACTTTCTTCAGAAAGGGAAAAGGAAGACGTAGAGGATTCAACAGCCCAGTCCCCCCATCTTTCCAGATCTGTCCTCTCTGAGCTACTAAATGGGTCAGAAACAAAAGTCACAAGCACAGAGGTAAAAGATGCAAATATGTCTGAGAATGCAGAATGTGAAACATGTACAGGTTACTATCTCACCAAAGCCTTGACTGGGCATTACATGTCTCAAGCACTTGTCATCGAAGCAGAGAATTTGAGGTGCCTCCAATTTCCCAAGGACAAGGTTATTAGTGACACAAAGGACTATTTTATGTCAAAGACTATTGGCATTGGGAGACTGAAAAGGCCCTCTTTCTTGGATGATCCACTGTATGACATCAATGTGAGCCTTTCATCTGAAGACCATCGTCTGGAAGTCAGCTCTCCAGAGATACCAAAAATGGGTAAGGCATAGAAGATGTGTATTTTGGTGAATAATACTAAGCATCTCAATATAAAGGTGTTATAGTTTAAGGTAGAACAGGATAGGAAGTCATAGATGGTGTCAATAGCATGCAACATAACAAACTTATCAACGTTTGTATGAGATCAAGGTTGGAATTAGTGCTCTTATGAGATATATTATTCCTACTGGTGATTAATACATATTCTGGGTGGCTATATAGGAAACAGTGATGATTTCAGAATGAAAGAGAATTTAGTTTGGACAGATACAAATAATTTGGATAGTTTGCTTAGTCTTTTAACTTCCAAATTTCAGTGATGAGAATTTATTCCAAGGGATGAATTTGTAAAATGTGAAATGCATTTTATTAGTGGTTTTATTAGTTTCTACACAAGTTCCCATCCCAGCTACTTGTATGCACTCAGGCATTTTGTCTTGATCCGGTGTTGCATTTTACAGTGGTACAATGGTACAGGTTATAAACACTATGGATATTTTTTGACATAAACAAATATTCAATTATTTATCTAAGTTAGAAGTCTAACATAACCTGTGTTGTATGTGGTAATTCTATTTAAATAGCCTCAACTTTTCCTCTAATGTAGATAATGCTATTGATGATGTATCTTCTATTAAATCTATATCTTTCTATAATTATCTATATATTACCAGTGAAATCTGTAATCTATTAATTCTGAACTAACTCCCCAGTCCCATATTTCTAACTGCCTGCTAGCCGGCTCCATGAGGTTATGGCCTCAAACTGATTTCCTCATCTTTCCTTTTCAACTCAGATTTGCCTCTTTTCTTTCTGTTTCCTCACTCACCCAGGTTCTGTTTGAGTCATCATTGAATCTCCTGTCTCTTTTGCTCCCCACCTTCAACCTTCAGTATTGTTTGCTCTACTTTTGCAGTGTTTCCCATGCCCATCCCTTCTTTGTTCTTCCTGCTGCCTCAGCTGGACCAGAGTAAAAACCCTCTGATCTGATCTGGTCCATCCTCCCCGCCTCTGATCTCTCACCTCCTCCAGCCCCTGCTGACCCCCACTAAACAAACCCCTCCAAAGTACAGCTTTGATAGCCACACCTCCCAGCTCAGAAAACTTCTTGAGCTCTCCACTGCCCGCTGAATGAAACCCGAATTCTTTCCCTTGATGTTCAAGGCCTCCACAGTCTGACTTCAATCTCTTTGTAATCACTCTCTACCTAGTTCTCTAAATGTTATTCAGGTTATGGCTAATCTGGTCTCAGGATTTCCAGTGCTTTCCTCTGCCCCTGTATTAGCCCCTACTCTTTTCTTCTGAAGAATGTTCAGGTACCCCTTCAATGGCAGATGAATTCCAACCCCATCCTTTCTGAATGTAACCTTCCTTGTTTCTCTCTTTTAAACGTTTGATTTCTCCTCTGAATGTCCAAGAACATTGGTCCCCTATCAGATCATTTCACACATACTGTCTTGAAGTTGTTATGCACACACACACTTTCTCTTCCTTAGAATTGTGTAGTATTTTTGAGGACAAAGATCCTATCTTTTGATTTGTTACTTCTGTGATGTCCAAAGTGCCGTCCTAAACCAAGTGCTTATTTAATAAATGAAACAATTTAAATTATCCAGTTTTAGAATAATATGCTGAAAATATAGTTCACGCTTATTCTTCACAGTGTGAATGAAAGCAGGTGGTATTGTTTAAGAGTTATGTAAGCCTTGGGGAACCTTGGTGGCTCAGTGGGTTAAGCGTCCAACTCTTGATTTTGGCTCAGGTGATGATCTCACAGTGGTGGGATCAAGACCCACGCGGACAGCCCAGAGCCTGCTGGGGATTCTCTCTCTCTCTCTCTCTGCCCCTCCGCCCCCCCCCCCCCCCCACTGTACTCTCTCTTTCACAAAATAAATAAATAAAAAAGGAACTATGCAAGCCTCACATTCTCTATAAATATTTGGAACTTTCCCCCTTTTTAAATGAAATTTTACAAGCTATGAAGTTTTTACCCAACAGCAGAGTTCATTTTTACAATACACAATTCGATTAGACGGCTGCATTATGCGTATCCCCACTAAGGATCTTCATTTAACAAATGAACTATGAAAACTTTGTTCTATTCTCAAATTGCAGTATATTTTCTTTCTTTTTCGATAAAGGGTTGTCATCAGAGAAAGTATCTCCTCTTTGTCTACTGTAGGCAAACCTGCTAACTTTGTGGTGATTTATTGTATTTGGGATCTCATTCCCTTGGTAAGGGGGTTTAGAACAGCACTTTGCTAAACTATGACTTTGCTTCTATGGGAACTTGAGTCACACTGATGTATATCTGCTTCTGAGCAGAACATAACAAGATGGAATGAACTAGAACTTAACATGGCTTGCTGGGAAGAAGCTGTGAGGGTTTACCTACAACTTCATGGAACATGCCTCTGAAGGCACCAGATAACCCTAATGTACGATTAGCACAACTCTTGTGAGTTTGGAGGCTTGAGATGGCCTACATGTGAATATGTGAGCCACATTTTATTTTCTGTTTATTACATTTTTGTTTGTTACGTTTTTGTTTATTACATACTTTAAGGCATAGGTTCTGCACGATCATTTTGAGTGCCTGTCAGCGTATCGGAGGTTGGAGTTTTTCACTTTACTAACCTCAGCGTTCAAGATCGAAATACTTTGCTAATCAATTTTATTCTAAAATACTAAATGGAAATTTTATGCTTTCTACCAAAGGGAACACCAAAACTGAATGCCAAACCAGTTTTCTTGGCAAAAAGCCCTTTAGAGACGCAACTTTAATGAGGAATAGCAGTGTTTTCAGCTGCAACATTATATTCAGGTCTTTCTTAGGAAATAGACACACGCCAATGTGATTCAGAGCAGATTTCTAGAAACAGGCAGGAGTGAATGAGAAAAACCATTTATCATTTTCTCTTTCAGTAGCAAGTACTATTGTATGCAGTAGTCTTTTTCTTGATGAACCGAGGTCTGTCACAAGTATTAAAATTCTTCTAGAAGGCAGAGTCAGATACAACTTCAAAAAGAGAACCCAACTGAATGCCACTGAGGTCCAGTTTAAATCGTGGTATTGAAAAATAAGGATTTGCCTCAGAGCTGTATTAAAAGTTCCATTTTTCTTGTGCTTTCAGCTTAGCGGTAACTACTGATAAAATTTGACTTTCTGGATACAAGGTCCAGTGAATTCAGTGTTGCGCTCACTCACTGTGGGGGCTTGAGGGGACTGATAAATAGGGTTTTCTCTTCCCCACCCAGGTCGGAACCAACTTAGAGATAGATGGACTGTGACGGATGCAGAATTAGGAGGTTGGCTTCATTGCTGATGAAATGTAGGGCGTTGTCGTGACCTGTGTAGGCAGCCAAATGGTCTTCTGAATGCTACGTCCTCCAAGTGAACTCACACACCCAGTCACTGGCAGAGGTGAAAAGACTCAAGCCTCACCTGTGGAAACCTGTCCATGTGGAACCAATAGCCTGGAGGAGTCAAGAAGCACCCTTGGCGGGGGAGGGGTGGTGTGCTAACTCCTGTGGAGGAAGGGGCTGAGCTGAGCTGTTTCTTCCCCCAAACTCACTGGTCAGAGAACTGGCTCTTTTCCCTTGTGGAGAGTGGAGGAGGCTGGAACGAGGCTGGATGTTTCCCCAACGTAAGTTTTCCCACATCCAAGTGTGAGGAGAGCAGGGAGTAATTGTTCTTTGGTACCACCTAACCTCAGAGGCACCACGGAATGTGCTGGAACTTCAGAGAAAAAGTCCTTCAGGTCTATGGTTAGTCTAGTATTTGATCAAATTATCTTTTTTTAAAACTGTTTATTTTTGAGAGGGAGCTGGAGGGGGGGGCGGTCAGAGAGAGAAGGAGAGAGAGAATCCCAAGGAGGCTCTGCCCTGAGCCCTATGTGGGGCTGGAACCCATGAACCGTGAGATCATGACCTAAGCCTCAACGGAGAGTTGGATGCTCAGCCGACTGAGCCACCCAGGTGCCCCTACTCAAGTTCTTAAGTTGACTTGCTTTCCAGATAATCCAAACCAAAAGGCATCCGTGCATGGACAGCATTCTTTTTCCCACTAAGTGTTTGAGCTCCTTGTCAACAGAAGTTCATATAGTAAAGAGGAAAATATGAATAACAAAAACAAAAATAATAGAATAGGGCAAAAAGGGACATGAAGCCTGTCACGTAGCAAAAAAAAAGGGGGGGGGGTCAGAACTATACTAACTCTTCAAGGAAAACAAAATTCAATTTCCTTCCCATAGGACCCATATGATGAATAGTGCTTTTAAAAATTTCTGTAACAAATGAGTCAGATAAGGTTGTTTTAAAAATAACAACCCTAAATGAAGACTAGGGCCACTGTTTCGGTTTGCTCAGGAAGTGTCCTGGTTTTACCACCGAATGGTTCTTGTCCTTGGAAACCTTTAGTCTCTGGCAAACTGGACGATTGGTCACTGTAAACTGAAAGTGAGAACAAGAAACCAGAGAGCAAATTAATGAGTTAAAGCTTGTAGTAGTGTGGGTGAGTAGTAGGATCTCAGACTAGAACATAGAGGAGCAGAGGGAGGGCTGCTGTGCCCACCCAACTGCATGATGTCACCTAGTGGTTGGGAGTGTGGACTCTGAGTGAGGCAGATCTGGGTTTGAATGCTTGCTCTATTAGCAGTGATCTTAGGCAAGTTACTTAATCTCTCTTCTCTACACCTTGGTTTCCTTATCTAAGATAAGATGGCTTTAATACTTACAATAAGGATCGAATGAGAGAGTCCACATAATTAGGTCAGTGACTAGACTGAGTTGGCTTATACTGGTCCCTCCTTATCTGTGGTTTCAGTGACCTGTGGTCCGCAGCATTCCAGAAGCAGGTGATTCTTCTGACAGTAGGTCAGAAGGTTAACGGTAGGCCAACACTATGTCAATGTCTGTGCCATTCACCTTCATCTCCTCGTGTAAGCATCTTATCACTTCACATCATCACAAGAAGGGTGAGGACAGTACAAGACATTTTGAGAGCGACCATGTGCACAAAACTTTGATCGCAGTATGTTACCATTGTTCTATTTTATTGGTTATTTCAATCTTTTATGTGCCTAATTTATAAATTAAACCTTACCAGAGGCATGGATGTATAGGAAAAATCCTAGTGTATGTAGGGTTTGGTACTATCTATGATCTCAGGTATGCGCTGAGGGTCTTGGAACATATTCCTTGTGGATAAGAGGGACTAATGTATTGAACATTTAATCAGGAGATTTCCCATAAAAGCCTGGGCTTCTGACTTTCCTGATAAATCAGCAGGTCCTTAAACCAGTAAGGAGAGCTAAGTGGATGTTCCCTTTAGAAGGAGCACATACATGCAGGGGGACATGGCCCCCTGTCTGCCCCTCTCTACTTCATGTGTCTGGGCATTTGGAGCCCTAGGATTTCCATCCCAGGTTATAAGCCCTTGCTGCTCAGAGTGTGGTTCAGTTACTGGGGGCTTGTTAGAAAACCTACTAAATCATAATTTACTAACAAGATCTCCCAACGATACTCACTGTGGAGTTTGAGAAGCACTGTTACAAACCATGGAGCATTACTCCTAACCGCTCTGAGCATCAGGATCATCTGGAAGTTTTTTGCTGGTCTGTTTTATACCTGTGTCCAGGGCCCGAATCTGACTTTCTTAAATTAGAGTGCCCGGTGTGGAGAGTTCAGTCTGCCGAATTAATGCAAGCTACAAGATTTTGCCTTGCATATTTGAGAAATAGGTGTTTCGGTTTAGTTGTAACAAAGCTCATTTATGTTCTCTGTTGGGGGTCCTCAGAACAGGTTCTACAAACAGTGGTAATGTACCATCTGAATATGCTTCAAGTTTATTTGATTGTAATTTTTACTTAGGTACCTTTAAATTTTATTTTAATTCCAGTATAGTTAACGTACGGTGTTGAATTAGTTTCAGGTGTAAGATACAGTGATTCACCATTGATTGTAACTTGATTGTATCTTGAGGTGGTTGTAGGTGGATCGGCTTTTGTGAAGGATGTTGGGGTGATTTGAAGGGGGTGTGTGTTAGTATACATCCTTACTCAGACCACCTGAACAGTTCCCAAGGCACTGGATTGTTTTGAGAAGTTTTCTTTGTTGTCACACAGGCTTCCCAGTTTGTAGTGGAGCCCTGAGATTCTAGAATAGTAACACTATTAGCTAACCTTTTTTTTTTTTTTTCATTAAAAAAATAGTTTGGCTTGCTCTTAGGGAAATACTTGACTCATCCTTGCCTTGATGAAGTTCTGTTTCTCTCAAACTGTGAGTGCCTTCGGGCTTCCTAGTTATTGTTTGCTAAATTACTTGTGCAAGGCTACTCACTGCTTTTCAGATGCTCTTAGTAACTTAACCTCCCAAATTTATTTGATCAAAATACCAGAGCTGCTCTATTGCAAGTGTCCAGTGGTAATCACCTTTTGATGTAAAACTTGAGGATACAGTAAGTTTATATTTGTTAAGCTTATCTTTTCAAGTTACTTTCACCTAATTTTCTTTCAGCCGGTTCTTGATTTGAGGTGGACTTTTCATATAAATATGTGCCACTGATTATTTTCTGTACTGATAAAATACCACTTGATCATTTTGTTTAGTAGTGTAAACAATGGCATGCTGGAGTGTTTTGATATTATAATGTATTACCATTTTATCAGTTAATGAGAACTTGTGATTCCATTGCTTCATTCATATTGGGTAAAATGAAAAGATTAAGATCGTCACTGCAGACTACCTCTATGGACCAGAAATACTGGCATCACTAGGAGCTTTTAGAAATGCAGAGTCCCAGGCCCTACTCCAGACCTACTGTATTAGACTCTGCATTTTAAAAAGATGATCCAGTAGGTGATATATGCTTGTTAATGTGTGAGAAGCTCTGGTCTACTAGTCACTCTACTTCAGGGTTGTGGAAAAAAAAAAACACCAAAAAACTAACGGTGAAAATAATGTCAATTATTTGATAATGTGCTCAATCCCTACTTTTTCTTCTTAAATTTCATTTTAATGAAGATACTACCTTCTCCAGATTGTTTTACCTCTCTAAACATCCCTCCTGTACTGCTTTTGGGTAACCTTCCCCTTTGACACCCAGAGCAAGCATATCCTAGCTTGGGTTCTCTCCTGTTGCATGGCTTTATTTGGAGACAGAAATAGCCAGTATGGGATCATCTATGCTTTGTATACTTTTGGTTTTCAAATCTCTCTACTTGGCATCTGCCTCAGAGCTGTCTGGCATTTTAAGCTATACTGAGTCCATCCCTTAGGCAATGCTTCTTACCTTTGGTAACATATTAGAATGACTAGATGAGATTGAAAACAGACTAATGTGCCTGGGTTCCATCCCAGATGAATGAAATCTATTTCTAGGGGTTGGCTCTGGACATCAGTTTTTTTTTTTTTTTTTTTTTTTTTTTTTTTTACGGTGGTTGACATCTTCATTGCTTTGGCAGTGAGAGGCAGGTGCTCAGAAGCTCTTCGTGGGGTGGGCCTGCTTTCTCTTTACTATCATGGGCTTGTGGCTGCAGGGGTTGGCGCTGACTCTGCCAATGGCAGCCATGCGCAGATCTGAGCGGTACTTGTTCTTGCGGATCATGTGCCTGATGCTGCTGAGGGGGGCCCAGGCATTCTTGTTGACGGTGGTCCACACGTAGGATGTGGCAGGTTTTCACTGGCCAGATATCCGCTTCATGACCACCACTACTACCCTTTTGCCCTTGGCTGCCGGCTTCACGCCCACAGTCTGGCGGTGCATCAGCCCCTTGTAGCAGAGGGAGTTGTGAGCCTTCAGCTTATTGGACTCTGTGATGTACACCTGCTTCTTCCTCTTGATCAGGAAGCTGGAGCAGTTCTGCACGACCACCCATTGTAGGCGGGCAGACATGGCGGCAGCTCCTTTCACTATGGCAGCCAGAGGTGGAAAGACTGGGTACCAGTCTTTTTGAAAGTCCGCGTTGGAGGACTCAGGTGTGTTGGGTGATTCAATTGTGTAGCCACTGGTTTGAAATCACTGTGCCAGGGTTCCACTGTGCTCATTGTATTCATTCATTAAGGACATTGCTCTAGGATATAAGGAATAAGACATAATCACTGCTCTGCATTATTTCATAGTCCATTGAGGAAGGCAGGAACTTAAGCAGAGAACCACAGCAGGGGCGAGACAAGGGTGGTAAGAGCTTCTGGACAGGTGCACAGCAATACCACAGACAGGATGATGAACGTGGGGAGATGGGGAAGTGGCATTTAAGTTGAGCCCCCAAGGATGATGATCTTTTACTGGGTGGGCGAGAAGCGGAACACTCCAGATAGAAGAAATAGTACTTGAGGAGGCCTGGGTCACGGTCTTATCCTCATCTCAGGGGTGAGATAATGAGGTCTGTTTCTCATCTATCCCACCTTCCTCACTGCTTAACATTCCTTTTCCGTGTGTTCACAATATCACTGCATTTCTCACTTCACTCTCTGAAACTCCAGATCATTTGTCATTAATTAAAAGATTAAAAAAAAAACATTACTGACATATAATTTATATACCTGTATTCATTTCCTGTGGTTGCCACAACAAATGATTACAACAGAAATTAATTATCTCGAAGTTCTGGAGGCCTGAAGTCTGAAACGAAAGAGTCAGCAAGGCCATGCTCTGCCTGGAGACTCCAGGGAAAAATGCCTCCCTGCTTCTTCCATTGTCTCAGGCTATTGAGAGGCTATTGCTTCTTTGGTTTCCTTGCTTTGTGGTCACATCATGCCAATCTCTGTCTCTGTTTTCACATTGCCTTTTTTCTCTGTGTGTGTCTTTCCAATCTCTCTCTTGCTTTTCTCTCTTATTAAAGTTTATTTTTTGAGAGAGAGAGCTCGTATGTGTGCATGTATGAGTGGGGGAGAGAGAGAGAGAGAGAGAGAGAGAGAGAGAGAGAGAGAGAGAGAGAGAATCTCAAGCTGTCAGCAAGGAGTGGACTTGGGGCTTGAACCCATGAACCGTGAGATCATGACCTGAGCTGAAATGAAGAATCGGATGCTTAACCAACTGAATGACACAGGCATCCCCATACCTCTACTTTTCTCTTCTAAGGATGTTATTGAAAACAGGACACATCTGGATAATCCAGGATGCTCTCATCTGAAAAATAGTTATAGTTTTAGTTATATCACCTAAAAACTGTGGTTATTGTTTTCAATGTGCAGATGAAGAGGAGACTGAAGATGTGACAGAAGACTGGAAAGAATCTTGAGCGATGACTTTCTGGGCGTGCTTGCTTTGAAGGAAGTTGGTAAATTAAACTGTTTTCTGAATTCTTACATTCATTGACTGCATCTATAGAGACCATTCCTCAAATACTGACTTTAATATTTGGATTCTCTCTTCCTAGGTTTTGCTTCTTTGATAGTTTTGAGACATGGGGTGCATTTGGTCAGTGATTTTTTTTCTTCACTGAAATGCCTGGTGAAATTGTGTTTTATTGCTAATCTTGCAACATCAGGGATATGTTATAAAACCAACATTTTATGTATGTGTGGTGCTTTGTTAAAACTAGATGAAGTACTATGATGACTTTATATTTGATTTTATATGTTACAACTTCATTGTGATTTAGACAGATGGAATCGTTATGAATTCTTATTTGGGCCCTGATTTTCCAGCTTTCTTCCCGTCTGGTGCCTGTTAAGTACAACTTGCCATAGAAAGAAATGAATTTTCTCAACAAAGCAATGTTAGCCTGGACTTTGCTTCCTTACTAGCAGTGGTATTTTGCTCAAGCAAGAGTTTGATTTACTTGAATTACTTGATTTTTAGTACCATTTATCATCTTGCAGAATTTGCCTTTTAGAATGCAGCAAATAAATCATCCAGATTGGAAGGAGTTTATATGTCAGGATTTTGAGCAGAGGTTCTGTGCTTCGCTTTAATTGAACTGCCTTAATCACATTCTCTCTGAAGCAAATTCTGTGGCTGCGGGTTGGACTCTGATGATTGCTATAGTCCAGGATTCATGCTTACTGTCCTAGATGGAAGTTAGGTTAATCTCCCTGGAATAACCTCTAGAAACTAGGGGCAATCATAAAGAGTCAGCAGTAACCATGAGTGTTGAGGAGGAAGTGAACATACATCCACTGCAATTACTAACTTTCTACTTTGTCCCAATGAGAATACTATGGTAAACCCTCTAAATTTAAGTAGTTTGGAGACCAGAGGGGACAGATACTAATTAATTAGTAAAATATTAAATAATTTGTTCTTGCTCCTCTACATTGGACTTACAGATGTCATAGAAAGAGACCACCACTTTCTAGGTGTTAACTTAATACACAACTATTATGAAAGGACCATATGAAGAGGTCTCCTATGACCTCTTCTAGGACCTTCTAAGGTCATACTTATGCAGCAGGGATGGATGATATTCTTAATCAAAGCGCCATAAGCACCACATAGAGAGGGCAAAGGGAAGACACTCACACTTTTTTCTCCAGAGTGCATTAAAAAAAAAAAAAAGTAGAATGCAGCAAATAAAGATGAGCTACTTAAGAAATGGTCTGGGGTACTCTTGAGAGAGAGAGAAGTTTTGTCTAGTTACAAGTCAGTAACTTGGATTCATGAGAAAATTTTATGTCAACACTTTATACAATGAATTGGCACGAAGTCCAATTTATTTCTGATGAAAAAAATGAGTTAGCTATTGTGCTACCTTTAATGAAGGTTGGGGTAATAGGTATGTAGCATGATTCTTTTTTGCTCACACACATTTTCATCTGCTGATAGTTGAGGATGTTAATGATTGCTTATATCACATTTCCTTGACTTTGGAAAATAAACTCTATAGCTATTACATTTAGAGGAATGGATAAGCGATTTCTTTTTTGAGCCTCCTTTTTCAGTTTACATTAAACTAACAATGGTTCATATTGATGTCAATGTGTGACAGCGCGATTTATCTTGACGCTGAGTTTTGTTGGGGGAGGGTACCAGCAGATGTTAAAGTCGTGCTGTTGGACGCTCCTAAAAATGACACATGCATTGTAAAGTTTGGGTCAGGGGAGGGGTGTTATGGGTGGGAATTTGCAGTGGTGACAGAGAGGAGCCATTTTTGCCCATCAAACTTTATGAAGACCTCAGGTTTCTAAATCTCTGTGCTTCTGGTATTTGAGTGTGTGCAGTGGGGCTGGTTGGGGGGGGGAGTTTTGTTGGGGGTGGTGAGAGCTTATGGCTTTCTAATGTGTTTCTGCAAACAGTACTTGAGGCATACTGAGCTTTTCTGTTATAGGAGTTTAAGAGAAGGGAAGGAATACAGAATGATCTCAAGTAATGGATTTTTTTCATGAAAAGAGGTGACACAGTTCATTCCTTAGCATGTCAGCTGAAGGTACTTCTAACAAGGATTGGTAAGCTAAATTTAGAATACAATTCAGATGAGATCAGGTGCATTCAAGGGATACAATATAATTCAACGCAAAGGCTCCAGAATTTTTTAAAAAAATGTTACCCTGATAGGGAAAGTGTTCTTATTAAAAATCAGTGTTATTATTTTAAGGTTCCCTCTAGACCTGATTCTTTCCCCCAGAACAAGATCGAGAAGAAAAACTCTGAAAGAGCAAGAGCTAGCTCCTATTAGAAACAAATTTAGGATCTTAAAATTGAAGTTTTTTGCTATGACTTCTCAGGAAAACTACCCGCACCACCTTTATTGCAAATCCCCACAGGACCAAAAGTTTATTGGCCTTTAATCCAATTGTCTCTAAAACACATGATCGTAAACTCTCTTAGCAGGAAAACTCTCTTAGCACCTTGATGGCATAATCTTAGTTCTTAACAAGCCTTTTATTTCCGTACAGTCTACCGATTTGAAGGTCAGTCTCAAAGTAAACACGAAGGATACCCAGGAAAATAGCTCCCGTTCCTGGACACTTTTTGTGTCCTATCAGGATCTTTACAGTTCCTATAGGTTTGCTCCTTAAAAAGTGAATTGGGGCTGCCTGAGGGGCTCAGTTAAGCGTCAGATTCTCGATCTCAGCTCAGTCTTGATCTCAGGGTCATGAGTTCAAGCCCCGCATTGGGCTCCACGTTGGACCTGGAGTCTACTTTAAAAAAAAAAAAAAAAAAAGTGAATTAGAATTCTCTCCGAAGACTTGCCATGTTTGTGCTCCTCTGAGAAGGGATGATGTCCTGTTTCAAAGAATTATCTTTCAGATCAGTTTTCCAAACTCTGTAGCCCTTTTTGATATCTTAGAGTTCTTTATTCTTTACCTAGGCACCATGAAATGATTTGGTAATTTATACTTCTGTATGATTATGCTGCCTTAGATGGGAGAAGTGTTTTTTTTTCTTTTAATGTTTACTTATTTTTGAGAGAGACAGAGACAGAATGCAAGTGGGTTAGGGGCAGAGAGAGAGGGAGACACAGAATCCAACGCAGGCTCCAGGCTCTGAGCTGTCAGCAGAGAGCTTGACCAGGGGCTTGAACTCACAGACCACGAGATCATGACCTGAGCTGAAGTCAGACGCTCAACTGACTGAGCCACCCAGGTGCCCCGGGGGAAGTGTTTTTAGAATAAGAGGGAAAATCAACAAGAATCTATCTCAGCCAGTCATGTGTGGTGTTTCATGGAACCCCAAAGCCAGACCTTTAACCTACTCACAAGATTTCTGATTGTACTTGTTGTTATTAAAACTGGAAATTAGTCAATATTTTGCTTTCATTGTTAGCTCACCCATACTCAAGTTCTGCTTATTGTAATGCTTTGGTCTTCTCTTTAAAAATTTGATACTTGATGTGTATTTTTTGGATTTCTTCCAAATCCTTTTAGTCCTGTTTTTGACCAAAGGTAAATTCATCTTCTGACAGGGGATGTCTATAAAGTTTGGCCCAATTTGGTAATGACGGTTCCTCCCTCATTCGCACTTCTAACGCTTCTCGACGACATGTAATTGTGTGCTACCTATCCAGTGCCGTCAGGCATGAGCCAGAAAATGTAGCCGTGAGCATTGTGTGCGCCTCGCTTATATTTTTTTCCCTTTGTTTTCATTGTTCTTTTTAGAAACAGAACTGTACTCTGAAATGGACTCAACGTTTAATTACCTTTCTAAAACATAAAATTGTATCCTATTGGGGTCCACCTTTTGAGTCCTTCCTTTGTTTTTCATAGGGCAGGCTAATGTTTTGTTCTGATTCCACAAATGCAGCAAATGTGTTTTGCAAGCAAATCAGTCACCTTCAATTGGATAGAAACTGTCAATGTTACTAATATTTACTGTAATGTCTTGTGTATGTTGTATTGGTTTAGGAATGGAGTTTACCCACACCTCATAACACAGCCAGTAGAGAATAAATAAACATGGATACAGTAAGTATAAATATAAATTTCCATATGATTTATTGTCGTTCCTTGTACGTAACAGTAATATACAAACTTACACTGCTTTTAGAATGTAAAATGGATAAAAATGTGTACAAAAAAAGCACATTCCTAGAAAAAGGTATTGGTAAATAGTAAAAACTGGGGGGTAACAAGCGAAAAACAAATCAAAAACAAAACAAGAACCCCAACAATTCTTCAATTCAGTGTGCAAACATTTTATAAAAATAGAAATACTAACTCTACAGGCAGTATTTCCTGATAAATTATTTAAATAGCGTATCTACACAATCTGAGATCTATTCCAAAGGCAATGAGAAAATAATTTATAAAAATAAAGCAATGGTATATAAGATAGAAAAAACATAACTTTCAGAAAATGTATTTAACATTTCAATGCTATTTCCTTATTGGGAATACTTCTCTGCAAAGAGTTTTTATACTATGTACAACATTGACTTTTTTTTTTTTTTAAGGTACTACAGTAGCTTTAAGTTTGTAAGACACTTAAACTCTTTCTGCTTGATCCAAAAATTCTTTACTCAGTCACACAACAAATGAGGTAATATTTGTATAGAAGTTTCACCTTTTTTTTTTTTTTCTTCTTCTTTCCTCTTTTGGAAAAATGACAAAGTGTAGATGCTTTTCTTCTCCCTGGAAATAGGCACAAGGGATAGGGTACAACAGTATTAAAGGACTCTTGGCTTTCTTTTTCAAAGTTACAAACACTAGCAAATGGGCAACTGATTCCACTTGAAAAGACAAAAAAATCCCAAATCATTCACTCTGAGCACAAAGCAAAGAGCAGCCTGCGCTGATTTTCCTTGTGCCGTTCTTGTGAGAGATTTGCTGATAAATCTCCACTACCTGCTGTCAAACACTTTCCACGTGAAACCTAGATTCCAGGTAGAACAGAGTTAATAAATAATCTGTATTTACAATCTTACAGTCATGAAGACTCCTAACGAAGATGATCCAGATAGTCCTTACGCTTCTTCCTGTTCCATGAATAGTCTTTCAGACAGATCCGCCAAAGTAAAAAATAAATATTTTATATTGTAAAGCGTTTGTAAAAAAAAAAAAAAAAACCCAAAAAACAAACAAAAAAAAAAACCCAAAAAACAAAAACAAAAAACCAAAAACTACAGTCTAAGATAGTTGGAAAACTCCATGACACTCAAGAAAAGAGAAAAGGAATGTTTTAGTTGAGAATTTTGTGCCTTTCTAACCATAAAAATACAAGCCCGGCTGCCCGTCTCTTTGGAGCCAGCCCGGTGCTGAGATGGTAGGTTTTGTGATTTTCCTGCTACATCTGCACAAGCTCCATCTGGAATAAAACCGACAATTTCATGGTAACCAGGCAGTGGCAGCCAGCACAGCCTTACAATGGTTTAGTTCTCATTCCCTAGTTTGGTCACTGCAGGTGATGTCTAAGGGATGGGGTTCTGGGAAGGAGTCCCAAAGCCAGTCTTTCCCTCCCCTCCCTGCTTCTATTTAAGTGCCTATGTACGCGGTTAATCAGCTAACACTGGTCAGCATCATGAAATCCAGCAAGTCTTTCAATCCCCTGAAAATGATTTAGTACCGAACATGTAACAGCTCCACCTTTTCTTCATACAATCATCTGTTGGGGCCACGCCCTTCCCGTAGGGCTTTGGCCCCTGCTCCTCCTCTTTCTAAGGGTCAAGCATGGTGGTTTGCCAATTCTAGTGAGTCCTCCCTTCTCCCACACGCCTGAAAACGCTTTGGAGTCCACTGCTCAGAGATGGCCTCACGCTAGCACCCTACCCTGACAAAAACAGAGTGGGGCAGCCACCTGCCCACTGACGCGGGGGATGCTTTTGCTTTTCGGAAAGCAAACCAACGTAATTATTTCTGTTCTTGGAAGATTGTCTTTGCATTCAGAGGCTGTATGCTGAGTCTCATTTGGAAAACGGCATTTTCTTGAGGCAAGTCCCATATCCTAGGAGTCCACAATGATACGCAAGCAGAGAAAAGGCAGGGAGGAGTGATCCTAGGGGTTTTCTTAAGCCCGTGGTTCCAGAAGGTGCAACACCAGCATTGGTTAGGATCGGTCTTTTGATCAACAGTCGGATGATTAGGAATCTGTTCAATAAACAAACACATAAATAGATAAGCCAATTCATTCATGAAGGCACTAGCGTTAACGGTTAACAAATGAACCTTAGCATAGCTCTACTTTTATACTGACAAAAGCTTAAGACTGTCAACTTATTAAATGTTAATGAGCTTGACGGAGCAGGACCTTCCAGGGTGTATGTACACTATGCTTTCTAAAGCCTTCAGTGTTTAGGGAGTGTTCCACGTTCAGACTCAAAGATTACGTCATAATTTAAATCTGGAGTAAAATCCGTCTTTTTACTGACTGATTCTGGTAGGCATCAGGTCTTGGCCCAGTAAACATTAGACGTTGTGTGGTAGGCCCAGCGCTGGACTTGAGGCTCAAGTAAGCACAGAGAGAAAAAGACTAAAAATAAACTGAGGTTCTAGTGAGAATTAATTGAGCCCATCAGTCTGACGGTAGTATACCCTTTCTACCCTTAGACACAAGGAAAGGCTGGGCAGGCCCTCTTATGCTCGAATGTTGGGAATAAGACTAAGTAGTGTGTAAGGCACAGAAACAGGTCAAACTTGAAAGTAGTATTCATGGGGTCCAAACTGTACACCAGTTTGTCCACAGTTTATCTTTCTACTGGGAATGAGAGCACAGAGACTGCTACGCAAACTGAGGTTCTTAACAAGGAGTCCAGCTTTCATAAGCCACAGCCTATAGGCCTTGTTTTTATCGTGGTCTTCAACAGCAAAATAGAAATAACCCGGTCTCTAAAACCGTCTTTTAAACAGATGCTCCCGTAATGGGCACCCTCAATAGTCTTAATTAGAGATGTCAAATGTGGGTTCACTGTATCGTTGCTCCTACCTCTGCATTCGTATTTCAGGTCGGAGAAGAACACCATTTCTTGAGAGAAGACAAACAACCCCAGTCTACCTCCAGCATAGGTTTTGTCGTAGATGGGTCCTGAATCAGCCATGATTTTCTTCCCTTCATACATCACCACTCTGCAGGGAAGAGAAAATCTCGTCAGTGACACTCCTAATTTTTGGCCGCCTCCTCCTTCCCCATCAGTGTGTGACTAAGTGAAATGTAATCAGCACCATCTTACCTAATGAAACCCGTCTTTGGTCGGTGGCTGAGACGCCACCTGTAGGCAGTGAAATCTTTCCAGCCTATGTGACGAGGGTCATGCCACAGAGTGCGCACCTGAAGGAAAAGGAAAAGGTTGAAACATGGCTGAATCAAGATTTCTGTTTCATTCTATAGGAAGGAGTACTTGAAGGGTACCAAATGGGCCTAAATTAGAGGGCTGCAATGTTGGATTTTTTCCAAGACCTTTCATTTGATGTGTGGCCTTGAATCAAGGAATCATGATGTGTTTCCTTGAAACACAGGAAGCAGAAAGAGGAAGGAAAGTTTTGTTTGAAGAGGCTGAAACGGTCTTTGGATTTGAAGGGAACTCTTGGTTACAGGAAGCTCCCCTCCCAGAGGCCGCCATTTGGTTTTTACAAAGCAAAACTTAATGCTGGGGTTGCTGGGGCCGGGAACTTGATATCTAAGACTGCCTGGGGCTAGTCTTGGCCAAAGCACAGGGTCCCTAGTGCTTGTCCAGCACCTTCCTCAGGGGCCTTGTTCTCACCTGGCCGGGGGTGTTTCCCGTGTGCCACAGGGCGTTCCGTAGGTGCTCGCCTGGCCCTGTTGTGGAGTTCACCACTTTCACAGAAAGGCCTGAGTATCCCTGAGCCCTAGTGGGGTTGGTGTCCCAGTAGGACTGGGTGACTTGCTTCCACATCACCACATAAAAGCGGCTGCTAGACTGGTAGCCAAACACAAATCCAGCATAGTCATCATCCCTCTCAGTGTTGATGAAGAAGGTGCCACTGAAGTCCACTGCATTAAACTCATCGTAACCTAGAAAATGAAAATGAGGCCAGATGTGGGTTAACACCTGCAGCCCTTCAGAAGCTCCTGGGTTACATTCCCAGACATCCATAATACTTCAGGGAGACACCTAAGTGCCAGGTTTTACATTTGCTTCTTTCCCGTGTATGCACTTGTCTTTTGTTTGGAGAACTCCTTACCTACAGCAAGTCCTGGATCGCAGTTGACAGTCTGGACGAGTTCTTTACCCTGATGGCGCACCACCCAGTTAGGGTCATTTTGGGACGTCCCTTTGGGATCTAGAGGAATCATCTGGAATCGGCGGAAATCGGTCTCACTGATATCAATGTTTTCGGGACAGATGTCATCAATGTCTGGCACATTGTCATGGTCAAAATCATCTTTGCAAGCATCACCTCGACCGTCACCTAAGGTCAAAAAAGGCAAGAGTTCAGTGGAATTTTGAAATCTTGCCGGTGTCAGAAATTCACTCTCTTGTCTAAGTTGGCATATAGTGTTTTCATCCTCGCAATTATCCATTTGGTTTTGCTTTTATGGTTTCTGAGAGAGCCATGGTGTCAGTCTCTTAAAGTGGCTCCCCTAACTCACCGTCAGAATCCTTCTGGTCAGGATTGGGCACGAGTCTGCAGTTGTCCCTATCATCAGGAATGCCATCGTTGTCATCATCATGGTCGCAGGCGTCTCCCTTGCCGTCCTTGTCATGGTCAGCCTGGTTGGCATTGGGCACATAGGGACAATTGTCCAGGTTGTTCTGGTGGCCATCTTCATCAATATCCTGATTGTTGTCACAGGTGTCTCCGATGCGGTCTGAGTCAGAGTCGAGCTGAAAGAGACAGAAGCCAATGGTAAACTGAGGTATAAGTCATGACTGTTAAAGATGACTTACAGAAGATTCTCCCATGTTTAATATGGCCAGTGGGGTTTCAGGTCTGTAAGTTTCTGCCAGAAGAGAAAATGCTATTAAAGAAATAAAATTTATGGTAAGACCCAAACTCCACAAACAGCGGACCCTCCGTGCCATTTGCTCTGCAACGTTATCCCAAAGATCCAGAACTTTATTGTTCTGGCCCCAAAGCTATTTATCCTATTGCTTTTTGTTTTCCAGGACCTCATAAGAATAAGTGCTATGAAGAAAAAGCTCAATCTATCATTTCTATAATCTTATATAATTTTCATTTTTAAAAAGCTGGATTCTGGGGTGCATGGGTGGCTCAGTTCACTGAGCCTGGCTCTTCATTTTGGCTCAGGTCATGATCTCATGGTTCGTTGGGACAGGGCCCCACGTTGGACTCTCCACTGACAGCACAGAGCCTGCTTGGGATTCTCTCTCTCCCACACTCTGTCCCTCCCTTGCTTGTGCTCGCTCTCTCTCTCCCTCTCAAAATAAACTTAAAAAAAAAAAATCTGGTTTCTAAGTTTCTACAACAAAGCATCTGAGAAAAGAAATGCCTTAACTTACATTGCTAGAAAATTATGGCCAATTACACATGAAAAGAAATATTTTCAGACATGGAATCTGTTCTGGCTCATGTATATTTGTAGCACTCTCTCACATAGGTAGAGAACAGAACGATCTGTTTGTCAGTCTTCAAAATTATCTGGCATTGCAAACAGGAATTTGAGCTTTTGCAAGTATTTTTAGTTGGAGGTTTTTTAACAGCCAGATTCTATCCTTAGCCATGAAAATGGTCATTAATTTTTTAAGAATCTTGTCTTCCATCTCAGTCTTAGAAACGATTAACGTTACCAGAGTAGTCAGGTTTTTGCTTTGTGTAATTTCTGTTGACCCTGGTAGATCACACAAAGTAAGTCACATGGACCTCACAGAAGACCAGAGTGAAGTTACAAGATGGTCACACAGAAGATCTCTGGGACTCTGCAAGGAGCTCTCATCAGGCAAACTGTATGAAAATACTACAACTGGGCTAGGAGACCTCAAAGAGCCATGGCACAAAACAGTTTGAACTCTTTAAGTGCTGTTTTCTTAGAAGCCTAACAGGAGCTATTCCAGTACTCTCCTGGGAGGCTGTGCCAGGGGTCCACCTACCTGATCTGGATTGTGTTCCAGGGGGCAGTTGTCACACTGATCGCCGACCCCATCCATATCCGTGTCCCTCTGGTCCACGTTGTAGACGTACTGGCAGTTGTCTCGTTCATTGAGGATACCTGCAGGGAACAGGTGACCAGTAAGGGCTGGAATCTCTAGCCTCTGACGTTTTGATAAGCCACGCCCCCATATCTGGGGCTGCAGAGAAGTAAGATGGCCCCTGGCGCCTTACCATCCCCGTCGATGTCAGCGGCGCAGGCATCTCCTTCCCCGTTGTTGTCTGTGTCAGCCTGATCTGGGTTGTGGTTGTAGGGGCAGTTGTCACAGCGGTCTCCCACGTCATCCCGGTCATAGTCATACTGGGCTGGGTTATAGTGGAATGGACAGTTGTCCTTAAAAAAAAAAAGGGAGTATTTTACAACACTGTCCATGCAGCCAGCTCCAGCCTCAAACCGTATGTGTTATATACAACTGCAAAAATCTAACATTTTCTACTTCATGATCACTGTAGAAGTTAAAAACCGGAGCATAATGAATGAAAAACAGGTTCTTATTTGTTGTGCGTCAGTGAAATGGAAATATAAGGACACCATCCCCGTTCTTTGTAGGCTGAAATAAATTGTCCTGCAACTCAGGTAAGAATGTGAAACATACCTGGGGAGCAGAGGGTCCTTGTTTATATATTGTCATTTCTTGTTCAAATTGGTGGGGGTGGGGATGGAAGGTCGAGATGAAAAACCAAAACCCTCATGTAAATATTCTCTTGGCAATATCTAGGCATTACAACTACCAGCGAATGACTGTTAGCTTCTATATACACGTTTGGTTGGTTTTTCCTGGTACGTGTACTGTAGTTCCTTTGAATCCTACTAAGTAGAAGAGAAGGATGACTGGAAAGCATCCTTACCCTGTCATCTGGGATTTTATCATTGTCGTCGTCGTCATCACAGGCGTCGCCAATTCCATCCTTGTCATAGTCTTCCTGCCCGGAGTTGGGAAGGTTGGGGCAATTATCCTGGAAAGAGAGGACCCACATGACAGCTGCAGACCGTGTGCCCGGCTGTCAGCTCACGCGTGGGGCAGGGCCCCCAGACACAGCACACGGAGAGCGAGTCGAATGCTGCGCTCCCTGATGGGTGTATTTTTTAACAGGAAGACAAGAAATTAAGCATTTTCCTGGGGGCATAGATCATTTGTAGAAATGCTGTGCGCTTTATGCGTGCTGGGAACGCAAGTTCCTCTCCACTGGCGTCTGGGAGAAACGTGACCAACTCTGGAGCAGGCCAGCCAAAAGGGTCTGCCCTGTGCACGTACTTGGCACCAAGTGACTTCATGTTAAGGATTCGTGCCGTTCTGCCTTTGTGTAATTTCATCTGTTGGTTTCATTTGCAAACTTCAGGCACTTAAAATTGCGTGGCCTCTTCTATGGATCAGGGGAATGTGGATTCTTTCAGGAGGCAGGCTGTACCTTTTTGCAGTGGTAGGTGGCATTGGCCACGCACACCAGGTCCTCGTTGGGCCAGCCGTCCAGGTCCGTGTCCTCACCGCAGATGATGCCATTGCCTGCGTAGCCGGGCTTGCACTCACAGCGGTACATGGGGTCACTGTAATGGCCCAGGTAGCTGCACTTGGCGTTCTTGTTGCAGTCGTGTGTCCCATCTGTGCAGGGGTTGCGGGGCTTGCATACCTGGGGGCGACAACATCCTGATGTGCATATGCAGAGCCTTCGAGAGTCCCCAGATCCCTCTCTTCAGTGAGGAGGAGTGTGGGGTACTCTGTCCCTCCCTCTTCCCTGGCCCCTGTGGGTGTCCTAGCCCATCAGCTCACAACTTGTTCCAGAGCAGCATTTTCAAACACGACGGACGATTTTTCCCCTGCTGGCTTTACAATGGGGTTGTCCTGTCTTGTTTCTAAAACCTCGACTGGACACTGAGCCTTTTCCCTATTTCTTTGTGGAGGCTGTGAAATGCCATGCCCGCCTTTCCTGGCGGTTTCAGTGAAGGACACCCCCCCCCCACACACACACACACTGGTCGTGTGGTCTCGTCTACCTGTTTGTTGGCGGTGGCATATTCCACACCCCGGCCGAAGGGCTGCGGGCCAGTGAAGCGTGGGGGGCAGGGCAGACAGTTGTAGCCCGGGTCCGTGTTCTCACACCTGTGCTCCCCGTTGTGGTTGAAGCAGGCGTCAGGTACTTCTTTGCACTATGGGAGAAAATGACAGTTTGCCTACTGTTCAGGGAACATCGCCCGAGGGGAAGACTGCGAATTCAGCCGTTTTTCTTAGATCTAGGCACTCGGCCATCGCTTCCTCACCTCATCGATGTCTTTGCATTGGATGCCATTTCCACTGTAGCCGGGGGGACAAGCACCACATTTCCAGCTGCCGTCAGGGTAACTGGTACACTTGACCCCAGCAAAGCAGGGATTGGACAGGCATCCGTCTGGGATGAGAGAGACAGGCAGATGGTGGGTATAAGCGGCTGTTACTGCCACGCTCCTCACAAAACAATACGGTGTGAAACACTGTGGGGAACATGTAACTGTTCACTTGTTGAGGGGACTCCGAAACGCCAGGTGGACAGTGTAGTCAAAACACTCAGGGCCATTCACAGCGGGAGCATCTCCCGAATGCTGACCATGGGTTTCAGTTACACAAAAAACCCAGGGTGGTTTTATCCGGGGCCGCATGACTCACCAATTGGACAGTCCTGCTTGTTGCAGATCTGGTTTTCTGTCGCATCACCAACGCAGTCCTTGCCTCCAAACTGGGGTGTGGGGTTGTTGCAGAGCCGGCTACGTGTCTGCACCCCTCCTCCGCAGGTGACAGAACAGATGTCCCACAGTGACCAGGGACCCCAGCCTCCATTGACTGCAAGAAAGCGAACCACATGCCAAAGTGAAGGTCCATTTTCTGACACCTCGCCTCTCCTAGGAGACTCTCCTCGCTTTGTCTGAGAAACCTCTCCTACTCGGACACAGGAGGACCACGTTTGTGAAGAGGGCCAGTTTGAGATGGTTTTCTGTTTTTTTTCTTAAAAGAAGCTGCTGAGCATGCAGGACTTGGCTTCTACTTGTTCCCGAGGAAGTAACCTTTCCCCCCTTCATGGCCCGGCCAACAGGAGGCCATGGGTGCCCGGTCTGCAGGGGTGCGGCACGCTCTCACTCACTGGGGCACGCGTCTCTCCTGCAGGCCTTGGTCTCTCGAGCTTCGCCTTCACACGGCTTCCCGTTCATCTGGGGGCTAGGGGAATTGCAGAGTCGGATCCTTGTGATCACACCGTCACCGCATGTCACAGAACAAGACGACCACGGGGACCAGTGGCTCCAGCCGCCATCCTGTTTAACTAAAATGCAAAGCTGATGGTTACAGGGTGCTTACCAGGGGTCAAGCTCTATGCTAACCGTTTGAAATGCATCACCTAGGTGAAATCCTTAAAATAACCCTATCGAGAGCTATTATCCCCAATATGCAGTTGAGGAAAGAGCCGCAGGGAGGGGAAGCTGTGTTCAGGGGTGCACAGGTGGGCAGAGTTGGGGTTCAGATTCAGACCATCTAGAAACTGTCCCCTTAACCTCTATGCTCTGGAAGCGGACAAGGACAAGTCAGCTCTCCACATTCCTAAGGGGCCACGATGCTCACATCTCTTGTCACACTCCTGAATGTGGCAGGTCCGAGTCTGGACGGAGGAGCCCTCGCAGCGGTTGTTGAGGCTGTCACAGGAGCGACCTCGCTGCTGGATTCCGTTGCCACAGGTCACAGAGCAGGAGGTCCACTCAGACCACGGGGACCAGCCATCATCCGCAGAGTCGCTGGCTGCAGAGGAAGCGGGGTCATTTAGTGTGCGATCACCAAGATATGCTGTTGTTTAGACTGTGCTCCTCAGGACCTCCTTCCTTTGCCAGAGGGTGAAAGGCAAGGGGTTTCTTAGGCCAACAGCCAAAAGGTTTACCCCCTGTCATTGCGTTACAGCACCGGGGTCAATGAAGGCTCAGCCTGGGTCAGCACCGTGAAGCCTTCTCCCAGTAGCATATGTTCACCTATTCATGGGGTCTCCTTTCTCAGCATTTCCAGTGGCTTTCCCTTTCCTGACTGAAGAGAGCTTGGTAGGCATTTCTAGTCCCAGGCTTCCAAGACCAGGAGATCTGCAGGCAGCTTATACGAGTCACTTTGGACATCGGGGGAGCCACAGACCATGTGTCTGGCAGGTGAGCTGGAAGCAGCGTAGCTGCTCTTGGCTCTGCCTCCAACTCGGTCATGAGGTTAATCAGTGCGTGGCTCCTCTTACCCTAGCATGTGGGGCCTGCTCTGCGCAGGTTTTCACAAGACAAGGGGTGTGTTTACCAGCCGCCCAGGCACCAGGACTAGGATCGCATGTAGCTGTATCAGACACAGGACCGAGAATTTGTTTCTCTTGCCATCAGCTGGAAGTCTTCCTAGCAATCCCGGACTGAAGTCCAGGACTCCACTAGTCTCCAGCTGGCTTTGTTCCCTTGAGCCCACACCTGAAGTGTATGCTGAGCAGAAGCAGTTACCCAAGCCATCATCCTAGTGTCAGTATCGTTAACACAGCCTCGATGAGACTGCTTGTCCTGAGTTGTGGCCAGTGTGGAGTGTATACATATAGGGGTGTATGTGTATATGTGTGTGTGTGTGTGTGTGTGTGTGTGTGTGTGTGTGTATGGTGAGTGCTACTTTCCTGCTTTATTTCTTAGTTGTGATGAGGTCATTTTTATGACCTGTACATACTACATTCAATATTGACTCAGCAAAGTGATTAACTTATACTGCCCACAAAAACCAGGGGATAGGGTGTCTGCCGTGGAACAGTATGGTGTCTGGGAGAAGCTCCCAGGGCCCCGAACCTGCTGTCATTCGTAGGCCTCTCTCCTATTCCTGCAGGTAAGACAGATGCAACTTTCAGACCCAATTAAGTCCAAAGCTTGCACTACAGACCGTCTATTTCTCTGCTGTGATTTTTCTTAACTCTAGGCCACCGTGTTGAATTCTAAAAGGCAGCCAATTTAGAGCTAGTGCTGCTACAAATTCATCTCTCCTTTCTTCAGAGCATCAAGTCAAAATTAATAAGCTATACCAAGATCATTATCGCCTATATGGCAGCCAAGCCATCAGTTAACCAGATGCTGCAGCAAGAAACTGAATTAAAACACACAATGGAAATGGGGGTGGGGCTCTAGTGTCCTGCTCAGCGGTCCAGGGTTTATGGAGAACTGAGCTAGTCACTAAGGAATGGTTATGAGGTTTTAAGAACTTACGCCAACACCGTGGGCAGCATTCTCCATCGGGAACTGTGGCATTGGAGCAGGGCATGATGGGGCAGGACACTTTTTTGCAGATGGTAACAGAGTTCTGGAAGGCAAGAGGGAGAAATGGGTTACTAAGTGTGTGGCAGGCAGAAGTTTATATACTGTAACATTTCAAGATGAAACACGGTCCTGGGTATAAATGCTCTACTGGAAGGACTTTAGTACATCTGTCTGTCCTATTTGTAGCCACCATATTATGGAGACCATTCTAGTGCTAGCTACTTGTCACTCCATGCCCTAGAGAGGTCTTTCTTGATGGCTACATAGTGGTAGAAGTGACAGCACAAAGAATTCGTCCGAAGGGAACCACTGAACATCAGGAGTCAAGTCTTTCCATCTGTGTCTGAAAATGAACTCAAAACTCAGCCAGGGCTTTTAAATTTTAAAATGTTCTCCTTACAGAGAAGAGATCAGTGAGCATTTTTCCAGCTTCACATACAGATCTGGATTTGTATTTAAGCTTGGCTTTGCTCGGTGAGTCAGGCAAACCCTCCAAGCGGCTTCCGGTGGCACTCGGGACAGCTAGTGACAGACACCGCCAACAGTGCTATTTGTGGTAAGTAGACAGTTACGTCCTAACGGTGTCGGGCGAAGTGATTTGAACAACCAGTACTGTACTATGGGAATCTCGGGGTCATTGCTGAATATAGGTCAGGGGCTGGGAAAATCAAAGGAAGGTTCCAACCAGGTCTTATTTACCTAACATTCAACACTTAGCCTTTGAACTAAACCAGGCAAATTAGATCAGATGTCTTAGTAGACTTGTCTTTCAGATACTTGGCCTGGGGTATAATTAAGACTTTGAAAAACATTCTCAGAGTTTCAAGATTTTATAGAGGTCACAACTGAGTCTGGAGAACAATCCACTTTGGTATCAGGCCATCTGGGTATTTCCCTAGAGACTGGCCCCAAACACGTGCCATCAATCCGTATTTCAGTCTGTAACGATCCCCACCTGACAGCGACACTCCGTGCAGCTATCAACAGTCCATTCCTCGTTATTCCTGTACTGAACTCCGTTGTGGTAGCAGAGGGGAGGCCTCCTTAGCTCATTGGCCAACTCCTTGTTCTCTTCAGTCTAGAAGGGAGAGACAGGCCATTAGTGCCCAACTTCATTTTCAGTCACTTGGGGTCACCTGCAATACACCTTCAGCTGCTCATGCTAAAGGGCTGGGGGGAGGGGCACTGACCACTTTGCGGATGCTGTCCTGGAGGGTGGTCACGATGGTGCGCAGGCCCCTCAACTCCAGGACCATGCTGGACAGCTCATCGCACGAAATGCCACAGATGGCTTGCAGATCCTTTGTCTTGTGGCCAATGTAGTTAGTCCGGATGGCAGGGCTGGAGCCGTTTACCACGTTGTTGTCAAGGGTGAGAAGAACATTGGTAGCTGCCAAGGAAGAAAGCAATACAATGAGGAAAGTAATGGAAGGTCTTCACACGGCTGCTCTCACCAGCCAGCCCCTGGAGTTCCTACTTGTAAAGACAGGACACCTGGGGTGAAGGACACAGGTGGAGGGGAGGCACACGTATAAAAGGGACCTTCAAGAGTGATCTACACGTAGCTTTTAACCAGGTCATCTGGGGTAATTTAAGCATGACCACCATTACTTAAGTTTCTCAGCTTGGTTTGGGTGGCGCTTCCCCAATTTCCTCATATGCCCCCCCAAAACAGGATGGTACTCACAGCTCGAACAGCCTTTGTTCCTGAGGATGGCTTCTGGTGTGGTTCCGAAGACGAACCTCACATTCTGCAGCACCCCCTGGGGGCAGAGGACACACATTACTTGTCGAGTAGTGTTGAGTGGGGGCGGGGGAAATGGGTGGGAGAGAGGGTTTATGCCAGGAAAAGCACACAAAGGAGGTTCTAACAGTTTGAAAGAGCGCGCTTTAAAGATCACCATGTCAAAATAACACGCCAACATAAACTGCCAAACAACTTCACCATCTTAATTGGGCCTTCTGCCAAGTCTTCAGTATTTTACAAGGAAATCAGTTTTGAGCCCACTTGGATACACAGGAAATGGAATCGGACACCAGGGACAGAGAATATAACGACACTCTCCAGTGTCAAAGAGTTAGATGTGGGAGTTTCAAAGCCCGAGTTGCAAAGATCGAGACGTTTAAGCAAGGAAGAAGCCGTGGCAGCAAATAAGCACTATTTTAACCTTTTTGAGAGTGGCTCCTGGGACTGGCTACATTCCCACGAGGAATCAAATGGCAAAGTGGTAAATACCATGCTCACACTACCCATTACGAGCTACATTACGGTTGGTAGAATGCATGTAAAGTAAGCCCTTTCCTTGCGAATAGCATATGAAGGATCTAAGGCTTGAACAGGCAGTTCTATGAAAACCATTGCTTGCTTCTGTCAGTGGTTTACGAAGTGTGGTCCCCAGAACACCAACATTAGCTTCACTTTGAACTTGTTAGAAATGCAAATGATCAGGCCCCATCGCAGACACACCGAATCTGAATCTCTGCGAATAGGGTGCTGGGTGCCACAGTATGTGTTTTAACAAGCGCTCCAGGTGTTTCTGATGCGCCCTGAAGTTTGGGAACCACTGCCTTGGTCCTCCAGTATATTTTCTATACTGGAAACCCTGCTTCTCCTGCTATAGTGCTCCTGACAAGTCAGCTGCCTAGCAGTCGAACCCAAGGACCAGGAACTGGAGAAGAGGCCTCACCTGGAAATTGTCATTGACACCTCCTTTTGCGATGCGGAGTCTGGCAACGTTGGCCAGGTCCCTGGTGAAGATGCTTTGGATGGGGACATCCAGCTCGGCGTTCTCCATCTTCTCACAGTCGATGTACAGCTGGGCCCTGTCCTCCTGCACAAACAGGGTGATGCTCTTCCATTGGCCGGTCGCCAGGAGCGCTTCTTCCACCGACACCACATGCTGCATCCCCTGCACGGTTAGGCTCAGGTCCAGGGTGCCCGCCTTGCCATTGGAGACCACACTGAAAACCTGGCCCGAGTGGTCTTTCCGTTCTATGGCCAGCAGTGTGCCTCGGGTCTTCTTCATCTGCCTCAGGGAGGCCAAGAGAAGGAAGCCTTTCTCTGCCCGCACGGCATCCACCAGGTCTTGGAACTTGTCATCAGGCACAGGGGGGATCAGGTTGGCATCCTCGATGCGGAAAGCTGGGCTGGAAGAGTCAGGCCCCTTCACCAGCCGGCGCCCAGAGCCCTTCCGGGCAGCGCCCGTGAGTTCAAAGATGTCGAACACGCTGTTGTCTCCCCCGGATTCTGTTCAATAGAGGACATACAATGAGCCTTCTAGGCTGTGGCCAGGGATGGGGACAAAGGGACAGGGCGAACACTCTGGGCAACCACTGAAAGCACTAAATAAACGCCATGGTCAGAGGAAAACTGCGTTCTGATGTTCAATCAGGGCTCTGGGAGAAACAGCTAGCAGTGGAGAGCATGACAGGGAGGCACACGTGGGGTAACCAGCACCTTCTCATCTCCCCCCCCCCCCAAAAGGTATCATACAGACTCACCTGGAATACGGTTGGAGCCACATACATGCAACAGGAAGAGGACACTGAGTCCCCAGGCCAGCCCCATAGTGGAGCTGTTTGTGCCCAGCAGGGAGCCTGTAACAGGAAATACAGATCCTCAGAGGCAGCCAAGCAGGGAGGGTGGGCAAAAACTGGGGGCTGGGCTTGGGGCCAGAGCCCTGGGGGATCCCCCCTTGGCCCCACATTTGCTGGAATGAGGGACAACAGTATTTACTTTGGACAGGACATCAGAAAGAAAAAGAATCAAGGGGAGGAGACAACGGTTTTAAAATTTGGGGGTGGCACTGGGGCAAAGACCAACAACTTGGGGACTTTCCCTTGGCAAGTCGAGGGTAAACAGTAGGACAAGGAGCCGCAGTCTCGGGGGTGCAGGGAGGCACAGGGAACTAGAGGTCTAGACGAGTGACAAAAAAGGTGTAGGGAGCAATGGAAGAATCAAAGAAAATCTTGTGGAAGGGGCGTCCTGACGAGTTGGTTTGTGAACCCCAAGCGGGAAAGAATAGCTCTGGAGCCCTTCCACGAGAAAAGTCTCCCATCAGCTGGGAGAGACAGCGGGGAAAGGCGAAGAGGTATGGAATCCAGGGTCCGCGAGAGGCTGAAGCCTCGGAGCTCGAGGTGTCTGGCCAGGGCAGCACCCGGTCCTCGGCGGCCACCTGGGGACTCCTTACCTGTGTGCACACGGGTGCAGCGACCCGGAGCGGCGGCTAGGGAGCAACGACAGGCGGCGAGTCCCGGAGAGGCGCGGGGCGAGCGGGGCGCCCGAGGAGGAGGCGGCCGCCGGAGTCGGAGGCAGCGCCGGAAGGGCTCGCGGGAGCCGGGACTCTGCGGCCGGCTCGAAGGCAGTGGCTGGCGAGGCGGCGGAGCGGCGCGCTTTTAAAGGCGCGCTCACATTCCTGGGGATTCCTCTGGCCAATGGGAGGCGGCGGGGCAGGAAGCGAGAGGGGGGCCAGTCTGGGTTCCTCTCTCCGCCCCCCGCTGCCTGGCGCATAACTTTCCAGCTAGAGAGTGAAGGGAGGGGGGAGACGGGGGTCGGGGCCGAGGAGCGGTGGAACTTCTCAGAAAAATAGGTGCCCGCCCACGCAGCCTTGGCGCACTCGCGCTCGGCACTTTGGATTCTGGAGTCCGGTGTGAGCGCCCCGAGCGGCGACCGGGCTTTGGCCGCCCCCGGGCCCATAGTGGTGGTGGGGGCCGGGGGGGGGTCGTCGGGCGGGATTTCAGGCAAACGCGTCTCCTTGAATACCTGGGCGACGTTTGACACTTGTGCACCGAGACCCTTTGCAAAGCCAGATGAGTCCGACGGGGTAAATGCGGCCAAGAGAGAACCAGTCGTTAAAGAAGTTCCCTCTGGGGGTATTTGGGGGCCCTCTTCCGTCCACCGGGGGGGCGGGGTGTGCGACCACGCGCTCGGCCTCTCCCGCCCTTCGCCCAACCCCCTACGGGCGCTGGGTGCGGGACGCGTCGGCCAGCCGGGCGGTGAGCGGAGCTCGCGTTCCCGCTGCCCGTCGGGGCACACTTTCTGCAGCTGCCTGGCGCGCAGAAGGTCGCTTCTCGCCCCGGCTACGGCGTTTCCACGGCTGGCCGCTTGGGGGCGGCATGCGTATTCTGATGAAGGGCGCCCGCGAGGACGGCTTCTTTCTAGTCAGGAATGTTAAGGAAACTTACTCCTGTCCTCTTCCCCCAAGCCAAAACTGAAATCGTGTCTTGAAAAACAGTTTTTATGCCCACTCGTGCTTCTTAACGTGACTCCCGGTTGGAGGATTTGCGGAACCATCTGGCTCTGGGGTCTTAAACTATTTACAGAACAGACCCAGAAAGTAATACGTTACCCTCTGCCTATCATTTTATTTCCCCTTTTCCTCCCTCAACGTTCTTTTCATTTTTCAGCTCCCGAAACCGAGGTGTGGGTTACATTTCTGCGGGTGCACCAATTGCCATGAGCGCGGCTGCTTAATGCTTCTGTCATTGGAAGTCTGGTCTCCAAACCACCGTCTCAAGCCAGCATGACTCCAGCTGCCTGGAATTCCATTCATCTCTAAGGGCCGGGATGTCAGCAGCCACACTTCCCCTGCTGTGGCCCTGCGCTGTCAGGCTGGCCCTGAGACACAGGACGCAGGTAGTAGCCTCACCAAATAAGGAGCTGTGCCACAGGCTGGGGAAAGCCCTTTGGTTCACCTTCCTTCTCAGTCCTCACACCTGGCAGGACTCCTAACTGCTGGAAACGCCCACGACTTTGCCTTCATCACAAGGGCCCTGTCGCTTTTCTTGTGTGGGAGTGTTGTGTGACATCGTGCGCGTGTGCGCGGATTGTGGCGTCCGTGTTTTCTAGTTACTCGGTATACATCAAGTGCTTCTGGAAGATGACAAGTATGCTCCTAAGACACATGTTTGTTGGTTGCTCAAATAATAACTAAACCTGACAGATAGATTGCACATGTTGAGAGACAGAAATAAAAGTTTCTATCGGATGATTCGTCAAATCAGATTCCTATTGTGGAAGTCATAGGTAATGACTCATGCAAATAGATCTGAAGATTCCAGAGGCAGCAGCCATATATGTCCCTTTCCTTCCCTAGCTAGCTAGCATCCTGTTTGCTCCTGGAGAGGCATTTTTTTTTTCTTTACAATTGCCAATAATTCTTCATAATATCAGCTACTTAGGAACAGTGTTTGGAGGGATGGCATGCTGATGCCCCCCTCCCCCATTCCTTTCACCCACTTGCTATTTTTATACAGATCAGCTGGGGGCTTCAAGTCTACAAGAAACCCACAGAAGCAGGATACATCTTTTCTTTTATAAAACAATCATCTCCCCTGGGCTTAGCCACAAGGATAGAGTAAAAGCTCCCTGGAATGCCCCCTCAGGGCTAGCTGCTTCCGTGACTAAGGGACCTTAGGAATCCCTCTGGATTTTTCTTGGAACTTGGCTTCTTTCAACAAAACAAGGAGAAGAATTTCATCCTCCAACATGCTTTACAGCTAGGAAGGTGACCTGTATGGTGGCAGGGAAGAGCTGTCTTGTCAAAGAAAGCTGACAGAGGTGTAGGGGTTGTTTATCTCAAACACAAAGGCCTTCCTCAGGTCACAAAGGTCCTTCTGTTGGAAGGGACCCATCACGGTGGAAGGGGTGTTTGGGCAGCTGTTAGAAACTCACACACACTCCGGCTGCTCCGTGTGTGCTGCACATATTCCCTAGAAACCTAAATAACCTCTAGGAAGCTTTGAGAGAAGCAGGAATGAAAAAAAGAGTAAGAAAGCCTACACCTTTAATTGGGGGGATATTGTCCCTCTTGTGTGTGTATATCCACATTTACAAATGCTGGGATTTCAGGCCAATAATCTGACATGGACCTGAGTGATGGGTGTTCCAGGGAGACGGTCCAGTTCTCTCTTTGCCAAGTTGCCATCCTTGAGGATTATGTATTTAAAATTAAATTGTAAGGCATATGGCATTCTGCTGTAGGATTTCCTTTTTCCAAGTTCCCCTAATTGGATGTGGGATTGACCTAAAAACACTGCCAGTAAATAGGAGGAAAGGACTGTCAGTAATACCTAGTTTAAAAATGGCATGCGATTAAGGAGAGCAAGATAATTGAGAAAAAATTTTGCTTATCTAGCAAAGAACAGCAAGGTGGGCTGTGATTTTGTGCAGGGATTCAAAAAAATACATTGCAGGTGTTTAGCCGTGGAAAATTTCTTCGAAGTGAGCAGCACCCAAAAATCGTGGAATTCTAGAATAGACCAAAATCATAGCATCTCTAAAATGAAGACATCACAAATTCATCGCCTCTGAATATTTTCCCTAGCTCACAGCTCAAAGTTGTTTCAGTTCAGCTGCCTTGATGGTCAGGGCCAGAGGGAAGTTTCCAGCGGATTTTTCTTATTCTTCAGTCAAACACCCATCCCCCTCCTCCATGAGATGTTCTCCAGTGGCTTTATGTTCCCCTGTTTCTTCTTTCTGTGAAACTTTGAAACATGCATTATGCCTGCCATGTAACTCATCTGCTTACGTTCTTTAGTGTTCGCTTTTTCCAAATAACTTTTAGTTTCTTATATATAAGGACTCTATTGTAAGTACCCAAAGGCTTGGGCTTGGGCAGGGCTGTAACAGTTGAATTGCCAAATCCCTTTGTGCGCACGTGAATTTATGGCACAAAAGGATTGGACTACCCACCACCTCCCTAACCACTTGTGCCATTTCACGTAGATATGCCGTAGCTCTTGGGGTGCATGAGGGAACTCCCATACATTGCACCCCTCCCCACAGGACTGAGGCTGTACTCTCTGGGAACTGATCTCGGTAAGAAGGGGTAGAACTATCGGCTTCAGGATAACTGCCTTCACTTGATCTTAGCCAAAAGGCCGAGAAGCAATAAGGATAACTGCCTTCTGCACGACCATCGTCCCCTTCCCAGACAGTGATTGATTTTGGAATTTGCATGTTATCCAATTCTGGCCAATGAAAAGTTTGCTGAAGGCTTCTGGGAAAAGTGCTTTCTTATTTTTGAGAAAGAGCTCTGTGAAATCAGGCTGTCTCTGGTTCCATTTGGACGTGAACAAGAATGCGATAAGCGCTGTTGGCCACTAGGGGAGCCAAACTTAGCAAGAGACCAACGCTGAGGAAGAAAGAGCAGAGACATAAAAAGAATATGGTATGTTAGAATACATTTTTGAGCTTCTAACACTACCAGTCCTGAAGGCTGTCATATCTCCAGATTTCTCTGGATATGTGCTGCTTATTTAATCCACTTTGTTCCTGTTCCTAAGAGCCACAAACGTCCCAACGCGTGCAGCTCTCTTCCATCTGTGTGAATTGCCTTTTCACTCATACTTTGCTTGCACCTCTTCTGGCTTCTTTAGGATAAGAGAAATGAGAATAGGTCATAGGATAAAATATTTTAAGGACTCTGCACAGACACTATTCAAATGCTTTCTGGAGAAGTTGTGCCATTCTCTTTTTTCCTGTGCCTTTGCCAGCAGCCCACTAATTGCAGATACCCGGCACTGCTGAGATACACACCAAGGAAAGGCTATTGGGGAGTAGCTCACCCCGAGGGAAGGAGTTAGCAAATGGGCCTGCTAGGAAATCGAGGACATGGGGTGAGAAGATGGAAAGACGAGGTGGTGAGATCTCTGCCTCTGGGCCCAGAGATGGAAGTGGGGAGGGTTAGCAAGAAAGGGATGTGAGGGGACTCCTCTTAGCAGAAATAATGACAGGCCTCCGATGCCATCTTTGACAAAAGACCCGTCGGTCCTCTGGGCGGGGGTGCAGGGCTAACTTGGGTGGACGGTGCAAAGCCTTGTGTTTCGCAGCAGCCTCTTCAGCTCCCCTTTCACACTCTTCTCTCTGTCCAACTTTTATTTTCCGCTTTCTTGAAGTAAAACTGACAAGTAAAATGGTCAGATATTGGCAATACACGTGCAACATGCTGATTTGAAATCTGTGCATATTGCAAAAGGGTTCCCTCCATCGAGTTAATGAACACATCCATCACGCCCCATGGCTACCTTTCTGGGGCGTGTGAGAATACTTACGTTCTATTCTCCTAGCAAATGCCAATTATATAATATCGTAGCATCAACTGTTGTCACCATGTCATGCATCAGATCCTCAGACCTTATACTCTGTGCAACTTTTATGCTTTATCATCTCAGTGTCCTTCCGGAGCATTCATGAGTATGGGCTGGTTTGGGTTTCAGTGTGGGAACTTTTTCTTTTCTGTGTTTGCCACCTCACAAGAAGGGTGCACTTCCAAAGGCAGCCTTACAGATAAGGGGGAGGGAAATCACCGGTCGATGTAAGTGTAATGCATCCGAAGAACACCTCCTCCCTCCCGGTCTCTTCTTTCTTTCCCAGCGCTTGAAATTCCTCCAAAAATAAAATCCTGGAACTTTTTAAGTCAGAAAAAAGAGCCATCTAGTCCAGCCACTCAGTTAATAGTTGAGGAAGTTGGTTCAGAGAGGTGAAGTGACTTGAGAAAGGTCACAGAGCCTGTCGGTGGTGGAAATCCAGAAAACAGCTCTGGGGCCCAGACCTCCAGCTCAGTTTTTCCCTTGATAACACTCTGCTGTTCGAGATTCATTTCATATGGTTTCAAAGATGTTTCAGTGTTAAAATCAGCAGAAGACCTTTCCAATTTGCCTTTTACGAACAGGGTATGAGAGGTGGGAGACCAGGAGGTGAAGGGAAGAGGGAGGAGGGAAGGGCAGAGCAGAAGATGCTGAACACAGCTTGTTGACCAAAGCTGCGTCTGTTTTTCTTTCTGTTCTCCGCAGAGTCCCTGACTCTTGTGGTTTCCTGACTCTCTCCCTTGACTTTTCTGTAATACTTACTTCTGCTTCTGGGAGAGGTGCTACATTTTGGCTCGATGCTGGGATTGCCAAGTGCTTTAGAAATGCACCATCACTTCAGATTTACCCAGCCTTGGACACGATGGAGAATCACTTTGTTTTTTTTAAAAAAAAATTTTTTTTTAATGTTTATTTATTTTTGAGACAGAGAGAGACAGAGCATGAACAGGGGAGGGGCAGAGAGAGAGAGGGAGACACAGAATCTGAAACAGGTTCCAGGCTCTGAGCTGTCAGCACAGAGCCCGACGCGGGGCTCAAACTCACGGACCATGAGATCATGACCTGATGCTTAACCGACTGAGCCACCTGGGCGCCCCTAAGAATCACTTTGATTCTTATGGAACTAGAGGAACTCTGACCTCTAGGAAACTATGAAAGAATCCTTCAGCCCATCAGCAACCAAATCTTTTGTAGAGTGAGATGTTTAGTTGTTCTGCTCACAAGTGAAGGGCCCAGGGAGGACCTGGGTCATGTCTGAGAGCCTTACAGGTGGTTCAAGGCCTGGAAAAAGAACAGACAAGTTAGCTTGCAGTGGAATAGAATGTGCTTTAATTCTGTACCTTTTTTCCTTATTGAGGGTGTAAAGGTGTTGGTCTATTTATTTTTACAACGTGTATGGAGTAATGGCAGTATCTTTGGAAATAACGATTTCCTAAAAGTGAGGATTATGACACTTTGGAATGTTCCTGGGATGGGTCATGAAATGTTTTCTGGATGTCTTTACCAATGGCATGGATGGCAGTTGATCTGGAAGTAGGTGGCTTCCAGGGGTCCCTGTCACTAAGGAAGTCTATGACACTACAAAGCTATGAAACGATAGTTTCCAGGACTTCCGTGAGGGAGTTTGTTCCTGATGCTGATTAAACACATTCCTCCCAAAGAATTTAACTTTTCTGAGGTTCAACATGCTACTTCAAGCCACCCATTTATAAATTATAATTTTTCAAATTTTCTGAACAGTCTTCACATGTGCAGTCCAGATTAAGTGATCTTTCCAAGTTTTCTGTTATTTTTTTTTTTCCTGGAAGAAAATTATGAGAGTCAGTTAAAAAGAGTAAGACAAGCAAACATAAAGAAAACTCCAACTATTGTGTGGAGAAATTTGAAGATTGCATATGACATGGAGATTGGTGTCCAATTTCAGTCTGGATGAAAAACTCACATGCCACTGGGGAATGTGGACACTGACCAAATGGCAGGGCCACCGGGCATTTGTTTTAAGTGATATCAGTCTCTTGGGAGGTGGGTTTTTTCCCCCTTTTCCCCCTTTTTTATTGGTGAGATCATGACAACTGGCATTTTGCAGAGCCGAGCCAAGAGAACTCTCACTCTTTCTAATTTAAGAGGATGAGTGTATAGTCTGAAGAAAGCTTGTAAATGTTATTATGACACACAGATAAACACTGCTGCTTCCCAGGGAAGAGGTGTACATGGAAGAAATGTCTTCTTTTTTCTCTTCTCTTCCTCCCTTTCTTCTTTATTTCCTTCCCCTCCCCTTCTTCTCTTTCATTTTCTCTTCTTCTTTCCCCTGCCTCCTCCCCCTCTCTTCTCCTTCTCATCTTTTTTTTAAACTTTTTTTTTTAAAGTTTATTTATTTTTGAGACAGAGAGAGACAGAGCATGAATGGGGGAGGGTCAGAGAGAGAGGGAGACACAGAATCGGAAGCAGGCTCCAGGCTCTGAGCCATCAGCCCAGAGCCCAACACGGGGCTCGAACTCACGGACCGCGAGATCGTGACCTGAGCTGAAGTCGGACGCTTAATTGACTGAGCCACCCAGGCGCCCCTCTTCTCCTTCTCATCTTAATGAGTTAGATGCTCATTACCCAATGACCTTGAGTCCCCTTGCTTGAGTTTGAAGTCCTGACTTCCATCAGAATTCAACCTACTGCCCCCATCCCTCTTTGTCCCAAGGTCTCCCAAGGCAGAGGGCACCTTCTGGCTTCCCCTTCCTGTTTCCCTTGTCAGTCTGTCCGTCCTTCCTTAAGGCGTGGGGCTTGGCACCTTGAGCCTCATGGTCTTGTCAAACCTGGGAGGTAAGGGTTGGATTCATGGTAGGAGGTGTGGGTGGGGGATGGAGGTGGATTTATCAACAAGCTGATGGAACTTTAGTTTCAGGGCTCCTCCTGTGCCTGGGCTCCTTCCAAGGCCCTGGAGAGGCTCTAGCAATGACTCACGGTTGTACGTTCACTAACATGCACAAAAGTAAGATTTTAGGGGTGCTTGAGTGGCTCAGTTGGTTAAGCGTCTGGCTCTTGGTTTCACCTCAGGCCATGATCTCACAGTTGGCGGGATCAAGTCCCTCATCTGTCACTGCAGAGCCTGCTTGGGTTTCTCTCTCTCTCCCGCTCTCTCTGCACCTCCCCTGCGCGCTCTCTCTCAAAATAAATAAATAAACATTTGAGAAAAAACAAAAAACAGAAGATTTTAACCACAGCGCCGCCGATGTTTTCACCGTAACTTGCCTCTGTCATGCTTCTCATGTTGGAGAGTTACAGTGGCCACAGGCAGGTTTTGGATCTGGTGAAAGGGATGTGGTAGAGAGATATATTTGTGTAGTGAAGTAATTGCTAGCCCTCCTTGCATTGGAAGAGCTTCCGTGAACGTTGCTATTGCCTACCTGGTGTCCTAGAAGGAAGGTTCAGGGTTAGAGGCGACCCCGTGGCGTGTGTCCTATAGTGTCTGACGTGGGATACATGTGTGTAACGGGGCAGAAACAAAGGTTTAAATGTATGGAGCCACAAGGTAGTCTGTGGAAATCACTGCAGAAGTGTCTAATATAAATACTCTATTATTTTTTCCGGATTTCGTGATGTTTGTGGTATTTGTGAAGTATTTTTTAGTTTGCTGTGACTTTTCTCATTGCAAACGAACATCCGTTTTCCCCTGATTTTGAACTCATAAGTTTGTAATACTTTTCCTATGTAAGACTTCCCAAACTATATACGTTTTAGGCCCACCTAACTTGACTCTTCCCCTGGAGGAGAGGCATCTGAGAGGGAATGAGGAGGGAGGGAGAGTGGGGAGCACTCCCCAGGATAACAGAGGCAGGCATGTCAAAGATCATCAGGACAGTGGGCATAGGATCTCCGTCTTTTGGTGCCTGTGCTTATGTGTATGTGTGGTAGGCATTGCTAAGTGCACGATGTCAGGAATACCATAGACACTGACACTTCTACAGACATTGGAGAAAAAAAATGAAGCCAGAAGGGGGAAAGGAAAGTATGACCTGGCTTTGCTAGTTATTCTAATAATCTACATGAATTGCTTACTGCCGATACCTCATTACTGTAGAGCAGAATAATAATTACGTAACCCAACTAATGTTGCAGATGAACTTGTCTAAGTTTTCATTATAACGTCACAGGTTTTCTACATGTGATAGTCTTGCAAAGTTTGAGGAGTGAGCTCCATCAACACGAGCTTTAGCTGATCCAAGATTTCAGTATCTCAAATCATGGTGCCTCCAATGTGCATGTGTGTACGTGTCTCAACATCCTGTTCTTAAATGCTCCCTGCTATTAAAAACAAATGGGCTCTATACTCTTAGTGATCAGAGTTGAGAGTTACCTTTAGGCTAATTACCTCTCTTTCGGTAATTTGGAAGATGTGGCAGGTTACGTGCACCCTGTGAGATACATTGTTGTTGTTGTTGTTGTTGCCGTCTGCCAAATCTTTTCTATTTATGGATGTAAACCACATTTAACGTAGTGTTTATTATTTCAGTGTGCACAGAGAGTGTTTGTTTATGTTTTCCTGTACAAACATGCTCTGAAAATGTATTTCATTACCTATGTATTATGTATCATTTTTTGAGTGCCTGCTATGTGCCAAAGACCCACCATGTATCCACCAAGCCTGTGAAGGAGAGGGACCCACAAATACCCAATGCTTACTGCAAGGGTAAGCATGAATGTGTGGGAGTGCTGAGTAGGGGTCTGGGCTGGCTTGGTTGTGTGGGGAGGCTTGGGGGTGCGGAAGTCACAGAGATGTATAAGCTGAGTCTTGAAGGACTCTGTTCAGAAAGGCTTGGACATTTCCATACAGAAGAAAGACTAACTAATATATTAACATTCACACCTAGCCTTTTTGCTTCCACTAAGCCCTTTTAGGATCTGGGCAAGCGAATCTGACCAGTCATAAGGGTCCCAGAGAGGAACATCGGTAGTTTTGATTCTCCCCAGTGTATTTCGGAAGGATCGTTCTTTCAACTCTTTCTTGCCTTCTCTTGCCTTCTGTGTTAAGATACTACCACAGAGCCAGGTGAGCAATTAACCAAAGCCAGTAATTAACTTTCTCCTTGGACGGGTATAATGAAATGAGCTTTCTTGGCTGCTGAAACTTACTGTGGATTGTTCTGTCTGATAACTCCTTTGTTGGCAGTTTTGCTGGCAACATAGATACCACTTTTCCTGAGCTTTAATTAGTCAAAAATCGCAGAAGCTCAAATCAGGGTACCTTCAATTTGTTTGTACATCAATATCCTGCTCTTAAATGCTCCATTTCTCTTAGCACAGTGTCTTGAACTTGATAGCTACACAGTCAACTTTCGTGAATGAAGGTGTGGATGAATAAATGAATGAATATCCAGGATAAGCTTTATTATCAACGTAAGTCAGTCTCAAAGTATGGGCGGTATGGAAATAGTTAAATTTTTGTTCTTTCTTTTCTTGATCTGCTTCATTATGCTACTCCCTCTGCACCCACCCCCAAAAGAAAAATCAATACCCACTCACAAAAACACTTTAAATTCCAAAGAGAGAGGAATCAGTTAGTTCTTGGTCTATTTTTAAGCTCACAGGGGTTTTAAGACTAATTCTCTGTGAAAATGCATCTAATTCAGAAAACATGCTTTGCAGAGGCCCAAGAACAACACATATTTTCTTTGAACAGTTTAGGTTTAAAACACACACACACAAAACTCAAAGAAAAAAAAAAACTCTCCGACCACAGTTATGGCTAAATGGCAAACACAGAGGAATGAATTACCCCGGATGACATCCATAAAAAAACAACAGTGCCTCTCCTGGCTAGCTGGGCCTGGTTGGGGAGGACATGTGGGCCAGGTTCAGGCACAAGCGTCTTGTTCCCCTCTTGGTCCCCCAACCAGGGAAGTTTCCACTGCCTTGTATTAGGATGCTGATCTTAATAGCCTAGCTGAGTTGTTGTGTGAAATGGAGATGGACAGAGCAAGACATGCCCAGATGACCCTCTGATGAATCACTGCCAAGGCTGGGGGATCCCTGCCAAGGTGAAAGGTTGCACAGGTAGCACAACTTGGCCCAGGCATGTCTCTAGTAAAGGCCCAGCTGTGTTTTCTTTTCTTGATACCTCTCTCCACCACCATGGATTATGAGTCTAGAGTGAAACAGAAAATTGTTGTCTCCTAACTTAAAGCCCCAACAACTAGGAATATGTATTGTATTCATCTTCCAGTGTGACATTAATAGGTTTAGAGATTAAAGAAAAAGAATTCTTATGCTGAAAATTATGGAATGAATTATAGGAGTTACTTAAAAATTTTTTAATGTTTATTTTTGAAAGAGAGTGTGAGTGAGGGAGGGTCAGAGAGAGAGAGACACACACACACACAGAATCTGAAACAAGCTCCAGGCTCTGAGCTGTCAGCACAGAGCCCAACGTGGGGCTCAAACCTGGGAATGGCGAGATCATGACCTGAGCTGAAGTCAGATGCTTAAGCAACTGAGCCACGCAGGTGCCCCAGGGCTTACTTTACAACATCCTTTTGGTGGTGAGGATGAACATGAGTGTGATCTTGAGAAATCTTTTTTCTCTAGAACTCTGTTTCTTCATCTGTATTAGATGATTGCTACAGTACATTCCAGTTATGATATAATATAAATCTCAAATTCCTCTCTTCCTTGCTTTGGGTCCAAGATGCCTAAATGTAGGCTGGCCAGCTCGTCAACCTGTGATTGATTATGTAAGAAAGGAGATGACTCCACTGTATGTGCTTTCTGGACATCCGAGAATTGGTAGATGACTTGACTGTAAAGCAACTAATTCTGACCACTTTAAGCATAGACGGAAATCATTTCAAGAATTATCTGTGAGGTAATGCACCAAATCTCTGGGAGGCAGACGACCACCTAAAATAATAAAATATATGGGCGCATGGATGGCTCCGTCGGTTAAGCATCCGACTTCGGTTCAGGTCATGATCTCACGGTTCGTGGGTTCAAGCCCTGCATCAGGCTCTGTGCTGACAGCTCAGAGTCTGGAGCCTGCTTCGGGTTCTGTGTCTCCCTCTCTCTCTGCCCCTCCCCCGCTCATGCTCTGTCTCTCTCTCTCTCTCTCAAAAATAAATAAACATTAAATAAATTTAAAACATAAAATAATAAAATACAGCCAAACCCCACTCCAGGTTGCTCCAGTAAGGACGCTGCTGAGTTTAGGAATAGCTGGAGCATTTGTTTGGTGTTGCATCCTGAACGTTGCTGTAGAACCAGCCCTGAGTGTGGCTTCTCTACCGATGTAATTGGCTGCCCCTAGAGTTGAAGCTGGCACACCCGTGATACTGTACTGCATATGCTGAAATATGGGGAGCAATACAGATACTGCAAAGAAAGAGCCCAGTTGTATAAGTCCCCACCTCCCAGTGGAAAAGCCAGAAACTTATTTCACCAGCCTCCCTTGCTAGTAGCTTCTGTCAGTTGGTGCCCTCGTACCTGACTGATGGCAAAGCCAGTGGTGTAAAGAAGTGGCAAAACTGCTGATAAGCATCGTAAAAATCAGTAATGGGTCCTTCCTGTGAAAATTAGTGACTTACGAATTAACAAGATGGACGTTAGATGTGCCACTTTGATGCAATCAGCAATTAGGATGTTATTATGGACTGAATCATGTTTCCCCAAAATTCATGGGTTGAATCTCTAACCTTTAGTGTCTCAGAATGTGGCTGTCTTTGGGCACAGGGCCCTTAAAGAAATGAGTAAGTTAGGGGCGCCTGGGTGGCTCAGTCGGTTAAGCGGCCGACTTCAGCTCAGGTCACGATCTCGCAATCCGTGAGTTCGAGCCCCGCGTCGGGCTCTGGGCTGATGGCTCAGAGCCTGGAGCCTGCTTCCGATTCTGTGTCTCCCTCTCTCTCTGCCCCTCCCCCGTTCATGCTCTGTCTCTCTCTCTCAAAAATAAATAAAACGTTAAAAAAATTAAAAAAAAAAAAGAAATGAGTAAGTTAAACTGAGGCCCTTTAGAGTGGGCTCTGATCCAATATGACTGGTGTCCTTATAAGAAGAGGGAATTTGGACACACGGTGGGACACCAGGGATGTGCATGAACAGAGGATACAACGTGTGAGGACGCAGCAAGCAGGGTGGCCTTCTGAGGATTCAGGAGAAACCAAACCTGCTGACATCTTGATTTTGGACTCCTAGCCTCCAGAACTGTGAGAAAAGAAGTTTCTCCTATTTAAGTCTGCCAGTTTGTAGTACTTTTTCTTATGGAAGCCCTAGAAAATTAATATAGTTACATAGATTGACTAAAATATTAGAGCCATTCTATGAGCTATAATAAAGAGAACATAAGAATCCAGCAAAGCCTGTAGTCTTTCCCTTAGGGACAGTGCCTGAGACTTGACTCCTCAATTGTCCTGTATCCAGCCACTTTGTTTTAATTTATTTTTAATGTTTATTTACTTTTGAGAGAGAGAGAGATAGAGCCCGAGTTGGGGAGGGGCAGAGAGAGAGGGAGACACAGAATCCGAAGCAGGCTCCAGGCTGTGAGCTGTCAGCACAGAGCCAGATGCGGCGCTCGAACTCACGAGGGGTGAGATCATGACCTGAGCTGAAGTCAGACGCTTAACCCACTGAGCCACCCAGGTGCCCCTCCAGCCACTTAGTTGAAGGATTTCTAGTTGAAGGATGTCTGATATGGACTCTGAGGTTTTTGGAATCCTTCCTCTGGAATGTTGTCAGGTATGCCTTGAAGAAACACTTCACTCAAGGTGCTAGTGACAACATCTAAAAAGACAGAAAATTAGGACTTCTCTGGCATTACCTAACATGCTGTAAGAGCTGTTAATAAATTTTTATCTAATAAATGCCTGCATATGAAACAGAATTTGGTCCAAGACTTGGTTTCATTACAGTTGGTAGTATGATAATGCTTAAGGGTCAATTTACTACAGGTGTTTACTTACAGGTGCTGAGAATCCCTTACGAGGACAAATCTTAATATTAGCGACCAAATGGAGAAATGGGCTCCATATTAGGTATGAGGAGTTAGTTTCCCATGATCCAAATGGTGGCCTTCCCTTCATCTGCTCATTTTAAATGAGGTTGTCTTTTCAACTAAACACTGATTTATGTTTTTCTTTCCCTTAGAGAGTCCCAAAATATGTGTCACAAAAGATTTCTCAAAAAATAGGGTTCTGTGATTACATACAGTTGGGAAACAGCTAAGTGCATATTTAATATTGCATTGGAGATTCGGAATGCATATTAACATCATGTTAAAGATATAGTGAAGTCTATATAAAGAACATAGTTCAAACTTATTTAACTTAGCATAGCTACATGACCACAGATCTTTTTTCTCTTTCAGGACGCTTGTTAGTATCCCAAGGAACTGTTGTTCCATGGACCATGCTATCTAAAGTGTGGTTCTAGAAGGATATTTATACCTATGATTAGATTTGCTCCCTTTTTCTTCACATGACAGAGAGAGCTCTTTGGCTATTCACATATGCAGGCAAATTAAGGCCGGACATGGTTTTACATCTACAGTGAACCAAAAAACTGAGAATTAATTGTATGTCATCTCCTCAGATTTGGTGGTTTATTTTGAGTGGCCGAGAACTTGTTTGGGAGTATCAAAATGTTTGATGTTTTGGAGCCTGGACAGACATCCCTGCAGAGCATACTGGAAAGGCTTTTCTGGGCCCTTTTGGTCTTGACTCAAATGGTCATCCCATGCTCTGTTTAATTCTACCCATTAATTGTTTGAGTTCAAATGCTTATTCTTTGAAATATCCATTATTTCCTAAAATTTAAATAAAATGACACAAAAAGTTACAAAATTAAAATGGTACAAACCAGACATTTCCAGACACAGGTCAAAAACACCAGTGAAGGAAAACAGTGAAGGTAAAAACAATAGAAGACACCCTATGACAGTTAGGAACATGCATTCAGAATTGTCTTCCAAAACGGGGCACTTGCTCAGTATTAGTAAAATTCTGGGCTGGCAAAAAATAGTTGGGTTACAAGTGAGACATGTACTCCAAGGGAGAACAGACAAAGAATAGCCTTTTTAAAACAATGCTAACTTAGCTGAGTGCTAAGGCTAATAGAAACCAGATGAGGGGTGGGTCCATTCAAGGGTGGTTTGGTGCTAGATTTCTCCTCAGCATTGTGTGCCTTACTTTAACAGACCAAATCGTTAACTAAACCACAAACAAACAAAATCCTCATGATTGAGGGTCTCCTGTACTAGGACAATATGAAAAACAGCAAGTGAAAGAACATTCTCCTCCAGGATCATGGTTAAAGGATGTATATATGCATATGTGTGTATTATATGCATTACATGTATTACGATTATAAAGGGTTTTTTTTTTTTTTGGGTGGGGCACGTACCAACTTATTCCTCTTCCAATCTTCCTCATGTAAATAAGTGCCATCACCATAGTACCGAAGCCAGACTCCTGGTAGTCATTCCTGTTTGCTGCTGCTTCTTTATCCGTTACACTCAGTCTATCAGCAATGCTGTTGCTGTAAAGTGTATCTCAAATTACCTCCTCTCTGGTTCCACTCTGGTGACCTCCTGCAAGCTCCTGACAGTTTACGACATTGCAATTCCTTCCTAACTGGTCTTCCTGCTGTCTGACTTTGGTTAAAACCCTTACTCTCTTTAGACTCAGTGCACTTCTGGTAAAATAAAAGTAGTAAGTAGTTCCTACTTCTTAGGGTAGATGAGAGCTTCAATGAGAAGGTGGGGCCAGTATGTAGCATGATGTATGGGCTATGGTAAGTTCTTAACAAATGTTATTACCACAGCTGGTACCCTCCATACCAAGAACTTTTACTGGGGATTTTAATGTCAATAGATAAATCTCTCAAGGAGTGCATGCTATAAAAATACGCAGGTTTTCTGTGTTACTAACCAGTGATTTGAAACCATAATTGTATATTTGCCAGCTCTTGATTCACAGACATGTTTTGGGGGATTCCTAAGAGAATGTCTATGTGATTTCATGTCTTAGGTATGCCAACCCCGTGGGCATGACGGAGGCCATGGAAGTGGAAGATCCTGTTCTGTTTGGGATGGTGAGGATTGAATGATTCCTCTTTCCTCATGGCAAAGAGTTGCTTTATATAATAAATGCAATTAACCTCAAATGAAGAAAGATTAAATAATATCTTTGACTTAGGCACAATTAGAAATGATTTATCAGGCTGAATTATTTAGTAATTACTGGACGTTTATGAATATGTGATCATCTGTTGATCAATGTCGTAAAGCAACGAACTTTCTAGAGCATGGGGTACTCAAATTTTCTGAAATGAGTAATATTTGGAAGCAAACTATAGCCTCTTAGGGATTACTTGCATTTATAATTAAATTACTAGCTATGCTGTACATGATTATGAACCTAAATTTGGAAATCAGCCACCAGCAAATTATAGTAAAATTTAATTAATTTAGACTCTCTAAGGAGAAGGGAAGAAATAAGTAAAAGCCCCAACAGTTCATCAATTTAAAAAATTCAATCTTTGAATTGGGAGGCGAGCATTATTGGATTGGAGAGTCTATATAAAAATCATCTAGTTTGTTAGTACAATTAACATGGATTACTTCTGTCACCACCCAAACCCCGAGACATGTTAAAAACTATCATCAACAGTGAAGAATCTATTCATGTACATTTGTGGGTATGTATATAGATGTGTGTGCTTTAGACTGACATAGTAGTTTGTTAGTGCTGTCCACTCATATTTCCAAGTTGTTTTCCTTTAGGCAAATTGTAGGATAGAATTTCTATGTTCTTTTCAAGCAGCCATGGTTATATGGCATGATTTGGCCAATAAAATGTGATTGGAAATGGAATGGGGCCTGGAGCCTGGCTCACACAGAACTGAGCTTCCCACGATGCTTGGTCATGATTTCTCTAAGTGAGAGAAAAACCTTCATTGTTCTAAGCTTTTAAGATTTCATGGTTGTTTACTAAAGCAACATAACTTAGCCCGTCCTAACCAATATAAATGATAACAGCACCTCCAATGGCATTGGCCATTATCTTTGAGAGCTGTAAAAGATTCTTATGATTAAAAATCATAAGTAGTATTATAAGTTATATTTATAAACTTACACAAAGAAACATGGTGGTTTATTTCAATATAACAAAATAAGAGTTAGAGTAAGAATATACTATGTGGAGTATATTATCCACACGACATTATCCACATTGATAATATGACATTATCAATATAAATTTAAAAAGTGATATGATCATCTATCTAAAAACCTAAGACAACAAACTGACAATTTATTCAAAATTCAACAAGATGAATGTATTAACAATAAATGTTCAGAAATCAACATTCTGATATTAATCGTAACCAATTAGAAAATTTAGTGGAAAAACACAATCCTTTTCAATATGCAATGCTATCTATTAATTCCAGAGGATCAAATAGATAATTGTTTTAAAGTTTGCAAAAAGGGTGCACTGGAAGGGTAAACAAGGCAATAATAAAAATGATAACCTCCAGAGAATGGGAGTGAGGGGCTGAGGGAGGCAAGGGTAGAGTCAAGACCTCTGAGTGTATATATAAAGCTATAAATTTGGCCTTGTAATCATGTAAATGCATTATTTTTTTAAAAAATATAAAAATCAAATCATACCAACTTGAAGAAAATGAACCTGGATGGTGGATCATGTGGGGAAGTTGTTTCTATACTTAAAAACAGGAAGAAACTGAAAAGGAAAATATAGGTAGATTTGACTATACACAAACTAAAGATTCTGAGAGTTAAATGGCACCATGAACCAAGTCAAAATCAAATGACAGTGAAGATATTTGTAACATATATATGGCCAAGGAGATACTCATATATATCCCTAATCTTTTCAACGCCAAGAAAACTACGAATACTCCGGCAGAAAAGTAGGCAGGAGACACAAAACATAACTTATATATATAAAAAAATACGAGTGGTCATTAAATCAAAGGAAAGCAAAGGCCAACCTCACTAGTGATCAGACAAATAAAAATTAAGACGAGACGATTTTTGGCTTATCAACTTGGCGAGGATTAAGAAGAAAGCTAATAAACACAGTGTTGATGACATGGTGATAAAATGGGCAACTTTATAGCAAAAAATGAAGAAGCGGGTAATAAAAATGCTTATGTCTTCCAATTAAAAACCACATGCATATATTTTTAGAATAAAAAACTTCGACGGAAATACCATGGAATATTAACAGCAGTTGCATCCTGCTGGCCATGTATAATCTATATTTTTTACTTTTTTTTTTTTACTTTTTTTTTTCAACGTTTATTTATTTTTGGGACACAGAGAGACAGAGCATGAACGGGGGAGGGGCAGAGAGAGAGGGAGACACAGAATCGGAAACAGGCTCCAGGCTCTGAGCCATCAGCCCAGAGCCCGATGCGGGGCTCGAACTCCCGGACCGCGAGATCGTGACCTGGCTGAAGTCGGACGCTTAACCGACTGCGCCACCCAGGCGCCCCTATATTTTTTACTTTTAATTTTTAAGGTGTTTTTCAAAATTTTCAACATTTCCACAACATGCATGATTTTTTTATCAAGAGGAAGTGTCATTTTTTTTTTTAAAGCATGTGAGATAAGAATCTAAAGTCCTTCTGAGTCCAGGTTTCCTCTTCCTTTTTATAAAAATCTCCTCTTTTTCAGCAAATTCTGATGAAATGTTATTTCCTGAGGCTGTTATCATTGAAGATAACTTTTAAATGTTTTTAAAAATTATTTTATAAAGTTATAGTATAATTTTTAATTATAAAGTTAATGATAATCATGTAGCAGAAATGTTTTCCTTGTTTTCACTGCGCAGGTATAATTTTGCCTGCACTCTGACTTCATTAGGTTTGGACCCTATACCTGCTGAGGATTGGTAACAGTGTCCCTTTGGACGAATGTGTTGGACCTCTAAGCGATGAATTAAAAAACAAAAAATGACAACAACAAAAACTTTGGGATACAATTCCTTTTAAGTAGCTAGTGCTTTCAGATCTTGTTATTTGAATTTCTGATCATACACTGTTCTTTAAAATTCCACAGGGGACTTTACGGGTGTCTTCTTATCTCGAGTAGGATGCTGGCCACTGCCCAGGTCTACTCACGTGCACTGGGCTGAAGGGATCGGTTTCCTCCACTTCCCAGAGTATCCATTAGGCACTCAACAAATGCCAGTTGAACAGAATAGAAAAGATTCTTGGTCTAGAAGAACGTAGGGCATCAGGTTGCTGCAGAGAGGAGAGCCCTATGCTGACAGACTGCATTCCAGCAGTTTCCAGGTGAGGGCCTGGCATTGTCTTTCTGGTCCCTTCGCCTGGATCAGTGGGCAGATTGCATTTCATTTCGGTGGATTAAGGTTAGGAGTTTAGCTTGCTGGTTCTTTCTCAGTCCTGTTTGGTTTCTCTCCCTCACACACACCTGGTGAGGCATTGAACTCCTGGTCCCGGGAGGGGCTGTTTCCTCAACTCTTGAATTTTGTGTGTCTGAGACCCAAGGCTGCAAGCAAAACACCCTCCAAGACCAGTTGGCTTTCCCGTGGAACATCCCTCAGCCCTGAAGTCCCACTCTGTCTCTGTCGGAGGTCTCAGGGAAATGCTCATTATTACTTTGTTCCTCTTAAAAATCTGCCATTAGGAATTAAGCCAGTAATAACATAAAATTAAACTTTTAGAATGTTTTGCAGGATACTGAGCTCTCAATTTACCCACATTTTATCATAACGGAGGGATTGACCCTGTCCCCTTTCTAAAACTAAGCAATAAAAACCTCTATGCTTTCCAGGAATTTTCTTTCCTGGGGACACATGCTTTCATGCAGAAGGCTCTTACTTCACGTGACAGGAATGTTAGTGGGGCAGGGGCTGTGGTTCGGACAATGTTACTCCCTTTTCTTACTGCTCGTCCCCACCAGAAACTCCTCATCTGGCTAACCTGAGACTTGTTTGCTGATGAATGGACTTCCATGCCATCTCCTCTGGAACATTTCTATCTGCATTTAGGTTTTGGAGGCTGCGCTATCCACACATTGTTGAGATGCTAAGGAGTTCCTATGGGGAAAAGGTGGCTAGCATTCAGATCATCTTTGAAGCTCAAGGTAAGGCTACCAGTAAAGGGGACCTAGAGCAGTTGTTCCTTAGAGTATGAATCACAGACCACCTGGTTTGACATCACCTGTGGAACTTGTTTTAAAAAAAAGGCAAATTCCTGAGTCTCGTCCCAGGATCTCTGTTCCTGGGGAGTGGACCTCTAGGATTTGTCTTAAAAAAAAATTTTTTTTTAAATATTTATTTTTGAGAGAGAGAGAGAAGGAGAGAGAGAGACAGAGCATAAGTGGGGGAGGGGCAGGGAGAGAGGGAGACACAGGATCCGAAGCAGGTTCCAGGCTCTGAGCTGTCAGCACAGAGGCAGATGCAGGACTCAAGCCCACAAACCGTGAGATCATGACCTGAACCGAAGTTTGATGCTTAATGGACTGAGCCAACCAGGCGCCTCTGGGATTTGCCTTTTTAACAAGAGCCTTGGGAAATCCTTTCACACACTACTCTTGAGGCTGGACGCCAAGTCTGGTTCTCTCTGTCCCATGCTGGGATGCCTCTTAATCATTGCGTGCTCTGTTTAGTGAAATGCTTTTTCCCTATTTCTGGGAGTGGATTACAGTGACCTGGCCACCCCTGCAGGCATTCTTTGAGTTTTTTCATCCTGCAGATATGTTTTTAGAACCTTCTATGTTCTAGACATTGGAAAATCTCAAGAAATCCAAAGATGGCATCCAAAGCTGCCTTTGGGGCCAGTTGCTGAAGTAAAACCGTGTACAATATCATTTCCTTGTTCCCTGTGTTTTCTATTGCTCATGTTGGAGGCTGTGTGCTAGGAAACTCTTTCACGGGAGACCCACGCCCCTGAGTAAGCAGGGGGCCTCGTCCGGTCTTCTCACCTTGGTGGCAGAAACAGGACCACCTGTCACAGCAGATGGTTTTTGAATGGCGTAGTAAGAAGAGGCACCAGCAGGCTTGTTTGGACTTCTTCATCTGTTTTCTTTCTTTCTTTCGTTTCTTTCCTTCCTTCCTTCCTTCCTTCCTTCCTTCCTTCCTTCCTTCCTTCTTTCTTTCTTTCTTTCTTTCTTTCTTTCTTTCTTTCTGCTTGGGTTCAGGCACCCTGTGTTCAGATTGAAAATTTCAATATCTCAGCAGCTTCTCAGTTTGTTCAGGTGGTCCCAAATATAAAGGCCTTATATAAAGTCAGCAAGCAGCATCTGTTATTACTGGAGATGTTGATTGGGCGTTTGGGGATCCCGCTTCCTGATCATTTCTCCTTTCTTCTTTTTGCCCAAAAGGACCCGATGCCGACAGCCACCCAGCTTCAGTGCACCCTTTGTTTGCTGGTTATTTCCCATTTCACTTGGGATAAATAGTTATAAGAACAACTTGAGAGGTATATTGGTCTACACAAAACAGGAGAAACATGGAATAGTCCCTGGAGAAGTAAACAAGGGAAGTAAGTATGTGAAAATTCTTCATTGAGGGATGTTTAGAATGTATTTTGAGACTTCTGGAATCTTTGCCTCTGCTCCATTTTTGTTTTCCTAGCATCTAGGAGCATTTCTGAGTACTTCACTATGAATGTGCCTACAACCCATTTTACTGATGAGGAAAGTGAGGCAGGGAGAATTGCTCAAACTCATATAGAAAATTTTGGAGCCAGGATATACACCCAGACACTCTAGCTCCAGTGTCTACCCTCTAAACAGCTCTAGCTACCCTTCTTAAGGGATCCTGCATTTCCCTTCATGTCCTTTTAAATGCCTAACTACCATATAGCTCCTTTTTAATGCCTTCTGCCTGATTCTTTTTTGTTGCCAGTGTATTTATTTATTTTGAGAGAGAATCCCAAGCAGGCTCTGCACTGTCAGCGCAGAGCTCTACATGATGCTTAATCTCATGAACTGTAAGATCATGACCTGAGCCAAATCAAGAGTCGAACACTTAACTGACTGAGCTACCCAGGCGCCCCTCCTTCTGCCTGATTCTTGACCCACTGGGCCAGAAGGTGACTCACTAGAATTCTCCATGAAACATTTCCAAGGAGTAGAGGCACCCCCAGAAGAAGGGGATCTTTGTCCTCCTCCCTGGCATGGTAGTGAGCCACAGGGGCCATGAGATTGGTGGGAACCATCAATATATACATAAAGGAAAAGCTTACTCATTGGCTGAGCATCAGTGAAAGGGTTGGTGTGCTAGTGTCCAAACAATCCAAAGGCTCTAGAGACAGAGGCAGAGAGGTGGAATTGAGGTCAGGACTAAAACGGGGGAGGAGCCCTTTTAAAGAGAACAGTGGGTGACTGGGCAGCAGAGGGAAAGAGCACAGACCCCGAGATCAGGGGACAAATTCAGATACAGCTGATTGCACGCACCCTATGTGTATTCGCACGCAAGCCGCTTAACCTCTTCAGCAGTATAAACAGCTGCCTCACAGCTCTGCTGTTGTAGTAAACGGAGCGATGTGAATTACATGTCTAATACAGGCTATGGCCACAGCAGGCTGTCAGTCCATGGCAGTTTTTGAGAGCCCTTTCTCCCCTTGACCCGCCAACTCAGCCTCCCTTTTTCCTTCTTAGATCAGGCTGCTGTAGAAGGATGGAAACTTTCTAGAGTTTGGCTGTTTGCACATGCTGTTCCAAGTATGGCAATGGTTGGGAAAAAGATCTTGGGGTGGGTTATTTTTGGTCATTAGACATATCTTGTAACATTTGATTTTTCTAGCAAGAAGCCACCTATGGCTGGTAATCAATACAGTCAGCATGCTTTCCCTTTGTCCATAATGTGGCTGATGCTGATCTGAAGGATGGGTCAGAGGGGTGGGGTGGGGTCAGCTTGCTGACTCCTGTACAGCCTGACCCTCCCTCACCAGGGTGCTGGCCACTTTTACCTCTGTCGGTTTAGAGACTTTTGTGGTTTGGGTACTTTTGTTTCTGCAGGATAAGGGGTTCTGATTAATGTCCCTCCAACAAGCTAGTTTGCCTTTTTATAAATAATCTCAGCTTTATGCTGTTTTGTCCGTAGCTTAAACCTTGTAGGCTCATCCGTCTGAATTTGTTCTTCTCCCTGGGGTTTGCCAACATCTTCATTTACAAGTCTTCTTCAGATTTCTTTCAGGGGTCTTTTGTTCTCTTTTCCATGTTGTTAGCTAGAACGTAAAATTAAATCTAAAGTGAGCAAGCACTGACCCCAGGACACCCTGCTGAGCACCTCTTCTGGCAGGAGACTTGCCAGAGTCTCACCTTTCCTTCATAATCTTTGGTTAATATTCAACCCATGTGACTTGCTCTCTCTGGCCATTTGAACCATGTTAGCAATTAAAGTTTCGTGAGTTTCTGTGCAAAATGCCGCAACTCAAGTCCAAAAATGCAGTGTCTGCTGTGTTTCTTTCCTCCTATCATACTTACCCTCCCTAAAACAAAAAATAAGCTCTCACGTCCTTGTATGCTTTGTCCTTAAGCAAGCCTTTTTGCTTCTTTCCTGAGGTTTCTACTGTCCTAGATATATTTACAAATTATATCTTTACTTATGACTGTTGCTAAGTACAGACCTACAGGTGCTGGTTAATTTCAGGACAAATGTCCAGGCATTTTCAGTTTCCACTTCTTTCCACCCCTCTGCTAGCCAATAAACCCTGAGAAATAATGAAACCTTTCATGGATTTCTTACCTGGGTCTTTGGACATCCCAAACTATTTGTTACCTGGCTCCTTTGATTTGTAAATGTTCAGGGTGTCCAACACCTGCTTTTTGTGTTATTTTCCATCAGCTCTGTTTGTAGAGTCTTTGAAGTCATACCATGGCATCCAATTTCTTTTATGTAGAACAGCCTTTATCTGAGAGCAGTGATTTTTAGCTAGCGCTGCACATTAGAATCCAAGGGGGAATCGTTTAAAAATACAGATGCCCAGGCATCCCCTCCCCCCAAGGTATTCTGATTTAGTAGGTTTGGGGTGGGCTTTGTCTGTCTTTATGTGTTTTAAAGCTCCTGAGTTGGTTCTAAAGGCACCCTGGTGTAGAGCCACATACCAGAGTAAGTCCCAGGTCGGCGGTGTGCACAGCGGCACCCTGGCTGGCTCCAGCTAAACCCTGGGCTCTGGGCCACAGACACCCTGGGCCCTGGCTTCTATTACCTTACTCTGACTGGAGGAGGGTCGGTCTGAGCTGGAACATGTAAAAGTGAGGGGTAAACGAGAAAGGAGAGCTGTCCAGGTGGAGAGAAGAGCAGCATGATGGGCACAGAGACAGGGAAACAGAAGGTCGGCAGTGGTGGGGGAAGAGCCGGCTGACTTGGGACGGAGCACAGGCTGCCTGGTAGAGAGTACCAGGGAGCAGTGGGGTAGGCCAGCCCTGAGGCGTTGCCAGGCAACAGGCAGCGAATCCCAGTGACATCACCTGTGTACATAAAGCCGAGTCCTATTTTCTTCTCTTCGTGATGGCCAAGACCGTCTATTAGAACACAGGACTTTTTGAAGCAACTGAGAATGCATTTTGCTTTGTATGCTATTTCTTGGGGTGGGGGGGCTATAATACTGACAGCTTCCTCCACACATTTTGTCCAGAGGCCTGGCTCCTGCTAGGGTGATGTCCTGGACCTCTGCCCCAGGTCCCCTCTCCCACCTCTTGGCCAAGGTGACCAACAACAGCAAACACAGGTGGGCCTCCCTATCGGGGTGGGGTTGCTGCCAATGCCTATTTTATTTTATTTTTGCTGAGATTTATAGATTTCCCTTACAAGAGGAGGAGGGATACGATAAGGAACGAAGAGCAGGTTTGTATTTTAATTTTTCCCCAATGCATACGGACAGGCATTATTATCCACAGTTTATGGCCAAGAACATCGAGTTTAAAAGAGGTTAAGTAGCTTGCCTACAGTCACAGGATAATGAGTGGTGGAACGAGGGTGGAGAACCAGGTCTCTCTGGCCCCACACCTCTGCTTTTTCCATTCTACCACTTGTGCCTGTCTGGGTGGAGGATTGGCCGGGGGCTGTTGAGGCATCCCCCCGTGAGGTTAAACCTCATTTGTATTTTTAATCAGACACTCGTGTCTTACGGCACGTCTGGGCTCATTGGAGGCTTTGGGGCATATTTGAGGCAGCTTAAGGTGGATGTAGCGTCTGGGGGAATTGATAATGAGGTTAAGCTGGGATGGTTACAACTTTGCTTCTTGTGCAGGTTTGCCCAGGGCTGCCACTCAAGCTGAGTTTTCAGCTTTCCTTTGGCACCTGGAACATCTGCTCTCGCCAGTTCCATCTTGTCTCCCTGCTTGTGGAGCAGGAGAGGGAAACAGGTGCAGCTCTGAAGATACTCTTGAGTTGTTTCAGGTGATCCTTTTTCTCAGGATGTTTTTGGCTGGTATTTCCCTTTCTTGGGATTCCTGGGAACATCTAAGGGATGGATGAGCCTACAGGACTGCTGTGTCTGGCGGTGGCGTTCTGTATGCCAGGTTTGGAGGGCAATCTCCTAACAAATCTCTGAGCTGCTAGAATATAGTTTCCGTGAGGGCAGAGTCTGGGTCTCCATATCCTTAGCACCGAGCAGAGTGCCTGACCTAGAGTGAGAGCTTTAGAAATAGGTGTTGAATAAACATAGGTGCTCCTGTTCCACGTGGAATTTTCTTTAATTGATGGCCCTGCAGCAAAGAGATTTCCCCAGGTCTATGAATGGAGAGGAATGAAGTCCTCTGTACTACCCTTATTTTTCAGTTGGTTTGCTTGTTTCGTCATGCAGTTACTTTAGGATCCCTTCATCCCTTTTAGTTCTTTAACCAGTTCCCCTGGGCATGGTCCTGCCTTTTAATCACACTACAGAGAACAATCTGGTGAAGAGGGAAGGAAAGACTGTCAGCACGACCTTGGCCACTTACTGAGAATACCAAATCGTGGGCTCCGTTTGCTTTGAGGGACCCCTCATCCACGGCCAGCCCAGGACCTCCTTGGTTAGAAAGGACAAGGAGGGCAGCAACAGGGCCTGATGCTTCTCACTAAAGGGAGGGCACAAAGAAGACGCACAAAGGGCTCTTCTCTCCTTGGAGCACGAATGGAGTCTCCTCCTTCCTCAGAATAGGCTGTCTTCATGGGAATTTGGAGTAGTGGTTAGGGATGATGTGTCTGCCTTAAATCTCACTCCTTAAAACCTTCAAATTATGCATTCAGGTGCAATGCAATAACTTGCAAATTATGCATTCAGGTGCATTCAATTGAACTATCTTGAGGGTGGGGGTAAAGAACTGGGAAAATGAGAATGTTTGATTTTTATTCAGACCTAGAAAATGTCAGGGGATTGGCCGTGGAATGGGGTCAGATTCTCTGAACGGCCCTGTTGTGGATGGGCTCTACAAAGTGAGACACTATGCCCAGCGGATGATTTGAACATGAAACATAACTTCCCATCACTATTAGTTGATCCAAATATAAAATCGTATTTTTAAAAAGCATTCCCTCCCCCCTTAGTATTAGGGCTGGGTCACTCCTTCCTATTGCCTAGAAATTCTTGGTGCTGTCATCTGAGTGAATTTCTTTTACTGGAATTCTTTTCCTCTAATGCTTGTGATAAAGGCCTGAGGATTATAAGGTTTTGAGGTGGGAATGATCAAGCAAATTCCTTCTCCCTGAATTGTCGAAGTAAGCCAAAGAAACCAGACATCTTCAAGAGTTAAGTTGTTAACTAAGAAAAACCAAGCAAATCAAAGCAAACCAAGGGAAAGCAAAGGAAAGCAGACTAAAACCACCCATCTCCAAGATACTTCCCCACCGTGGAATGGCATTCCAGATGGCCGTAAGGTACCTTCAAATTTTAAATTAATACTAAATTCCACTCTACATCAAGCTTGCCAAGCAGTCATTTATGCCATTCTTGAAATATCCAGTGCTGGAGATCTCACTGTATTTTATTTTATCTAAAAGTCAGTCTGGCTGTGAGATAGAATTTTACCCAAACAAAATTTGACTGTGTTCTTGGATTTTCCTCATACATGCACCATGGGGTCATCTAATTTCTCTTACACTTTATAGTTCTTTAAGGGATATGTTTATGAACCATTTATAATTCTATAGTTCTGCATTCCACTGTTTTCACTTAAATTATATTGTGAACATTTTCCCACATCACTACATGTGTTTCAAAAATATGAATTGTAATGGCTACAAAGGATTCTCTATCATTATTTTAGTTATCCCCTCTTATTGAACGTTTAGGTGTTTTATAGTTTTTATAATGTCACAACAGCAAACTCAACTCTGCTTTCACCTCTCATTATTTACTTAAACTATCTTGAATGTGAGACTATGGGGTCAACGTGTGTGAATGCTTTTAAGGATTTGTGTGCGTATTGTGTTTCGGATCATGCTCCAAATAAATAGACTCTGAGCTAGAGATTTGTGTGTAGGAAATTTACTAGGGAGTGCCCTCAACATCTGTGAGACAGTGAGGGGAGAAGTTGGATAGAGGAAGAAGTTGAACTATGGTGTATTATAATAATGACTTCAGCTGATCCTGGGGAGATCTGGAGTTTAGAGGTCCCTTTAGAATTGTCCCAAACTGAGGCAAAGGGGCTGAGCCTTTGAGGCCTGACCACTCATTGGTTGCAGGTGCCTCTTGTAAAGAGGGAGCAGGTACAACCTTAGATGAGGTATCTCCTTTTAGCCAAGGGCAATTCCTAGAGAAGGACTCAACTACTAACATTCAGCAGCTAATGGTCCTGGCAACTGGGGGAATAATTGCTCAGAACTGAAGAGGAGAATCAGGTAATGTATCACAGCATCCACTGAAGTGGATAACCCTTGCATCTCTTGAAGTCACTGGTTTCTTATAAAAAATCCATTCTATCTGGGAACAGATCCTCTAGAATTATGGTCAATCTCTTTTCCTAGGGAGATGTGCAAAAGGAAATTTAATGGGAGAAATTATAGTGCTCATTGATGCATCTGTTCTCAGGCATACCTGACACTCATCAAATCCTTCCTCTACAACCCATTGTAGACTTACTCCCCCTTTAGCTAGAACTTTGGCTGATCCAAAGGGTTACCTGGTGGGTGACCCAGACCTTCATCCTTGAAAGAGATGATCATCAAGCTCTGGTCATCAAGCTCTTCTCAAGCCGTGACTCCTGCTTTTATCTATTTATCATTGAAGTTGGTTAGGGGATTACCAAGAGAGGCCCCAGAGGTCCTTCTCATTGCCAAACATAGTCTTCTCTACCCTCATTGTGCAAAAACAGTCCATCTTCCTTCTGATGACCATGGTCAGTTGCCTCTGCAAGGGTGATAATGTCTTTCCTTGCCTGTTGATTTCTTTTTTTAAAAAAAAATTTTTTTTCCAACATTTATTTATTTTTGGGACAGAGAGAGACAGAGCGTGAACAGGGGAGGGGCAGAGAGAGGGAGACACAGAATCGGAAACAGGCTCCAGGCTCTGAGCCATCAGCCTAGACCCCGACGCGGGGCTCGAACTCCCGGACCGCGAGATCGTGACCTGGCTGAAGTCGGACGCTTAACCGACTGCGCCACCCAGGCGCCCCCCCTTGCCTGTTGATTTCTTGGCACAAGAAGTCCAAAGTGCCTGGGTAGCAACCCAAGTTTTAAGTTTAATGGGATTCTTGCAGTGCCCCTGGTGGAAGTATTTATGTTCTTGGAGTCAGAATTTCTATATCCTCAGAGCCAGGAATTTATGGAGGGAATTCCCCGGGTAGATCATTGGGTGGTATGGTAGGTGGAACTACCATACTTTTATCTGGAACCATGTACTCTATATAGAGAAGACATGGTCCCATGTAATACTCATGGATTAAAAGGGCTCACTGCATCCTAAAGGATGATGCCCCATCCTGAAGCAGGAACTGTAATATGCTTCAGTAACACGCTAAGAAGACTGTTTCTTCATCCTGTAAAATCAAAAGCTACTGTGTATGTGACAAGACCGGTGGATCCCATGATCGTGTGCTCACTACTATTCTTCCTTTGTTTTAAGTGAGTTCCTTGGTGTGATGGGATATTGTGTGGGATCTTGTGTTAGTGAACTAAACATGAGGTAAGCCCTCAGATAGTGATACTGGATGAGGGTCTTTGGGCAGGGAAGGCAAACCTATACCCTGAATATGTTCTGATTTCATTCAAATTAGATTGCTGACCCTCTCATGTAGGAAAGGGTTCAATGTAATTAGTGCACCCCAGAGCAGCTGGTTGGTGTCTTTGAAAAATGGTTCTGTATACCAGGGACTTGGCAATGATCTCTGTTGCTATAGTCTGGACATTCAGCAGCAACAGTAGATATGTCAGCTTTTATTGTAAGTTGGATTTATGCATAGCCTGTATCCTTGCCACCATGAACTACCTTGTTCACATGTCTGTTTTATCAGCTCTGGGGTGGCTAATGAGGGAAGCTGTCTGACATCAACTAGCCAAGTCATTCTGTCTACTTGATTGTAAAGTGCCTCACTCATGGTGAGTGCTTTTTGGTGGGCATTAACATGGGATACAGAAATCTCTGCACTTCATGCCTGGTTCCATATTCTTCTTCCCCAGATTGACTTGTTCCTCATCTTTTAATTTTCCTCCTATCAGGTCACTAACCAACCAGCCAAGTTGCTTACCATTGCTAATATGTTTATATGTGTTTCACAAAGTGAGTGACCGAGTGCATCTCCAGAAGTCCATTGGGAGGATGTCCTCTCACTACTATCTATCAGGGTCAATCTCGGGTGGGCTGAGAACACTAAAGTCCATTTCTGGCTTGCATTTGTCATAAGGCTGACCCATCTGTGAACAAAGCTTGATTTTTTTTTTCTCCTCCATCAGCTATACATCCAGGACCCCCATGCTGCCATAGTAACAGTGGTGAATGTCTCTGCATCAATCAGTCTTCAAAGTGTTAGGAGATTCCCTTTTCCTCAGGTTATGGTTACTTGAGTAAATGGCCATAAGACCCTTTAGAGAAGACTGAGGTAATCAGCACCTCACACACTTGCTATGGCATTGCAGGATCATTCTGTTTGGGTACCTGGCCTCTCCTACAGTCAAAAAATAGATCTGAAAACTGGTTTAGCTCCGGAAACTGGGCAAGAGATCACAGCTTTTTGCCCTTAGCCTCCTGATCATCCAGTCTTGGTTTCTTTCAACAATACAGGTTGAGAAATATTTGCATTGACAACTCCTCTTTCTTGCCCTTAGGGATTCCACATTCTATTAACTATTCCATAACTCCCTCTGTGTTGGGCATCCTGGCTGTCACTCCAGTTTTGCTGCTCAAGACAATTACTGAGTTCTTCTTGTTCCTGACAGTTAAGTGCTGTTATTTGGCTTGTATTGTGTTTATTGTTTCCTTTCATCTCCATTGCTTTCAGGGAGCCCAGTTCTGTAACAGCGTCTGCATCTGCTCTGGTCAGCCCAACCTACAGAGGACAGTCACTGCGAAGCTTCTCACCGCTGCTTCTGCTCTCCACAGTACATTTCTCATCACTCTGGTAAATGCAGTGTCCTCCTGGCCACCTGCAGAACATAATCTCCTCCTAGGTTTTCCAGCTTCCATTGTATACCCCACCTCATGCCCACTTCTTTGAATCTGAGATCTCTTCTTCCATAATGTATCATGGTAGTCTGACTTTTCTGTTTTACTTATTGTGAGCCATTGCTTTTACCTAGTTTGCAAGTGCCATTCTAGTAAATGTTAACACCACCAGCTTGGGTGCTTACCAGGGTTGATAAATCCTACGTCAAAGGGAATGCTTTCATAGCAATGATCTCTCCCTTATTCAAATTTGCATTCCACTCTCTTTGATGCTACTATCTCAGGATCCAGTCCCAGTTAAAGTTTACTGACTCCTGCTGGTACATGTGGTCTGGGACCTGCAGCTCCTTTAGGGTATGGTGGCTTTTCTCTCATTGCAGATTTAGCACTTTCCTGGCCAGGTTAGGTTGTAACTTGACTCTCTGGTGGCCAGCGGGAGAAATGAGCTAGATCCTGAGAGAGACCATGTTATCTTGCCAGGCAGAGACTCCTGCATTGTCTTGAAGTAAGGGAGGAACATTAGCTTTAGCAGGAATGAGGCTCATGTCTGTTGTGTATCTCTAAGAAAGAACTTCACTTCTATGCCAGTTTCTTTCATTGATCATTGTCCTGTCTCTGGTTTTGAATCCCCCTTGACTTCTCAAAAGTTTGACTTCTCATGTTCCTGATGTATTATTTTATCCACTGCGGATAGTGATTCTTCCTCCTCTAATTAAATTACAGAGAACAGAGGACTTTCTCAACCCTTTAACTTCTCCTCCAATCGTATAGCCTATCTCCATATGTCTCTCTCTCTCTGTCACACACACACATGCATATTCTCTCTCTCTCTCTCTCTCTCTCTCTCTCTCTCTCTCTCTCTCACACACACACACACACACACACACACACACACACACACATAGTCCTAGTTAAAACAAACAGCATATAACCTGGCAAGTTGCTGGAGTAGTTTCTTAGCACCACTGTTACCTAGAGTCGGCTTTTCTAGCGAAATTCCTATCCTTCGCAGCTCTCATTGATACCTCCCTCAGCTCATTTCCCTAGTGCAGTAGCAAGATATATTTTAGCTGTGCTGTCCACTCTGACCTTAAATTGCCAAGGGCACCAATAAATCATTTTATTTTACTTTGCCTCCCTTCTTACTCTATTTCTACCACCTCCCTCCCTTAGGCCATGCATAGTTATTTGGAAATTCTTGGAAAATAGCTGCCAGCAGTCTAGCTCCTCCTAAGTTATTGGTTTGTTGTCTATCCAGTAAATAGAAAACTTGGAAACATTTTAGAGAATTTCTCACCTTTCCTACCTTCCAGCCTCTGTAGCAAGGCCAAACTGGGATTCCACTCCAGAATCTGAACACAGGAAATAAGCTTAGGAACCACCTAGGTCTGTTGGTTCCTGGGCATTCTTGGGATTGGAGAATGTTTCTGTCTGGCCAAAAATGCTCAGCTGGCTTCAGGCTTTGGAGGGCAAGGCAAGGACAGCTCTAAAGACAGAAGCAAAACTGTACCCTGTGTTCTGAGTCTGCAATTAAAACAAAACAGGAAAAGACACACATCTTTCAGGCCCTGGGTCAATTCTGTATAAGGATGAAGTATAAAAATGCTGTAAAGGTCACACATTCATGAAGGAACTTTCTCCATGAGCTGCCAAACTTCTTGTGGTTGTCTTTCCATTGAGAAAGTTAAAAGTTCATTCTTGGGGATTTTTGGGTGGCCATTCAGCTCAACAATGCAGAATCTTTGTTTCTTTTATGTTTGACCTTATGGCCTTTAACCCAAGACAAGGCAACTTTCTCTGCTCTCTGAGATCGTATCACACCTCATTTGCCAAAATGGCAGGTGCTTTTCTCCTTGAGAAAATGTGATATTTGGTTTCCTCAAATTGTTTATGGGACACAAAAAACTAGGGAATCAGAAGACTGGCTTTATAACCTTTTTTTTTTTTTTTACCCCAACACATTTTGAATAAATGTTTTTCTGGGGGAAGTCATCTATTTCTGTATTCACAAAAGACAAACTATCAGAGAAAAATTTACCAGGAAAGACAATAATATTTTAGGGTGAGGATGTTGGTTCTCTCCTACTTAGAGGGCTTTCTGTTCCCATAAGGTTTTCAGCTAAACCTTAGGAATCTGGAATGCAGTGGGATTGGCCCAAACCCTGGACAAGCCCTGATGAAAAATGTCTCCAGGGATCTCTCATCCTTATGTAAAGGAGGCAGACCCATAAACCTATGAGTCTTCTCCCAAAGTCTTTGCTGATATCCAAGAAGGGGGAACCTGCTATGGTTGACTCATTATGAAAAGTGAAGAAAACAGCAGGGACCCCAAACCTACACTTGCAAATCTTTACCAACAAGGGGTTCTTGGGGGAGATAAATAATGGCTTTTCTACAGTTTGATAAAACGAGTAAAACTGATAATTCTTGTCTATCCTTACTTGCCTAACTACTGCCACTCTCTCCAAGCAAGTTATAGGTCTAGGCTACAAATCCCTAAATCTTCAACGGTTGGACTATGGACAGGGACTACTGCTTGGCCATAGATGCTCACTACCATGTAAACTTGGCAAGAGGTTAAGGAGATACAAGGCCTGAAAAGTCTCTTTTAGTCCTTTTGCTTGATTGATTTGGGCCTATGAGGACAGATGGGCATCTGTGGGATGACATTCTTATGAGAGGGACCCTGGAGATAATTGTAGTTGGCATCCTTTGTGGATCCTCCCATGGTCAGATTATCAAGATTACTGCTTATTTTAATATAGTGAATCCTGCTTATTAGCATGGTTTTTAAAGGCCTACTATGTAGGCCGTAATTCCCCAGGAATTATGGAACATAGAGTATGTTGAATAAGGAACAGTTCTTGATCTTAGGCAGTTCAAAGTTGTGTGTGCGTGCATGTGTGTGTGTGTGTGTGTGTGTGTGTGTGTGTGTGTATGTGTTTGTGTAAGAGAGAAAGAGAGAGATAATGAGAGTAAATAAATTCCCTAGAGCATCAAATTTGTTTTCTATCAGTCATATTGCAGTGGGGTATTTAGTATATGGGTTTTTGCATGGGACATGATTTGTTCTTTGATCGCAAAGCCAGTTGGGGGATCATGTGGAGCCTAGTGGAGACTAGACTTCAGAATTCCTACTGGTTCTAAACGCAAAAGCTTTCGAACTACAGGTGAAGCTAAGCAATAGTACGACCTCCACAGCCCATTTCTGGCCCACTCCAAGGAAATGAAGTTCTTCCACTAACGGTCAAGTTTGTAAGACTTTCTTTTACATTTCCGTTATGCTGCAGACTCCACCTTCCCATGTAGTTCCATCAAGATGTTAGAGAGTATGCTTGGCTATTGCTTAATGCCAAAGCTTTTATTTGATTCCAGAAAAAATCAGTGTCTCATTTCCCAACAGTATTTGGGATTTGGAAATGTTCTGATTGGAAGGAGGATGTTATCACTGACCTTGAAATGTGGACTTTTCTCTCTGGCTACTACTCCTTATCTGCCATCTATCCTTTCTCCTTCTAAACACACCCCACTTACTCTTTACCTTCGTAAGTATGTGGATTCTCCTCTGGAGCTGGAAAAATCCCACGGGACTTCTGCACATGTAGCTTATGCCAAGGTACAAGAATGCGAAGATCTGGAGCTGACTTGGACCAGGGTAGGCATGTTTACCTGTACAGGTTGGCAAAAGGCAGGGTGGCTGGAGGGAACTTGCAACTCATCACTGTATTGAGAATGGGAAGAGAGGGAAGCAAAAGTCAAAACTGTCGTGGTATCTAATGTCAGATTCAAGAGCATGGCAAGACCTTAACAAGGAGGATGGATTGTTAGATGTTAAGAAGAGTTGGAACGGGCAAGAAGCCAAGTGTGGGTCCCAAAATGTGCAATAGCTAATGTGATAAGGAAAATAGGGACCTGAGGTCTATTTTCGTACAGGTTCAACTGCATAAACAGGGTCAGGCCTGCTGGAAGTAGCAGTCAAACAGGAAAGGTAATTAAATCACTTAGTCCTGATGCTCTGCCTGCTCTATGAGCTTCTTCTTGGCCTCACTGGACCCCTTTGTACTCTGGATTATAGTCAACTACTAACTTCCTTTTCCAGGCAGGCAGTACAGGGGTTGAGTCCAGGAACATGGATTTTAATAGCCTCCAGGTAGGTTTTTGTAGATACTAAAAGTTTGAATAACCACCTGTTCAGCCCTGCCATTTTGGTATGGCTCAAAGTCTTTGCTCCACAGGCTTATCTTGTTCTTTAGCTACTAAGGACCCAGCGTTGGAATGCCCTCATCATGATATGCCAGACACCCCTGATCCCCACCTGTAAGAAGGGATCCTAACACTGTGGGTGCCTATTTAGTTTGCTCCCTTGTCTCTGGTCCCACACTCTATCCTCAATCACCCTTTGGGGGGACCCACCCTATGCTGGAATGTATGTCAGCTGCTTTCAGAGGGACTAAGAGCCACACTAGAATTGGAAAGCATTAGCTATTGTTTCCTTCCATGCAAAAAGGGAGGTAACCATGCAGCATTCAACAGGGTAATTGAAAACAGGTTGAGCTTTCTGCAGCTTTGGTCACAGCGGGGAAAAATGTCTAGTGTCCACTTCCTAATAAAGAGTGGGGAAAACTAGAGATGCAGCAGCCCAGTTGTTGAATAGAGTAGATAAACAAGAAATCTCCTAACTTTTTCCTGCTCAGTTTTGTGATTTTAAAAGGACCAGAAAATATAGTGATTATAAAAAAAATAAAGGCAAGCCTTGCCAGTCCCATTATAAAAGAGCCTTTACAGTGTTTTATTCTGATGGGATCTCAGCACAGGAAACAGAAGGTGAGGAAGACCTGGCTCAGCCTCCAGGTCAGAGGTGGGAAGCTCCCCTGTGCTGTCTACTTGGAGAAGGGAGAACATATCCCTCTGTGAGTTCCTGCTGGTAATAAGGCAATCTGTGTGGGCAGACATTGTTCATGCACTGACTGGAGGGAACACATGGCTCAGTGCACAAGGTGTTCTTCACCTTTGTGTACAGTGTGGCTTGGCAGGCAAGCCAAGGCCAGGATTGAAATCCTGGTAGAATTCATGTTTCAGAAACCCACCCCAAGGTGGAGCTTTGTGGATCTATTGGAGTGTCATCAAATCTAAGGTTAACCTTGTTGAGAATGTGGTCCCTCCTTCATATCTCTTTGCCTATCTTTATCCAGTCTTGTGAAAGCAGAGAAGAACTAGAAGTCTTTCCTCAAAAGGGGCTTCTGAGAAAGAGTTCCCAGAATCTTTGCTCTGTGCTCACTCATGTACTCATTTTTCAAAGGCTGCAAATTAAAAAGAAAAAAAAATCATATACATTCAGGCAAGCAGGGACAAATAGGCCTGTGACGTTGGATGGCTACTGATGGTGAAGGAGCTCAAAGGGTGGGAAGGTAGCACAAAACAAGGGCTGGATCTGGCCTCTCAGGGTGTGATAGCCTGGCTCATTGATCCTAGAAACTTAGACTGTTGGGCAAGGATTTTAGGGCCTCTGTGACACAGCCCGAGGAAGGATGTGATCTTAGCTTGCATCTCCTGCAAATCTACCATGGTTCTTACATTTGTTTGGTGCTCAAAGTATAATCACTGAATATCTGCCTTTTAATGGGCTTTTTGGTTCATTTGCCAGCACAGAACTATGCCCTCTTTGTTTCATTCATTCACTCATTTGGCAAACATGAAATATTCGTTGGTAGGCATCCTACTCTTTCCTCCTTGTATTGCTGAGTCAGAGGTACCCCAAGGACAAGGTCTCCTGGCCTCTCCCCAAAAGGATGTTTCCCTCAGGTTCATGAGCATGTTTTTCCTGTGCTCCAAGTGAATGAATGAGTTAATGTGCCTGAGACAAAAACCAGTTTTCTCTAGAGTATTGTCTTGTTCCTCATAAGTTTCTATGAATTTTGAAAAACATGTTGCTTATTTAGTAAGTAGCAAATATCCATCTTTCTCTACAAAGAAAGCCTTAAAAAAACCAGCTAGCCTCAAGATGGTTTCTATCCCTCTTATACTAGGAAGACAAATCCCTGCATCTAGAGCATTTCTGGCCATTCATGCTTACTTGGCATCCTGTAGCAGGGAGAGGTCAGGGCTGGAGACGTAATGTTGGGAATCATTAGTAGTATTAAAGTCACAAGACTGGTGAGATCAGCAGAGGAGTGGATGTAGAAGAAAAGAGAAGAGATTGAAAGACCAGGGGCACTGTAACATTAAGTGGTTGGGAAGACAGGGAGAACAAGTGGAGAAGACCAAGTAGGAGCAGCCAGAGAGGCAGGAGTAAAATGAAACATGTGTGTTGGGGGTTGTCCTGGAAGTCAGAGGAAGAATATATTTCAAGGACAAGGGAGTGGTCAACTTCAAGGAATACCACTGGGAGGTGTAGAAAAAAGATAAGCTGTGCCGCCACCCAGTCTACAATGTGAAGTTATTGGTGACCTCTGAAAGGGCATTTTTGGTGGAGAGGTAGAGGTGACAGCCTGATTGGAGTGGGCTCAAAGAGTTCATTTGTCTTTGCTGCTTAATAAAATGGAGTAAGTCAAGAACTTCAAAAACATGTGGTCAGGGCAGATAGTAACTCATGCTGCCTGTATTATCTCCTTTTACATCTTATCGGGAATTTTCTACACATTCCTAGTTGATGGGAATACGGACCAAGCTCCAGCCATCAGGAACCATGTCATCAAATTTTGAGATGGTAGCAGTTAATATAAGGCTTTGGAATGAAAGCTTCAGCCTTTAGAAGGACATAAAATATTTACATAGGAAGTTAGAGATCATCCAAATTGAGCCCTATTTTTACATATGGGGAAACTGAGGCCCCAATCAGGGAGGTGACTTATCTAAGGTCACACAGCTGCTCTGGGTCACACAGTTGCCTCTCTTCTTCCACCCAACTGTACCTGGCAAATGAATGTCTCTACTTTTAAAAAAGATTACTGGGGACAGATCTCTTCTTTCTACCATTTCCACTGGATACCCATTTCAGGACTATAAAATTCTTTTTATAAATGAACTACTCCGATTGCAATGTAAGCCAGTTTTCCATATAAAGGATTAAGCCTACCATGCTTCAAAAATCTGGGAAGGCCCTAGTCAGGCAGCCCATTCCCTGAGAAAGGAGAGGAATCCTCTGGCCCAGTATGGACTCGGAATCAGAAAACCTTGAGCTGGGTCTTACTGTCTTCTTCCTTGCACTTTTCTGTGATGTAAGCAGAGTTCATTTGGCCAGCTTCCCCAGGCTTATTCCTTCATAGATGGTGGCTGGCTATCTCTGCCTCCTGCCAGTTGGTGTTGTCATTCTTGGCGAGGACCCCAGGTTGGACTATGCTCATGTGATTAGAGCTTCCTGGTGGTAAGGGTGTTCATCCAAAGTGCATTACCTACTGGGCCTAGATCCAAAGGGAGGGAAAGAGCTCAGATCCTCCTTTCAAGAGTTATAGATTCTTAACCAGGAACAACAATGAGCCCATTAGGCTAGTCATCTGCCTGATTCGTCCCTGGATTCTGCTTCTGTCTAAATATGAAAGGACAAGTCCTTACTCTGCCTTCTGAGAGAATTTCAGGTTGTGGTTGGAAAGCTGTCAGTTACCAGGCTGAACTTGTGTCTGAGCCCCCTTCCCTAGCCCTCCATGCCCAGGGAAGACGTAAGATATAAACTTGGGACTCACTAGAATTAGCAGTGCCAAACATTGATTTAAAATCTACTTATAACTTAATTATAAACAGGGATTATTGTTTTGTTCAATAGCTGGATATTGGATGAAGGAATAGAAGACCCAAATGGAGAGACGCTAAAGCAGTGGTTCTCAAGCTGTGCTTTCTATTAGAGTCATCTGGGGGAGCTTTTGAGACCCTCAGTGCCCACCTCACACCCATAACCAATTAAGTCAGAATTTTGAGAAGTGGGACCTGGGGTCATATTTTTGGTTAAAACTCCCTTGGTGATTCCAATCACACCCGCTTTGACAATCATCTGATAAATTAGTCCTTCTCAAACTTTCCTGTATGGAACAATCGCATGGGGATCTTATTGAAATGTGGATTCTGATTCAGCAGTTCTGAAGTACAGCCTGTATTTCTAACAAACTCCCAGGTTTTACTGAGGCTGCTGGTCCACAACTTGAGTAGCAAGGTGCTAAGGCTTGAACAGTAAGCTGAGGTGCTTGCTGCTAAGTGACAAAGGAGAAGCAGAGGTGGAAAGAGATATAATAGCTTCTGGAAGAACTCAGTCCCTCTGCTGAGCCCTGAAGGAAAGGCAAACCCTAGAGAGAGAGGGAGAGAGGAAGTTTCTCTGCTGCTGCTCAGGTCTGGGTGTTTGAGGCCCTGGAATATAAAACACATTGGCTACTCAGTAGAAACCCTGAAGAAAGCTGATTGATGAGGACAAATCTGTTTCTGCAGTACTACACCCTCAGGACTTTGGTGTTGGAAGGCCCTGGGATGATGATCTGGTTCAACCCCATCCTTTCATTGCAGATGAGAACACTGGGGTCCCTCAGACTATGTGGCCTCAGCCACAGAGCCCACCAATCAAGGTGAAATGTATGACAGGTGGTAGTGGTGGTGGGGGGAGGTAGAGAGGGGTCACATAGTAGCAGAGGCATCTGAGCTGGCTGTTTGGATCCCAGAGCACATTTGTCATATAGAAGGCTATGTGATGCGTCAGCTGCCTAGGCCAGTGAAGAACACCTGCGAACCACACAATGCTAGGCCTCTGAGATCAGAGATGAACAAATCCCCCTCTCCACCTTTGAGTTGCTCCTCTGTGCTAGAGAGGAGATGGATGAATACAACAGCATTTAAATGGAGATACAACATTGGAGGCTAGGCTGTCTGTGGGCACAAGAGTGAAGTCTGCCAAATGTCAAGGGGCCCCTTCTTGGTTTTCTCTCTTCTAGTCCTCTGGCTCTCTGTCGCTCTTGTTTCCTCCCCTTTAATTCCCTGTGTTCAGGCCTAGTGGGAGGTGGTGAGCATTAGACATTGACTCTCAGGGCCAGATATATGTGGATTCCACGGAAGTGTCCTCCTGCCCCTCAGTCCCCAGTGCTGTTTACCAGAGAGACCACTGGGGCTTTGGCAGGGAGAGAAGACTGCGGCTGCAGGCTGTCACAGCCATTGCCACAAGGGGCCCAGCAGGAGGAACCCTGTCTGAAGGGAGAAGGCTCATGTGCCCTGGAAGAGGTGGGAGTGACAGGCAGGGGCTATACTCCTCCCAGTCCACAGGTTCCACATCTGTAAGTAGGGAAGGCTCAAACATGCAAGGTATAAGCTAACACAGACACAGAATTAGTTAAGTGTTATTTTAAGTCCTCTGTTAGAATGGGAGGAAAAAACATCAGGCATGAACAAGGTAGAAAGTTGGAGCTTATTTGTGCTCCATTGCCTTGGAGGTGAGTGCTCACGGAGGTGAGTGCCCATGGAGGTGGGTGCCCCTGGGCACCGTCTTCAGAACTGAGCTCAGATACCCACAACGGCCTCCTTGTTCTCCTGCTCACTCGCCCACTGGCTTCCATTTGCTTTTCCATAAATGGTGCTCTGTGGCTTGAGGACACCAGTGCCAAAGCAAACACATAGTCACTTCAGCCCCCTGGGGCTCTCTGCTGAAATTTGGCATGATCTCCATCATCAAATCCTGATATCATTTCCCCCAAAGCTATTGCCTGCTTAGCTTTTGTGCTGAAAGAAAGCTCCCTTCCAGAGCAATGGACTAGTTCAAAGAAGTCATTTGGAGAAAGCTTTCAATATGCAGTTGTTTTTAGTGAATGAGGATTGAACTCTTAAAAGAGTGAATGCAGATTAATGGGGAATGACAAAAATCCAGAGACAGGTTGGGAGGCAGGAGGAGAGGTTCAGGAGAAAGACCACAGTGGACTTGGGATTTCACAGGAGAGGTGGGATGGGGGAAATTGGCTGGTATTGTCACAGCCAAGTAGTTGAGACAGTATGTAGGAAACTGGTCAGGGTGAAGATGTGGTCTCATGTGCACTGAAACAATGTCTTGTAATATCTGCACAGATGCTCCCAGGCTCTAAACACTCACCCACCTATCATGGGTGCTCCTCTCACTCTTGATTTCATCTTTGCCTCTGCTCAGGGACTAGATTTTCAACTGCACCTCAAAAGTTTCCTCAGATGGAACTGGAGAGTGTTATGCTAAGTGAAATAAGTCATACAGAGAAAGACAGATACCATATGTTTTCACTCTTATGTGGATCCCGAGAAACTTAACAGAAGACCATGGGGGAGGGGAAGGAAAAAAAAAAAGGTTAGCGAGGGAGGGAGCCAAAACATAAGAGACTCTTAAAAACTGAGAACAAACTGAGGGTTGATGGGGGGTGGGAGGGAGGGGGGGGTGATGGGTATTGAGGAGGGCACCTGTTGGGATGAGCACTGGGTGTCATATGGAAACCAACTTGACAATACATTTCATATTAAAAAAAAGTTTCCTTGCTTAGTCTGTAACTGCTTTCCCCTCTGGAGGAACAATGGGAGTTGGCAATTGCATATTATGAATTGGATGTTCAAAGAAAACAGTTTGTAATTTTTTGGTAATGGATCTAATCTTGATCCAGCACCTTCACCCAGCTGGGTAGGAAAGAAAAACTTTCCTGGTAGTTCAACTTGCCAATTAAAGCATCTAAGACTCTTCTGGTTTAAAAGTGTCTCTTAGTTTAAAACAGTCACCTTTGGGGAAACATTGCTTTTGGGTAAATACTCAGTCTTTCAGATTTCGACTCCTATCTTTTCTCCTCTCCAGGAAGGTGGTTGTGGGGCCTCCCAGGGGTCAGGAGAAGGCCTCAGCTGCATGTGGGCTTGCATTGAGCCCTGGGTCCTCTCTGCCATCTGCAGCAAGGTGGTAGATGGGTGTGGTCCCCCGGTCCTTGTGCACAGCCTGCACCACAGCTGACTCTTCCAGAATTTTAGGGCCACCCATTGATGAAGTCCATTGCTCTGGCAATTTGCTAACCTAAATCATGCTCTGTTGGAACCCAGAACTTCTATTCCCTCAGTAGGTTATATAGGACCTTCTTCTCTGACCGGATTTTTTTCTGGAGCTTATCCTATTCTCTCTGAATTATTCCCTTCTTTCAGCACCCCAAACTCAGGGTGCCGTGTCCATGAAAACACATCAATCCTGCTGCTCTTCTCCTTCCTCTGGAACCATGGAGCTGTCTTTTATGAGGAGAGAGGTGTTATGGGTTTAGTTGTATCTACCTCCAAAAAAGATATGTTGGGGTCCTAATCCCCAGTACCTCAGAATGTGACCTTATTTGGAGATTGGGTCTTAGAGGTAATCAGGTTAAAATGAGGTCCTTGGGATGGACCCTAACGGTCCATGACTGGTGTCCTGATGAAAAGGGGGAAAAAAGTGGGAAATTTGGAACAGAAATACATCTAGAGGGGAGATGGTGTGAAGTTAAAAGGGCATGGCAGCTATCTGGAAGTCAAGGAGAGGGGCCTGGGACAGACCTTTCCCTCATGGCCCCTCCCTCAGAAGGAGCCAGCCTACTGACATCTTGTTCTCAGACTTCGAGCTTCCAGACTGGGGAAAATCTATTTTTGTTGTCCAACCCACGCAGTTTGTGGTGCTTTGTTATGATGGCCTAGGGGAACTCAGACAGGGGAATTGACTTTTTTTCTTTTTCCTCAAAAAAGGTTTTTTTAGTTTATTTTTTTAAAGAGAGATCAAGAGAGAGAGAGAGAGAGAGAGAGAGAGAGAGAGAGAGAGAGAGCAAGCAGGGGAGGGACAGAGAGAGAGGGAGAGAGAGAGAATCCCAAGCAGGCTCTGCACTATCAGTGCAGAGCCTGATGCGGGACTCAAACCCATGAACTGTAGGATCGTGACCTGAATCGAAATCAAGAGTCAGATGCTTAACTGACTGAGGCACCCAGGTGCCCTTTTTTCTTCTTTTGACCCCGAGTGAGTAAAATCATTCTTCAAATTCTAATAGTCAGCTCTCCTGTCAGTACTGGGTGCTGAGGATGCTGAATCACAAAACTCCTTGGAAACTTTGCTGGTTGGGATTGATATCTTTCATATGTGTTGAACAAAGTAATTTAAAAGGGATTAGGAAGGAAATTTCCCTTTCCATTTCAAGGAGGATGTATGGTTCCTGGCCCCTCCATGAAAATGAAAACTATTTATCATTGTTTTGGCTTAGCATGCATTACACTTAATCCAGGTTCTGCTTGATCAGATCAGGCCTCTCCCAGGATGGCAGGACCACGGGCCCCCTGTCTCAGCTTGCCTGCATGGCTGAAGCAGTGTTTCTCCAGCTTTCTGCAGCTGGCCAAAGGGGTACTAAGTGACAATGTGATACACATCAGCCTCCCTATCATAATGAGTGTTCAGGCTTTATCAAAGTCAGGGGATCACTGAAATGTGGACTTTGGAAATACTCTCCCAGGAGTGGCTGCGGGACAGTGGGTGCCCTCAGATGGGACAGCTGTGTGGCAGCATCTCGCCATCCAAGGTAGTGCTTATTCTGCTGGAGCGCAGCTCCTTCTACCAAGACCTGGCCTTAAGCTAGTTTCCTTCACAGGACTTCTGTGGCCCTTGAGCCTTGCAAAATATTCCTGCCGAATCTTGCTGGAGGAGAAAGAAGGTAATGCTAAAACCGAACCACGGATTGAGACTTGAAAGAGGGAGAGGATGGAACTCTAGAAAAACAAATTTGGCAGTAGACGATGTATTAGCAATCATGTGGCCCCACCACTCAATTCTACTGATGCCAAAATGAGGTGTCAAGTGAATAGCCCAGAGCCACACAGTGGGTTAGAGGCAGATCTGCATCCCCAGCTGAGGCTCCTTCCTCGACAGAAGAAATGAGATGAAGCATGGAGATTGTTGATTGAAAGCTCAGTAGCCTCTCAATTTTGCGATCTTTTTCCTGTACCCAAACTAGTCTTTTTTCCTGATAGGTGAAAACCTCGAGGCTCCTTCTCTCCTTCCTGCCTCTTGCAGAGTCCCCTCCACCTCCTCCATGTATTCCATTCTCCCAGGTTCTTTGAGTCATGGGACACAGTTCCGACCATGCCTCCTGCTGGTATTTCCCAGCTTTGAGCATTGGCCAAGATTTTCCAGAAAGCCTGTGAAGACGTAGATTCCCTGGCCTGCGTCTCAGCCTTCAGACATTCTGGATCAGGAATATGAAGTTTTAATAGGAATCCTCTGTGATTCTGATGCAGGGGAGCCAGAAATCACACCTTAACAATCACTACCTCATAATCCCCCACCTCTACTGGGGTATTTTTTGCTTGTGTAATTGACGTCTTGGGAATTCCCACCTTGCCAATTACTAGCTCACTTGAGCTTGGTCACTGAACATTTGTTCAAGCTGATTTCGCATCTGCCAAATCTGGATACCAGTCCCTATATTCTACGGGTGTTGTGGAAGATTAAAAACACAGCGTTTAGAGTAGTAAACAGGAGTTCTGACCATGGTAGCTGCAGACTCAGGCATAAAATTTTCTTCTTTTTGCATAGGTATGGTCTAAAAAGTGGTCTGGAGAAGACCACAGAGTTCTCAACGTTAAAAGAAGTTAATATCAAAATATTAAGCAAGAGGCTACATAGAGAAGAGGGTGGGATTTTGATCGAGACTTCTGCACAGTCCCTGTAGATCCAGGGGGCTGAGACGCAAGCCTGTCCCCAGCTACGTGACCTAAGGCAAGTCATAGTGCTCTGTCTGAAGCTCAGTTGCTTCGCCTATAAAATGGGAATGATAATAATGCCTGTCCTTACTGCCCTCGGAGACTGTGGTGCAGATCAAACGGGATATACCTGAGCGTTTTGTGAATTATAGCTTCTTTGGAAATATATGTACGCTCTTTTCACATCAAAGATGCAGCTGCCTCATCCACTAGCTATGTCTCTCAGGATGAGAATAAAGGGACCAATTACAAAGCAGATTTTCAGGAAAAACACTGACCAAAGATAGAACCAGAGTTGGATCAGTGCCTCATGTGGTCAAGAAAAGTATTCAATTTTTGCCCCTTAATTTGCTTGTTTCTGGGAGTGGTGGTGTTGCTCTATCATGTGAGTAAGCCTTTGGAATTCCTATTCTAATCTTTAGTAGCAACTACACAACCTGTAATCTCTTCTATGTTTCCTTTCTGACAACCCTATCAAACTCAAACTGTAGGGACCTGAAGGTAAAGCTTATGGGAAGTAAAAAGCATCAAAAACAAAACAAGGCAGAAAAAAAAAAAACAAAGAAGTGAAACAGTCTACTAAGATTTCCTGGATTAATTCTCATAGATGGTTGATGAAAGCTTCATAAAGTGGCATCTGATTTATACTTGAGGCACACAAGCCTGGCTTACGAGACTTCTGTGGTCTGGGCCTTCACTTACCCTCTTGCCTTCACCTCCTAGGTCTGTCCTTTGTAAATTCTTTCCTCCTACATGTGAGGGGCTGCTTTAGTTCTGCCATCCATTGTGCACTTTCCAACCACCAGCTTTATGTGAATCGTCAAACTACCAACCCCAGCCATAAGTGTCTTCTGCTGTGCTGTCATTGGCGGTACCTCTCTCTGCTTTAAGGGCACAGGCTTCCTCCAGCAAGCTTTCCAGAAGCCTCAGCCCTCTTTTGAGGCACGCTGCCTGAACCACGCATGTGCCCTGGGCTTAGGCTGCCTTGCGCTTCTGCATGTTGTCTATTTGGACAGCTGTTCTAAAGACTATAATGCCCTCATGCCTGTATTTTTCCCTCTGCATCTCAGAATCTAGCGCGGGTCCTGTAAACAGGGGAACACAATCATTATTTATCATTGTTGATAAAGGTTCTGACATAATAGTCTCCTTTGATGAGAACAAGTAAACAGGAATGAACACTAACTTTTGGAGAGCAACCTGATGTGGGACAAGAATGTGCGAGGGGGAATGGCTACTGTGCGTGGGCTCTGGAATCTGACTGTGAGCCCATTTATTGCTTCCAAACGTGTAAGCATTAATTAAAGACATGAAAATGTCAGAAACCCCACCTCTCTAATAATACCATTTTTTTCCTTCCTGACTTAGCATTCAAGTTATCACGTTCACTGGCTCATGAACCAAAATGTCTTTTCATGTAGGCATTGGAAACATACAGGCAAATATTGCACCAGTCTAACAGAATTTGGAACAGCGGCTCTTTCGCCAAAAAGCTGTATTTTAATCCAGCAAGAAATGATATTCCTTCAAAGGCAGGAGACTTGTCTGTTTCACAAAGAGAATTTGTAAGTGGTTTTGTTTGTTTGTTTGTTTTTACCAAGGTGACCATAGTCACATTTAAAAGTCTGATGCCATCCGGGCTTGTACCATAGCCACATTTAAATAATTTCATCATATCAAGGAATTTTCTTATGAGACAAACTCCAGGCACTTAGCCTGGTGCTGTGGTGAATTTGCCAAGAGAGGCCAAGTTTTTCAGGTATTTGGGGCTCAGGAACTCAGATATAAATGTACTAATGGCATGAATTTCTATACATAGCCCTTTCACAATCCAAGTGCAACTTTACACTTTATAAATTGTGGATTACTATTACCAAAAACTTATCTTTTTTCTCAAGACGTTAGAGATCTAAATTAAACTGAACACACACATGCATGCATACACGGTAATGCCGCCCAGCTACCCCCTATTTTTTTAAAAAATTATTTGTTTTATTTATTTTTGAGAGAGAGATCGAGAGAGAGAGAGTGAGCGAGCATGTGCTCATGAGTAGGGGAGAGGCAGAGAGAGAAAGACAGGATGTGAAGCAGGCTCAGCGCTGACAGCAGCAAACCCGATGTGGGTCTCGAATTCACGAACTGCGAGATCATGACCTGAGCTGAATTCGGACGCTCAACCGACTGAGCCACCCAGGCGCCCCAGCATCCCTTATTTCAAATGAGTATCATGAGACAGCAGACAGACAAAAGACAGGGAACAATGCCACCATGGACGAGGCAGCTGCTCATCCCCCCTGCCACTAGTGATAGATGGACGCCGGGATTGGAATTCCGACCGCTGCTGTGGGCTAGTAGGAAGTGCTACAGAGAGACACCCGAGGGCTCTCCTACCTTCTAAGTGGCAAAGTGGTCTAGTCCAGACCCAGACCTGAGGAAGACGTGAACTCCCAACTAGCGTGTAATGAAACCTAATGACCGTATTTGACCCGGCAGCTCTTCAACATTCATGAGCCGCATTTCCAAGGCGATCTACCAGGTGAGGGTGGATGGAGATTAATGAAGCAATGCTGAGGTAGGGCTGCCATCGGTGGGATCGTCTCTGTCTACCTAGAGCCCGTTTTGATGTGTCCCCAGGCAGCAAGCAGGCTGGGACTGTGTGCCTTAGCAAATGACGAAGGACTAAAAATGGATCATGGAACTGGATCGTGAATAGTTTACCTCTCAAATACTGAGAAGTCCCATATAGAATATTTTCCCTGTCAGTCTGATTCTGGGGCAGGATGCCCAGGAGTTGGCCTGGCTGGGCTGTCCGAAAGGCATGGAGTCTCGTTCTTGGCTCTAGGAGTGCACCAGAAGCAACACCCTGGGCAGCCACTGAGCTCTGTTAGGTGCCTCACTTTCTCCTTCCATGCACTGAGTATTTTAGGCTTTGGAGAATGCAGTGCGTTTGTTAAAATGAAGTTGACCTTGAGCTGCCCCTACCGGTGGCTGGAGTTCTTCGTGATGCGGGGCCTTCAGTAGTTCAGATCTGGTGCTGATCCCCCCTGTTCAGAGAACCATCCCCGAAGTTTCTGCATCCAAGGCTCGGTGAGCAATCCAGCAGTGTGTGCTCTAGGGAAGGCCTTGTTGGTTTGTTTGTTTGTTTGTTTGTTCAAGTACATTCGAGAAAGAAACCACAGTGCTTTTCCTGCTCCTTTTCTCTGCTTCTCCCACCTGGCCAAGGAGTGAGGGCTCTGTGTTTTATTCCATGCCCCTCTCCGGCAGCTGGAAAACAGCTGAAAAAATTCAACGGCAGCTCCGGACAGAGTTGCGTACAGCTGTCCGAACTCCGGCCCGCAGAGCGTTTTTAAAGCCGGTGATCCTTGGCAGGAGCTGGTGAGATACGTGTTGTTGGGAAATTTCTGAGTTTAGTTCTAAGTCTGCCTCTCTTACTTGTTTCCCTTAAGGGAAGGAACGCAATAGGGGAAAGCAAATTTGTTTACTTTCCTGACATTCCTTCATCTGCAGAGCATTAGTGGCCTGTTTGTTATGGTCCTGGTTTGCTACTGGGCCAGAAGGGAGGAAATTGGAGGTATAGGCAGAAAGATGCCTTGACCTAAAAAGACAGTAATGTGGCCAAACCGAATCCACAGCCGAAGCCACAGGCCCGGTGTCTATCGGGCAGGACTCTGTAAATGAGGACCCAAACTGCTTACACCCCAAGGTTCTTGAGCTCCTCTCTCCCTCTGAGAGGCGTGGACCAGCAGACAAGGGAAATTAGCATTCTGTGCTTGACATCTCTTTTAACCGTCACATATCCTCCTGGTTCTGCCCGACGAGCTGGGAGAGCTCAGGCACCCTGATTTCCCCTGATTCTTGGAGCCTCTCTCTATGCTACGGCTGAGTTTAGTGAGAGAAGGTAAGAGCATAAGCCGTGCAGCCCATACATCGGAGTTCATGGAAACTCTCCAGCCTCGGACCAGGATAATTGAGATTGCTACCAAGTCTGCGAAGCTATGTGTGTGAATTGGCCATGCTAAGCTCGTGCGTCTTCATATGGGACGGAAACTCATTTACGGCAGGAAACATGTCCCTGATGTAGGTAGCACTATCACGGCATATGTCTCTCCCCTCCAGCGTATGCATCCTGTAGCAGGGAACCATTCTTTTAGTTTCTCATCTGGGTCACACCTGGGATTTAAATATGATTTGTTTGGTGCCAGGTCCCCGTCAGTGGAGATTTGGGAGTGCCTGGCATGTGGTAAGTGGGCTCAGACCCATCTCGACCTCTGGACACACTCGGGACTCCCCCAGGATGATGGCTCCTCTGGGTTTGTGAACTTCCTCCCAAAGCTTGGATAACTGACAGCTTGGTTGCGAATTAAAATTTGACCGTGACTGGTAGGTTTAAGAGTCACAAGGCTACCATGTTTGGATTCACAGAATTTCCTTCTTAATTAAGAGAGAAGACACTACTCACAGTTGGAAGTTGTTACTCGTAGGAGCTTCTGTTTGCTTTGTGAAAATAACTTTAGTGTCACTGGGAGGATTCTCCTTGACACTCAGGACAAATCCAGGCCCTAAGTGATGATCTTGCCTAATAAGAAAAATGGCAACCTGTGGAGGGGTGATAGGGTTCAAGGAGCCCTCCACTTGCTGTCTAAAGATGTGGGTTCTTGGAATGAGGCTGTTCCTTATTAGCTGTGTAGGTAGCGAGTCATAATCTCACTCAGGCTCTGCTTCCTCATCTGTCATGTGTGGGTAATAATACTCGCCCCAGGCACTTCTTGGGGTAGTTCTGAAAATTGGAAAAGATAAAGAAAAGCTTCATCTTATGTGTGGTTCAAAAGCTGGCACCTGTGATGCAAATCAAGTCTAGCACAATTAACCTTGTGACTGGGGAGATTCCAGCTCAATTACAATTCTCTCTGACTTGGGGCACCTGGGTGGCTCAGTCGGTTGAGATTCCGACTTCGGCTTAGGTCGCGATCTCGCAGTTGGTGAGTTCCAGCCCCGTGTTGGGCTCTGTGCTGACAGCTCTGAGCCTGGAGCCTGCTTTGGATTCTGTGTCTCCCCCTCCCTCTGCCCATCCCCTGCTTGCGCCCTCGCTCTCTCTCTCTCTCAGTAAATAAATAAACATTAATTTAAAAAAAAAAAGATAAAAAAAAATAGAACTCTCTCTGATTCTAGTTCTGGGACAGGCCAATGTTGCCTCATCTGAGTGTAAGCCAGAATGGTTGGTTTGCGCTTAGAGGCTGTGTCGTACGGAAACGTGTGGTTTAAACCTGAGAATTCCGCTTCAAATGATGAGACTCCCCTAGAATGAGAGACAGGTGGACAGTCTGGAGGACGAGTACAGCCCCTTCACCCCCCTCAGACTCTCGTGGGCTGGAAAGGTGCAGGGAATCACTTGCTGTGTGCACCATTTCTCTACTTGTAAAAACTGTAATTGCTTTTCTTATTTTTTTCTTTCTTTTGGAATTTTATTTTATTTGATTTTACTTTTTTGTAACTTGTTTAAGTTCAAGTTAGTTAACATACAGAGTAGTATTGGTTTCAGGAGTAGAAACCAGTGATTCGTCACTAACATAAAACACCCAGTGCTCATCCCAGTGCCCTCCTTAATGCCCACCACCCATTTGGCCCATCCCCCATCCCTTGAGCCTATAATTGCTTTTCTTTATTACCTCAGATCTAGAGCGAAATTCTTATAGGTTAAATGCACGCATGTAGCCTTCACTGTAGTAAAACCTCTGGAAAAATCAAAGGGCTCTAGGGATGAAAGGCCTGTTGTAAGGCAAAGAGCAAGATAAAAGGGGCTGTGTGGCAGAGTGGGCCAGGGCGGCTGTGTGAAGTCGGGGGCCGCTGTGGAGGAAGGGCAAAGCAGGGTGCTGCGGGGGCTGCCGTTGCTGAATGGGTCCCAAGACCAGGAGCTCAGCAAAATGGTGTTTTTGGTTTTTTTTTTAAGCAACTTTGCGGATGTGTTTAGTGTACAATTTGGTAATAACTGACAAATGCATATGCTCATGAAACCATCACCACAGACAAGACAACCGACATTTCCGTCAGCCCCAAAAGTTCTCTCAGGCCCCTCTGCCATCCCTCCCTCCTTCCTTGTTCTCAAGCAACCGCTGCTCTGCTTTGTGTCACTGCATGTGCTTTTGGGTTTTCTAGAATTCATATAAATGGAACAATAGGGTACGTATTCTTCTTTGAGGGGGGCTTGTCATCTTTTATGCTGCATAACGATTTTGAGATTTGTCCATGTTTTGCGCGTATACGTATTTTGCTCCGTTTTATTGCCGAGTAGTATCTCATTGGAGAGAGAGGCCGCATGGTGATGGACATTTCCAGTTTTGGTCATTCCACATAAAGCGGCTATGAACATTCACATAGAAGTCTTCATGTGGACGTGTGTTTTCATTTACCTTGGTAAATACCTAGGTGAGGAAAGGCTGGGTTGTGTCGTAGCTTCACGTTTAATCCTTGAAGAAACAGCCAGATTGTTTTCGGAAAAGCGTTGTGTCATTTTATATTTCCACCTGTAGTTTGAGTTCCAGTTAGTCTGCATCCTCACCAATACTTGGTATGGTTGATCTTTTTCATGTAAGCCACCCCAGTGGATATGTACTGACATCTTATTGTGGTTTGTTGTATTTATTTATTTATTTATTTATTTATTAGCTTTTATTGTGTTTATTTGTTTAATGTTTATTTGTGAGAGAGAGACAGAAAGACACAGCACAAGCCAGGGCAGGGCAGAGAGAAAGGGAGACATAGAATCTGAAGCAGGCTCCAGACTGTGAGCTGTCAGCACAGAGCCTGATGCGGAGCTCGAACCCACGAACTGCGAGATCATGACCTGAGCCAAAGTTGGATGTTCAACCAACTGAATCACCCAGGCACCCTTCATTGTGGTTTTAATTCAGAATTCTCCGCTGATCAAAGATGCTAAGCATTATTTTTAAGTGTTTTCAGCCCTTCATGTTTCCTCTTTTTTGAAGTGTCCGTTCAGTTTTTTTTTCCCCTATGAAAGAAAATAGATTGCCTTCTTTTCATTGAGCTTTGAGTGTCCTCTACATATTCTGGGTACAAGTGCTTTCAAAATTTTCTCTGGCCTCATGGCTTGCCGGTATGGTTTCTTAGTGGTGTTTTTCAAAGAATAGAAGTTTTTTTTTTCACAACTTTTTTTAATTTTTATTTTTATTTTTTGAGACAGAGAGGGAGAGAAAATCTTAAGCAGGCTCCACACCCATTGTGGACTAGAACTCGGGGCTCCACCTGGGGCTTGATCTCACAGCCGTGAGATCATGACCTGAGCCGAAATCAAGAGTCGCATGTTTAACTGAGCCACCCGGGTGCCTTAAGAATACCCATTTTGGGGTGCCTGGGTGGCTCACCTGGTTAAGCCAGGTGATTTTGGCTGAGGTCATGATCTCACAGTTTGTGGGTTCAAGCCCCACGTCGGGCTCTGTGCTGGCAGCATGGAGCTTACTTTGGATTCTCTCTCCCTCTCTCTGCCCCTGCCCTGCACGCTCTCTCTCCCCCTCAAAATAAATAAATAAACATTAAAAAAAGAATACCAATTTTTAACGGTGATGAAGTAGCATTGATCCAAAAACATTTCTAAAGAAGGGTCCGTTCTTTTTGTTGTCCATCTAGGAAAACTTTGCCTACCCTAAGGTCACAAAGTTTTTCTCCTTTATCATCTCTTGGAAGGTTTATAATTTTCGGTCTTACATGAAAGCCTGTGACTCATCCCAAGGTACTATTGGTGTACAGTGAGAGCCAAGGGCCAGTCTTCACTTTTTCCTCCACGGCTATCCGCTGGAGGCAGGACCATTTGTTGGAAAGGCTGCTCTTCCTTCACCGACTTGCACTTGTGTTGAAAATCAGTTGACCATGTATATGTGGGCTTTTTCTTGGCCTCTCTTCTGCACAGGGTTTGCAGTAGTGAGGGGGAAATGGCCTCTATGGGACTCAGCCTTTCATAAGGGTACCAGACCCTTAAAATGGCTTTTTGACAAAAACTTTATATTTACCAGCATGAAATTAAAGTATTGATTCCTAAATAAACTCAGGAAAAGAGCAAACACGTAGAAAGTAGAGGGAAAAATCCACTCATTATTTCAATCTCTGAGGAAAGCCACTCTTAACTTGAAAAGCGCATATTCTTCCAGCTTTTTCCCCCTTCTGTGAATATTTAAGGGACGGAATCAGAGGCAGAATTGCTCAATGGTTCAAAATACAATCTGGAGTTAGATTACTCAAATTCCAATCCCGACTCCTCTACTCACTAGCTCTGTTATCTTGGGCAAGTAACTTAATATCGCTTGGCTTTGTTTCCCACATCTATAAAATAAAATCTACAACACATGCTTGTTTGGTGGCTTGCGATAATGTGAGGCACTTCTTGTAGTCTCTAGAACACAATAAGTGCCACATAATTCTTGGTTATCCCCATCCTTACCTTCGTTGCCACCATTCGTGTCTAAACTCTGCTCGTTCTTAGGACCAGGTAAGCAGATTGAAGCAGGGCCCATGAAGAACCAACCCAATCTCATCGTGGGTGTGCTTTCATTTTAACATGGTTATCGCCTCACTGGATGCATCTCTGTGTATACTTAACAGATGAAGTGAGCCTGAAGTGGGCTAGCATGTCTTCCGGATACCAGTAATGTGTTCCATGTCCAGTCGGAAGGCCTTGGTCCCCTGGCCAATGTTGGGTGGACAGGCTGGATGCCAGTTAGCAAGATGTCCTCCACCCCCCTCACTCTGCGGTTTTGGGAGAGTAGATGCGGCTAATCTTCAAAGACCCGGTGGTCTCTGCAGAGACTTTCTGGTGGCTCACATAGCTCACATGGTATATCCCCTTCCATAGATATATCAGCGCCTCAAAAGTGACGCTGTATTTAAGGTTACAAATACAACAGATGGCATGCAAATGTGGGTAGATTAAAAACGTTGCATATATTAGCGGAGGTAATTTTTATTAAAGAATCACCCAAGTGTTGCAAACATTAACAAATAAATTCACCTGTGGGTTATTTATGCCTGGATTCACCTTTCATTTTTTTTGAAGCACAGCGAGCCCATTGCTAGATTTTACATGCAGACATTTATAGTATGAGGAAGGGCAGCAAAGGCACGGTACAGCTGTGGAGCCGACTTCACGGAACAGGTGGGCCCCAGATGTCTAGACTCCCCCAACAGGAAGGGATACAAGGTGAAATTTCAAACTCTCCTGTTGGCCCCTGTTTTTGGGGAAAAGATCTTGTCTTTTGTAGTACAAATCTGCGCAAGAACCTATGTAGATTAGGAAAGACGGACGTGAACGAAACCCGTTGGAGATTTCATGGGTGTCCTGGATGTTCTCCTTTTACACCACTGGATGCAGTCCTGCCTTCTCCACTCAGCTCTGTGACCTGTGTGGACGTCATCAGGGAGCACTGGGTTTGGCCATTGGGAGGCATCAGCGGGAGAGCAGAGGGTGGGGTTTTCATTCTCCCATCTCCCTTTGGGCTCCACTCCTCCACTGAAGCATTTAATTTCTCTGGAGCTGCCCCCTCAACTATGGCTCTCTCTCAGGGTTCTGGTAGCATTTCCCCTTCAGGTTTAGGGGAGGTGGCATTCTTTCTGTTGCTGCTAGTTCTGAAATGTTGGATCATTCCCAGCTGGGTCCCTTAATCCTGCCCCTACCCCTCCAAATGGTTGCTTCATTAAGCTCTCCTCAACTGGAATGCACCATCTGTTTCCTGTCAGGACCCTGATTGATTCAATGGCCAAACTAAGTTCCTTCGAGTGAGGAGAGGCAGAAAATAATAAGGAAGATACTGCTCTCCACTTACTGCAGCCTTCTATGTGCTCAACGCCGGCAAAGCATTTTGCATGCCTCCAGTAAATATTTATTTAGTGCTTACTACAGGCTGAGTACTCAGATGAAGCGGATTCTGCTCTCAAAGAGATAGCACAATTTAATTCTCATAACAATGTTGTTATTGTTATCACTACATCAAACACGGGTAAGCTGAGTCTCAGATAGATTAAGTTACTTTGCCAAGGTTACCAGCAACTAAATGCAGAGCCAGGATTTGAACCTTGGCCATCTGATTCCAAAGCCCATGCCCTACTTGCTCCATTGCAACAACGGTTGCTCAAGTGCCCTCTCAAGTCAGCAGCTAGGTGAATTCCTGGGAATGGGCATGTTTAGTTCTGTTTGGGGATGAGAAAAATTCAGGAGAAGTCTGGAAGCTTCATGAACTTGCTTAGGGATGTCTGCGTCATGGATGGGCCAGTAGAGGGCCGGATATGATGGGTGCTGAACAGATGTGACAATGCTGGCCCCAAGTAGGCTGGGGGTGAGGCATTCAGACTCTCACTCTGGCCCTTCCCAGTTTGCCATGTGCCGACTGTTGTTGACAGCAGCTAGAGATAGGTCTTTTGTTCAGGTCCAGGCATTTTTCTCTGCCCCGGTATAGGCTTTTGTGTGCCATGAAGGGACGGGGTCTCACATGTGCAGGAATCTTCACGAGTTCATGTTCCTTTGCAGTTTCCTGAAGGACATATTAAGTCCCAAGAGGAAAATAAATTGTTGGCATGTTTTTGAAGTCAGGACTCAAACTTTGGATCCCCCTCCATTTTTCTGAGGCTTGCTCATCAAATTCGGAAGAGAATGACCTTGGAGTGAACCAGCTTCCTGAGGGCCAGTCCCGACCAGAGGCAGGAATGGACTGAACGCCCACAGCAGATCCTCCAAGGGCCCCTCTGAGCAGCCACACGGGGAGTGAGGCTCCTGCCTCACAGACATTCAGGCCTGTAGGCTGAGAACCAGGTGGCTGCCTGGTTCTCCTCAGTCTTGAGGCTGGCGGGATCAGGACACAAATCGGGGGAAGCAGGGAGGCTTTTTTCATTCTCTTTCATTTTCAGAGGAACCAGGTTTCATATCTTTAGACTTACTAGTAAAATCCAAGGGACTCCTGACTAGCCCGGGCTTTCTCCTTTCCTTTCCTCCTTCCTTCCCTTTCTTCCACTTGGCTTTCTTTCTCTATCTCTTCCTTTCCTGAACAAGCCACCTCAGCTTCAGTCATCAGATGAGGTGCTGCTATTCAGTGTGTGATGGGATTCCTTCATTTACATCTTTCTATCGTACCCACGTGAGTGTCCCTGAGAAGTCACCGAATCAGGCAGATAAACACACGGCTCTTGACATAGAAAAAGCTCAACCCTGGGGTGCCTGGGTGGCGCAGTCGGTTAAGCGTCCGACTTCAGCCAGGTCACGATCTCGCGGTCCGTGAGTTCGAGCCCCGCGTCAGGCTCTGGGCTGATGGCTCGGAGCCTGGAGCCTGTTTCCGATTCTGTGTCTCCCTCTCTCTCTGCCCCTCCCCCGTTCGTGCTCTGTCTCTCTCTGTCCCAAAAATAAATAAACGCTGAAAAAAAATTAAAAAAAAAAAAAAGAAAGAAGAAAAAGCTCAACCCTAAAAAGATTCCAATGAGGAAAGTCTGGGGAATTGAAACATGGGCATCAAACTAGAACCTTCTGAGGAGTCCAAAGAGACACATGGGTTTCATTCACACCCACTTTCTATCTGTGATGAGCAAACGGGGTACAGTCAGGCCAACCGTATCAGCAATTGAACAGCAATGCTAGCAGACAAGCTCCTGAAGGAGCTTTTTTTGTGTGTGTGGAACTCAAATACACACTGATTTTGAACCCTCTTCGTCTCTTGGCTTTGGAAAAAAGCAGGGTAGGGAGCGGGGAGCCCAGCTGGTCAAACTCATTGCGGGGCCTTTTGTCCTGTTCAACAGAATTCCGCTTACATTACAGTGAGCCACTGAGCTTTCCTTGAGCTCTTCAACTGTGTCCTCATATATGACCGACAGCGCAGGATTTTCCGTGATCCAGAGAATAGCAGTTGATGATAGAAGAGAGAGGCAATTGCCAGGAATTTTTATTGGTAGGGAACTCTCTAGAGGAGCTCTTCTCCAGCCCCACCCTATTCCAGTATCTATTCCATTCTGATTGGCGCAACATCCATACAACCCAGTCCAAGAAAATGGGCGAGTCTGTCCCCCAAAGGCCTTTTATAACTTGAAGTGAGGGAAGGTCTAGAGCTGGACGTCCATCTCCCACGCCGCCATCTGGTGCAGGCTGAGTGGTGTCCCATGAATGAAACACCTGCAGAGTGTCAGAAGTGCCAGGACACTAATTCTGACCTCACCTGGCACGCACATAGAGCTGGGATCCCTGGAGTTGTGAGCTCATTCCGCAGGGCGGAAAGAGGTAGATTATTTGTGTGTTTTCTGTCTAAAGATGGCTGCTCCAGGCTTGACCTTGTGGAGGCTTCTTGGCTTAGGGGGGAGGTGATGTCACTCAGTGCTTCCTGCAGCTGCTGGAGCATGAGGAGCAGCTCCCACCCCAAGGCGGGCCCCAGAGAGGAGCTGCAGTTGGGAGCCAGTGCGTGTGGGCTTCATGACCAAAATGTCATTCTGGTTGGGGAGGTAGGGAAAAAAACCATATCGCACATGACAAGTGGGTTGATAGAGAACCCATGCGACCTTGAGACATACCCACATCTCCTCCCTGAGCCTCTGGGGTGTGACTCACGCCAGGCCAATGCTGAATTCTCTTTTGTGTCCAATGGTCTACATAGATCTAGTGAGTGGTTCTTAGAAAAGGTCAAAAGCTCTTGAATACTAGGACTGGGTTAAGGTTAAAGTGTTTTTGCTTTTGTTTTTGTTTTTAAAATTATTTTCTTACGAGTAGTGACTAAGTCAAAGATCTGACATTCTGGAGCATCATGTCTCCCAGTTGGATATCCATGCAATCTCAGTGTGCAGAACAGTTGGTGAGCATTAAACAAACCAAAACACAAATCTACACAAGTACATTTAACAAATGCTGAAAATTATTTCCTTTTGGACATTTGAACTATAGTGAGCATATTAGAGGATCCAAATGACCTGCTTAAGTTTTTAAAATCAAGTGTCTGTCAAATATATCTGACTATGCCACTTTCCAGCACCTCTGTTTTATCTTATGGAATACACGTTTCCTTAGGCTATTCTCCAGCATATTCTATTCTAGAAGAGAAGAAAAAACCATGCATAGCTTCTCCTCTTGAATATATTTTTCACCTTAATTTGTTAATCATTAAACAGGCATTACCTGAATACATTTATTCATTCATTCACTGATCCATACATTATATTAAAAAATATATGAAATACCTCCTGTAGTGGCGAGCCTTGAGCGATACATGATGGCAAATGAGACGTGGTTCTTATTTTTGAGGACCTAACAATCCAGTGAATAAACCAAGGCAAGCACTGGAGATAAAGCACCTGCAGACACGGAACCTGAGGCCCAGGAGAGAGATCTTGCCTGGTCCGTAGATCTGGGAGGTGTGAGCAAAGAGATGTGAGCCACGGCACAACATGTAAGGTGGGAAGAAGACTGGGTGAAGGATGGAATCCCAGGAACCAGTCATACTAAGGACTGGAGGAAAGGAGAAGAGTTCATGAGTCAGAGGGTAGAAGGAAGCATCCTCACCTTTAGAGCCAGTCTGGGCTCTGAGCAACATGGTGAGGCATTCAGTTACCTCCCTGGGCAGGGAGAGAGAGGAGGACTCATTGTGTATCTGTGTGTGTGTGTGTGTGTGTGTGTGTGTGTGTGGTGGGGAGGGAGGTAAAGGGATGATGGCAGGGAGGGGGAGGTGGCAGTGAGTGAGTAGTTGGGAGGAAACTTTTGTTCACAAAGTATAAACAAATGTGTAAATTGTTTGGGAATATGACTCTAGAAGCTGAATGGTTTGGTCTTTAAGAGCATGGAGCATAAAATCAGACAGATCTGGGTTGAATCCTGATTCTGCTAGACAACAAAACTTTTTTTAACACTACCGTACTCTACCCACTCTCCCTTCCTTCCTTCCTTCCTTCCTTCCTTCCTTCCTTCCTTCCTTCCTTCCTTCCTTTTTAAATTAGCAACTTTAAAGAGAAACTTCACTGAATCTGGGGATGTAATACAAATCATGGTGACTTGCACATAAAGCCTGGCACCAAATTTGGCCTTGGGGGAATATGTGTATACAATGAGATGTATTAAAATCTGCACCAGAACTTTACGCAGTGGCCGACGGCTCTTTTAGGAGTGGCTCTGAATGTGAGTGAGGATTCCCCTCAGATTTCAAGAGATCATTGTAGTTGTTATGGAATACACTTTGCAAATCTTAAGTTGGTCTCAATGGTTTAGAATAAGATAAGAACATTTCTTTCCTGCCTTCATTTCAGCATCTGTTGAGTGTCTAATACACCCTTGGCAATGTGTTAGGTGTGCTCCTTACATTATTTTGTTGGTTTTCAGAGCAACTCTATGTGGTTGTCATGAATACCTGGCACCGCACAGGTGAGGAAACTGAAGGTCACAGAGGTTAAGTGACTTGTCTAAGGCATCTAGGTAAGAAATGGTGGATCCAAATTTTTCCATAGTTAGGCATAAAATAATGTGCTCTGAATGGATGAAAGGGCAGCTATAAAGAGTGAGCTATTAACATCCACATTAGAAACACAAAAAACAGGAAATATCTGGAACACTGGTCTTTTCGCACAACCTTTTCACGTTGATGCGTTCATTTTGCACATCTGTGTTCAGGTGACCAACTCAGCAGTAAACTCCACATTTTTCTGCGCTAGGCTGGTGAAGTTTATTATTTGCAAGTCTCTTAAAGCTTTTATTTTCCACATGGGCATCATATTCTGATTCCAAAAAGGGGACCTACACCAGTATGTTTTGATCATTGTACCTATAGAAAACATGGTTCTTATAATATATATATATATATATATATATATGTATATATATATGTGTATATATATGTGTGTGTGTGTGTGTGTGTGTATATATATATATATATATATATATATATATATAGGCATGTATACAGAACTCTTGAGGAGATAAGGCAAGCTGTGTGCCTGTTTTCCAGTAAAAGGCACACACTGATTTTTCATATTATTTCAGAGTCCCACTTCTCTGGACTGTGCAGTACCCAAGTTAAGTACCCCTAGCCTCTTTGGAAAGTCTCAGAATTCATTGCGTGGGTATTGACCGAACACTAAGCATCTAGCAGGGTATAAGATTGAGCACTGAAAATGTCTGTAATAGTATGCTGTATTAAAGAATTATAGACTATTAAAGGGAAAGGGCCCTCAGATCTGATTTAATGTCACTATCCGAGTGTTGGACTAGGTGATCTCTGGGATGTTGATCTAGTTATTTCTGGTTCTAAAGTTCTGGGAAAATGCTAAGTAATAACCTTTTCTTTTTACAAATTTTTTTTAATGTTTATTTTTGACAGAGAGAGAGAGAGACAGGGCATGAATGGGGGAGGGGCAGAGAGAGAGGGAGACACAGAATCTGAAACAGGCTCCAGGCTCTGAACTGTCATCACAGAGCCCGACGTGGGGCTTGAACTCACAGACTGCAAGATCATGACCTGAGCCGAAGTCGGACGCTCAACTGACTGATGGAACGTATACCACAGTCAGGCAAAAGTGCTCTCCCGTAAGCAAGGAATTTGGTAGAGGTTTTATTTTCATATCACTTAATCCTCACAACCTCCCAATAATCTTAAAGAAGACGGCCAGTGCCTTTTGACAAATGAGAACCTCCTGTGACTTGAGAAGTTAAATATCTTACCCCAAATCACACACCACCGAGTGACACCATCAGGATTCGAGCTCAGTCTTTCTGGCCCCTCACTAGGCTATGCTGCCAAGAAGCAGAGACCTCCTCCCCGTGTTTGCAGCTTCAGGAAAGCAGGGCTACCAAGACCCACGGCGCAAGCTCAGTTCAATTCCTAGCTCTGCTTTCGACCAGCTATGCGACCTTGGACATGCTACCTAACCTTTCTGTGCTTGTTCTTCCCGCTGCAGAATGAGGCTAATAATAGTACCCACTTTATGGACTGTGAAGACTACATGAGTTTACATATACATATGTTTATATATATAGTTTATCTATATGTATGTATATATGTATATATTTATACATATGTATGTTTATATATACATATGTTTATATATATAGTTGATCTTATATGTATGTATATATGTATATATTTATACATATATATTTTTATATATACAATATGTATGTATATGTATACATACATGTTTATATATACATATGTTTATATATACAGTTTATATATATAGTTTGTATATATACATATGTGTATATATGTATATGTATGTGTGTGTATACACACACGCACACACACACACACACACACACAAACAAATGTATATATAAACTTCCTGGAATAGTCCCAGGCACACAAGCCCCTAAAAGTTAACTATTATTTATTGCCTTGAAGTTCTCTGCCCATTTCCTCTAAGCTCCCACTCTTCTGCTGCACAAGGCCCATTTTTCTAGGCTGAGAACACAAGAGAAACATTTTGTTCTTGAGTACAATCAACTTTCAAGGGAGCTGTGGCCTAGTTAATCACAGACTCTTTGTTTTCTGAATGCAGGATTTTGTAACGGTTTTGTGGTGAATTTTCTTTCCCACTAGTGTTTAATTTTCATAATACCACCCCCCCACCACCACACACACAAAATTAGCTTGCTTTTCTTTATTCTTGCCAGTAGATGATAGGGCTTGGTAATTTCCAGGAAGACTTTTTCTTCTCTTTCTCCCCTTCCTCTCTCTTTCTTTCAAACCTCCATTTTGAAAAACCCAGTGGCTAATTTTCAGCTTCTCATGTAGGTGAAGTGCACCTGTTTCAGGCCTACCAAGTGGTCAGTCGTCTCTTCTGGTCCTGGACTCTCGAGTTCCTGAGGACGGACAACATTAGTTTATCTCTGTAACCCCCATGCCTGGACAGTAATGGCACACGGTGGATAAAATCACAGAATGTTTCTGGAATGAATCGGTGAATGAATGCACATTCAGGGCATCCCAAAACGAATTCTACCGAGGGGGCATGAGCTGCTCTGGTCTGGAGTGGAGACAGGTTCTGTGCTTGCTCAGCATTCCTTTTGCTAAGGATTTTGACAATGAGGGAAAACCAGTAACACCCAGTCTCCCGGCTTCCTCAGTTCATTGCCAGTAAGTTATGAAAGAAGCTCTGGCGAACCTGCCTGCTTATTTCTAGACCCCAGTGTGGATTTTTTCTTTTTCTTTTTTTTTTTTTTTTTTTGCCAGGTGGACTCTAGAGCTTTCTTTTCCCAGCTGTCTACCCCTGGTCTCCTATCACTACAGACATTACATCCTGGCGGCATTACATTCTGTCCCGTGACATCAGCATGACTCATTTTTTTTTTCCTGGAAAAATGTTGCTCCCCTTAAGCAAGTACTGACTGGGGCTTGGGTCTAGAAGGGCCCTGTACTGGATTAAGCTAATGATGTTACTGTCTTATTTATAATACCTTCTTGTGGGTGGTTATTCAGTTTCAGCTTTCTCTGAGGAAGGAATAGCTAAATTGTCTGACAGGAACATTCTGTTTCCCAAATAGGAATTCTGCAGGCACAACTGATCTTAGCAAGAACCATATATTTGTGACGACTTGAGCCAGATCTTCATGCTACGTCATTTTATTGGAATTCTCTACAATCCCGGCAGTAACTTAATGCTGACCTTATGTTTTTCTCCATGATGATACCCTACACCCTCCTTTTTGAGCTTGGATGTTGGCTGATTAATATAGGATGAAAGTTGGGGCGCCTGGGTGGCTCAGTCGGTTGAGCATCCGACTTTGGCTCAGGTCATGATATCACAGCTTGTGAGTTCGAGCCCTGTGTCAGAAGCTGTGCTGACAGCTTGGAGCCTGGAGCCTGCTTGGGATTCTGTGCCTCCCTCTCTCTCTGCCCCAACCCACTTGTATTCTATCTCTCTCTCAAAAATAAACATTTAAAAAAACATGTGTATATATATGTGTGTGTGTATATATATATACACACACACATATATATACATACATATATATACGTATATATACACACATATATATGTTTATATATACACATGTTTATATAGTTTATCTTATATGTATGTATATACGTATACATTTATACATATATATGTTTATATATACAGTATGTATGTATATATACATATATAAAAACATATATATATATAAACATATATATACACACACATACATATATATGTGTGTATATATATATATAGGATGAAAGCTTGTAAGTGGGAGGAAGGCCTCACCCAGAGGTGAAAAAACTCAGAACATGTCTGTAGAGTAGGCTGGCAAAAGCTCCTGAAATACTACAGATTGAGTTCACATAGACCATTTGGACTGGATTTACTTATATGGAGGATGCCCATAGGAATTTGGAACCTCATTTCAGGGGACTCACGGACCCACACTGTTGGTTCACATATACCAGATTAAGAACCTCTGACCTGTCAGTGGCTTGTTGTACAGATCAAGACATAGGTCGTTAGAGCCAGAATGAGAATCCAATTCTTAGAACTCCTAGGTCTTTTCTGCCAAGCCCTGCCCTGGGAAGCCGGCACCCCTCCACCTCCGTGTGGCTCCATTACCACGGACTGCAGTGGGATATCCAGCCCAGACAGAAACCGCCTACATCTGGTGCATGTTTTATCTAGGGGCCCATCCCCTCAGTTCCATTCAGGATTAGGTTCTTCTTGGCTGGAGGAGGCCAAGCGTGTCATGATCCCTCCTTTCTCATTAGTCATCTCCTTGACCTCTCTCCCTTTCCCAGGACCCTAGTGCTCAGGGCCATCCACATCGATTTGTGTGAGCAGCCGAGTCCAGCTGACTTGAGTGCTGATCACGAGGCCAAACTGGGTCCACTCACAGGAAAAGAGTACTGGGCTGGATGAGGAGTGGGGATTTGAACACAGTGTGAGCCGGGAAGACAGAAAACTATACAAAGTAGAACAGGCCAGCTACGTCCAGGTCAAGCGATGGGAGCAGCAGCACTGCGATGTCACCTTTTCCAGTCGGGTTGACAGTGTGGCTTAAATACCCAGATATGACGCTCCTGCACATACGAGTCGTGTTCGGCACTGGCTGGAATATGGAGCCTAGAAAGACCGGTCCTTGGGGTAGAATAATTGAGGTCAGGCATGGTGTCTGGGTGACTGCCCCACCCATAGGCCTGGAGAGAGAGGACCAACCCAGGCCTCAGCAAGGCCACACTGAAGCCTGAGCTGAGGGCAGCCTCCACTGCTCTGATCCTCGCCATGGGATCTCTCTCCCCCAGCCAGAGTTCCCAGCCACAGAAACCAATTTAGGTAATAAAGCTTTTTTTTTTTTTTTTTTTGGTTTTGTTTAAAAAATAGAGCTAAGCCTAAAAAGCTACACAGGCTCAGGATAAACTGGTATTTTTGCGAAACTGATGACTCAAGTTAGGAGTTTCATTTTTGGGGGTCACAATCTAAATGCTTGAAAAATGGCAAAAGGCGTGGTGCTGATTGTGCTAGGTCTTTCATGATAATCTTCACAAATCCAAGAAAAAAAATGCCAGTAATCCTCGCAAAAATGTACTTTCACTGATGCAGACACTCCAAGTCGGAGAAGGTAGGTGATTTCCCAAGTTAGAGGCAGAGCAGGGCTTGAAACCTAGGCCTGTTCGCTGAGACCGTTCTTTTTGGGATGCGGAAGTTCCCTCTGCTGTCACCCACCATTTGCACTGAGCACCTTTAGAAGGAGGAAGGATACGGGCACCTGGGTGGCTCAGTCCATGAAGTGTCTGACTTCAGCTCAGGTCACGATCTCACGGTTTGTGGGTTTGAGCCCGGCATCTGGCTCTGTGCTGACAACTCAGAGCCTGCAGCCTGCTTCAGAGTCTACCTCTGGCTCTCTCTGCCCCTCCCCTGCTTGTGCTCTGTCTGTCTCTGAAATAAATAAACATAATTTTTTTTTTAAAGGAGGAGGAAGGGTACAAACAATACAGAATTAGTATATGGATTCAAAATTGTTAAAATTGTATCACACCCCACCATTTCAATGTGGTTTAATTTTATTTGTCTCATGTTATTCTTTCCAACTAAATCACTGCTGCGCATCCCTGTTATAAAAGTTCTTATTTTAAGAAACTTGGGAGGTCACTTGCCTGAGGCCATTCACTAATAGCAAGAAGCAGAGAGTAGGCTTGGATCTCACCATCAGCTGTCCGTCCCACTTCCCTCTCCGTTGTGTCAGATTGTTCTTCCCTGTGACAAGCAGTCTGGAGCAAACTGTAAAAAGTGGCCCCGCGAGGGACCCCCTTCCCTAGGTTCATGCCCTTTGCAACATGCCTTTGCTGCTCTCTTATCAAGAGCAGGGCTTCTCTCCCGCCTTCTGACTCCAGCTGGCCTTGGGACTTGCTTTGACCAATGGAACATGAAGGAAATGATGTTCCAGGGGGCTTCCAAATGGAGACCTTAAAGCGTCTCGCAGCTTCTACTTTTCCTATCAGAACCCGGCCAACATGTAAAGAAGTTCTCGCTATCTTGCTAAAGAGGAGGGGTGGTGGAGAGAGGCAGCAAGAATTCATCACCCCAGCTAACAGCCAGCACCAAGACCCCAGACATGTGAGTGAGACCATCATAGACCCTCCAGCTCCAGCTGATTTGCCCCAACCAGTACCGTGGGGAGTAGAGATAAGTTGAACCTGCTGAGTCGTGCCTAAGCTCCTGACCTATGTGCAAGGGCATGCGATCGTATGGTTCTTATTTTAAGCATTTTGGGGTAGTTTGTGACACAGCCATAGATAACAGATGCATGCTGGCTTTGGTACTCTGAGACTGTAGAATGACTAAGATATAAGATAAGAATTCATCTTACTTTAAAAAGAAATCTTTGCAGCTGTCCTAAGATGTTATCAAACGTAATATGATCCTCACACAATCGTGAACATTTTCCTTTCTGTCTAGCTGCAAAGCGAGTCAATGTCCTGTTACTCTGTGCTCGGGAATGACGGTGCCAAGCTGCCTTTCCTCATCTTCCTGCACTATCTCCAGGGGCTAATGATGGGAAGGTGGGAGTCAGAGTGGATTTCATTTTAGCTGAGACTTTTCCGCCAACGCTTTTCGGGGTCTGTGATTAAAAGCGGCGTTGCTTTATATAGCTCTGCGTCTGGTGATTCATGCTGCTGTGGCTCTTTCCCCCAGAATGTGTGTGAGCTCAGCCAGGAGCCCCACAGATCCTGGCACCTAGAGCACAAAGTTCCAGCCTCCCATTAGCCCCTGGTGCCATTTTGCAAACCATCTGCACCTGGCTCCAAGGTTAGCACGTGAACCCAATTCATCACGAGTTTAGGGGAGGCACGGACTGTTGCACTCAGTGCCCCACCTGCACTTCCCACTCACTCTGGCAAATGACTCTACAGGAAAGTGACATAATGATGGGGGATGCAAACGAAGCCCCTAGGTCAGTTATCAATTTATTGCCCTTCAATTCCAAATCCATTCTTTTTTTTATTAAAAAAATTTTTTTTTCTTCAATGTTTTTATTTATTTTTGGGACAGAGAGAGACAGAGCATGAACGGGGGAAGGGCAGAGAGAGAGGGAGACACAGACTTGGAAACAGGCTCCAGGCTCCGAGCCATCAGCCCAGAGCCTGACGCGGGGCTCGAACTCACGGACCGCGAGATCGTGACCTGGCTGAAGTCGGACGCTTAACCAACTGCACCACCCAGGCGCCCCTCCAAATCCATTCTTCACGGGACTGCTTGTGATATTGGAACCTTCTTTCACTTCCACCTGTCAGAGAGCCCTGGAGGAACCTGGGAAGGCTTTCCCCCTGGCTCTGGGGTGCTATTTTTGGCTTGCTCCCAGTGTATGCAGTGGCCAGTAGCACCTGGACACCACCCTGGTGCTCACCTTCCAGTTTGCGGTTCCCCGACTGGTAGCGTTTTGTGGGGAGGGAGGTTTTCTTCTTGTGGTTGGCTGCCTTGCCGCCTGCTGACCAGTTCTGGCTAACAGCCTCTCCGCCCTCCATGGGCTGCAGTCACGTCCTCCCCAGTGTGGCCGGAATCCCAGCCTGGGGAAAGTGTTGTCTCTTCCAAGATTGTTCTTTCCTCGCGTTCTGCTGTACTGTGGTTTATCAGAAATATATATTTGGTGATTCAGATGATCAAAACCTGTTTCTCGTTTGTATTTTGTCATCGCCCATGGTTCCTGGTTCACAGCTCCCAAAACTCTTGGAATTTCCTGAGTGACAAGAGCAGTGAAGCATCTTCTGTTATAATATTTGGTCTCTTGTCCTCAGTTCCTGAAAATGCTTCATTTAGAACCACAAAAGTGAAACGGGAGCCTTATGATTCATAACAAGCCCCTTTCCATTGAGGAGGGCACCTGTTGGGATGAGCACTGGCTGTTGTATGGAAACCAATTTGACAATAAATTTAGTATTCAAAAAAAAAGCCCCTTTCCACCACAGCTGGGTTTATGTTAATGAGGCGACTTTTGGTAAGCACATAAGGGGGATGGCTGCGGGGGAGGGGGACGGGGGAAGTGCAACATTGAATACAGGTGTGGCGCTTTCAGTCCCACTCTGTTTCTGGGGTGGGGGGAGGGACCGGAAGTCGAAGCCACAGCCAAGGGCCACTGATTTAATCAATCGTGCCTACTGAACGAGGCCTCCGTAAGACCCCGAAAGGACGGGGTTCACAGAACCTCCCCCTCGGTGCACATGTAGAGGGGGAGAGTGGTGTGCCTGCAGTGCTCGCGGCAACTCCATCCCTTTTCCTCATACCCTGCCCGAGGCACCTCTTCGATCTGGCTGCTCCCGAGTTCTGTCCCTTTATAATGAACTGGAGATCTAGTAAGTAAATTGTTGCTTTGAGTTCTAGGAGTTGCAAATGAATCAAACCCAAGGAGGGGGTTGTGAGAACCTCTGATTTATAGCCAGTGGGTCTGAAGCTCAACCTGGGCTTGTGACTGGTGTGTGAAGTCGGGGAGGGGTAGTCTTGTGGGACTGAGCCCTCAAGCTGTGGATTCTTAGGCTATCACCAGGTAGATAATGTCGGATTTGACTTGAATTGTAGGATTAATTAAGAATAGTTGCTTTTCAGGGTGCCTGGGTGGTGCGGTCGGTTGACTGCAACTCCTGATTTTGGCTCAGGTCATGATCTTAGGATTGTGGAATCGAGCCCAGTTTCTGGCTCTGTGCTGTGCTTGGAGCTTGCTCGGGATTTTCTCTTCCTCTGCCCCCCGCCCCCCTGTGCTGTCTCTCTCTGAAATAAAAATTAAAAATGAAAAAATAATTGCTTTTTGTGTAGAGGAATGCCTCTCTACTCCACATTGGAATTGGGTCTCAAGCCCTGTAGGTTCTTTCATTCAGACCTAGGGTGTTCTTGAGAGTTCTCTTTTAGTAATCAATCTCCTGTAAATAGTTAATTTTTTTTAAGTTTGTTTATTTTTGAAAGAGTGACAGCACGAGTCGGGGAGGGGCAGAGAGAGAGCGAGAGCCAGAGAGAGAGGGAGACAGAGAATCTGAAGCAGGCTTGGAGCTGTCAGCACAGAGCCCCACGTGGGGCTTTAATGCAGGAACCATGAGATCATGACCTGAGCCAAAGTCCATGCTTAACCGCCTGAGCCACCCTGGGGACCCCTATGTTAACTATAGTTAATTCTTTGTATTAAAACTTCCTACGGGCGCGTGGGTCACTCAGTTGGTTAAGTGTCTGACTCTTGATATTTGGTTTGGGTCATGATCTCAGGGTTTGTGAGTTTGTGTAATGCCCCCGATTTCGAATCCGAGACACCACCAAGGAGCTGATACCGATGCAAACGCACGAGGGTTTATTTGCAAGCTTGAGCTTGGGCCCAAGTATACCCAACACAGTGGAGCAGGGACTTGCACCCCTAGATTAAGAGGCGTAGCAGTTTTATAGGGGCCAGTGGCCAATGAGATTGTAACACACACAGAAAGTTGCATAGTCATGCCAGTCCACACGCAGGTGGCCAACTGAATTACAATTTACCCTATAGTAACTATTTGAACTAGCCTATCACTCTGGTCAGAACTGGTGCGCAAGTTTGGGGGGCAAAAGGCGGGGCTTACATTCTTTGGCGGTTAGGGCTTCTGCATTCCTATTTGAGCTGGTTTCCAGTAAGAGTGTGCTCAATGACTTGACTAGGGTGGGGGTTATACATGAGATGGGTTTAGCACAAATGGAGTTAGTCTTGCTCTGCTTGTCCAGGGGTAGGGGTTTTTTGTTAAATTCCTTGGGTCCCACATTTGAACCTAGTGTTGGACTCTGTGCTTGTGGCTTGGGATTCTCTCTTTCCCTCTATCTCTGCCCCTTCCCTGCTCATTTATTTATTTATAAATTTATTTATAAATAAACTTTAACAAAACAAAACAACCTCCTTTATTCTTAGAACCATATTGTCTGGTTTCTGTCCCCTGACGGGACCCTGACGGCCATACCCTTTTACCACATCATCTCATTTAATCCTAACAATGTCTATATGAGACCGATATTCTCAATCATACTATTTTACAGAAGAGTAAACTAAGGTCTAAGTAGTAGTCCTCAGATTCCAATATGAGTTCCTGACTCCAGAGCAAATGGCGTGGTTCAACATAAGTTCTTTTCCTAATTTCCTGAGAAAATTCTCAAGTGAGCCTGTCACTTTGTCTCAATGTCTTTATAAAATTGGCATATTTGTACTCCTGTAACACCAAGGACTCTTGAAAAACCTTGGAGGAGAAAAGTTGCAATGGCATTTACAACTCTGTTCATGAGCCTGAGTGAAAAGAAAACCTACTAGGCTGATAGACCCGGCCTTGACTGGCTTATCATGTCTTCCTTTGCTTTATACCACTCATAATGGGTCTAAGCCCTTCTGGGTCTCCTCAGGCGATCACTGCATCTAGCTAAATGGAGTTTTGAGCTTCTGAGAGGGACTCTTATGTAAGAGCCCCACGCCAGGATTTTGGAGTCCTTGTATCTCTTGCCCTTTATTATTATTATTATTATTTTATATTTTTTATTAAATTTTTTTTAATGTTTATTCATTTTTGGGAGACAGAGAGACAGAGTGTGAGCAGGGAAGGGGCAGAGAGAGAGAGGGAGACACAGAATCCGAAGCAGGTTCCAGGCTCCACGCTGTCAGCACAGAGCCCGATGTGGGGCTCGAAACCACCAACTGTGAGATCATGGCCTGGACTGAAGCCAGACGCTTAACCGACTGAACCACTCAGGTGCCCCCTCCCCTGTTTTTTTTTTATTTAAAAAATTTTTTTTAATGTTTATTCTTGAGAGAAAGAGAGTACAAGTGGGGGAGGGTCACAGAGAGACGGAGACACAGAATGTGAAGCAAGCAAGCTCCAGGCTCTGGGCTGTCAGCACAGAGCCCGACACGGGGCTTGAACTCACGAACTGCTAGATCATGACCTGAGTGGAAGTCAGACTCTTAACCGACTGAATCACCCAGGTGCATCTCTCCTGTTCTTTTAAAATCCAGCCCCCTGTGAGATTGTAAGAGCTCTTGGTTTGTCTTTTCCATCTGGTAGGAGATTCTTGGCTCATCTGTTTCAGAGCAGGGCCTGTGGGATGGGGCTGCATAGACCCCATTTGGAGGAGGGCTAGCCTTTGGGGTCCACTGATGGTGCTTCGGGGGAAGCCCTGTTGCCTGCTTTTGCTTGGGAGGGAGCCCAACTAAAAAGATACCCGGAAAAAGCAAAGGATATTGATTAAATCCAATCTTTTGATGAAAGAGATTGATTTTTTCTTTCCAGAAAGAAATTGAGTTTCTTTTGGGAGAAACAAGAGTGAGAGGTCCATTTTCTCCCTAGGGAGACTTTGAGAAGTATGTATGTTTTTCTGGAGGGGAAGGGGGAGCCTTGAAATACTGCAGGGCTAAAGTGATGAAAATACTTTTTACCTTGTAACCTGTAATTTGAAAATGTGCTGGGTTTGTCTTTTGATGCCACCAGGGGGGTGGGCAGGCTTTTCCCTCCCACCTTGTGGTCTCTGCCAGCCTGGCTCCTGGGTGAGAATTTTGCTAGCGTGCAAGCGTGAGGCTGGTGTGTTAGGATCCTCTTGGGTGGTGCTGCAGCCACACTTGGCTTTGGGGGGCACTGACACGGAGCAGACAAGAGGCCTAGCCTCAAATTCCTGCCTTTCACCTACTGATTGTGTGATTCCAGGAGAATTATTTCATGTCTTTGGGTGGTGGCTTCCTCATGTGTAACAGGTGATGATGACAATACCTGCCTTTGAAAGTTGTGGGCAGTAAGTGAGAAGACAGAAATCATGGGTAGTACCATGGTGACACATGGGTGTTTAACCAGCATTGGTTTGTCTTTAGGCTTGTCTGAGGTTTGTCTCGAAGAATGCACTTCATTGCAGGGCTTTGTGAGCTATGTCTCCAAATTAAAGTATAAATTGTGGATGACTTTATGCTATCAAAAAAGACATGTTGGGTGTAGCCATCGAGCATTATAGAGCAAAGAGCACAAAGTTTTATCACACAGCTTCCTGTCCATATGTTCGCCCTAATACAGTCCCTCGAGACAAAGTAACTTATTTCTTAGAAAAAAAAAAAAATCCCGTTGCCTCTATAGATGGTTACTCTGCCAGTAGTTGAGTATTAGGAATAGGCAAAAACAGTACTTAGGTTTTCTTCTGCTCAGCCTACTGGTTTCCATGTTGCATGTTTGCTCATTCATTTAACAAATGCACAGGTATCTACTAAACATATCATCTCTAATGATATTTTGTTAAAAAGGTGCTTTAGAATGATTACTTTGTGCCAAGCACTATGTTAAGAATTTCACACTGATTGCTTTTATTATACAATAACCACCACCCTTTGTTGAGGGCCCACTGTCTGCCGGGAGCTATATCTGATGACTTACAAACATGGGCTCTTTCAAAAGGATACGTATGATCTCCGTTATCTGGGAAACACTCGTGTGGACACTGTGTGAAGCCCTTTCCATAGTGCAATACTGGACCACCCCCTTGCTCCGTTTCCAGCTGGTTTTGACCATATTGGAATACTTCATAGTTCTTGAAATACTGCGTGCCTTCCTGACCTCAGAACTTGTTCTGACCTGTTCTGACCTTGCACTTGCTGTTCCATCTACCTGTGTGTTTGTACAGTTTCCGTCTTCATACCATGCAGAACTCAGCCCCGCGATGCTTTTCCAATGAGCTGTTCTTGGACTCCTTCTAGTCAAGTAGCTGACACTCCCACAACCAGTCACTCTCTACCTTGTCATTGGGTGTTAAGCAATATTTTTACTTTTTTTTTTTTTAGAGCATATTTCATTTACAAAATGAAAAAGGGCACCTACCTGCAATTTGCTGTCCCTAATACGTAAAACCGAGGATATCCTTAAAAAATATTCTGCAAGAATCTGACCAGCTGCCATCCATTCAAGAGAATATCTTAAAGGCTGTAATTTTGATTCAATTCCTGTTGGACTTACAGTGCTATCAAACAAATACAGTTGAATGGTTTTCTTAGAGCACTAACTGGATTGTCTTGTCTTGCCCAAATTTAGTCAATCTGTAGTTGGCAAATTATTGTCACTACAGCCACTTGAGTTTCTTCATTGGCCCAGAGAGAGGGTTGGGTTGATTGATCGCCATGGGCCTTTCTGGCACAATCTCCTCAATATGCAGACTGCTACATTTATCGAGATTTGATTATTGCGTCAGATACTGTGTAAGTGCTGTCCATGTATTATCTGATTGAGTTCTTTCAGCCTGTTTGAAAAGGTATCTGATTTTAGTCCCGTTTTATAAATTAGAAAAATGACAGATAAAACAGACCTTGCTCACTAAGGTCACACAGCTGATAGCCATCTGATTCAAATATTAAGCTCCTAACTGTGTTGTGAACATTGTCTGTCTCAGGGCCTTTGGGGGTTGCGGGCCTATCTTGTAAGCAGGAGGTTAGATTACTTTCAGAAGAGAGAGAGCCCTCTAAGAAAGAGTCATGGGATTATAACATGTTTGTAGTCATGTTTGTTTGTAACAAACAATCCCAGGACTCGTTCTTAGAGAGCTCTCTCTCTTCTGAAAGTAATCTAACCTCCTGCTTGGAAGAGCTAAAAACTGAGAGGTGCCTGAGTGGCTCAGTTGGTTAAACGTCCGACTTCGGCTCAGGTCATGATCTCCTAGCTCGTGAGTTTGAGCCCCACGTCAGGCCCTGTGCTGACAGTTCACAGACTGGAGCCTGCTTTGGATTCTGCTTCTGTCTCTCTCTGCCTCTCCCTAGCTTGTGCTTTGTCTCTGTCTCTCTCTCTTTCTCAGTAATAAACATTAAAAACAAAGAAAAAAAAAGAATTAGAAACTGGGTATAGCAAAGACCCAAATCAACATGAAGTTTATGTCTGCTCCCCCAAAACCCCACAGGGCAACCCCATGGATCCAAATCTTACGGATTTGGATCACACTGAGTCTGGAATTTGGATTTAATGCTTTTCACAGAACCTTTGTAGAATTGAAATTAATTAATTAAGGTCTGTTTTACAATCTTGACTTCAAATCCTTCTCTTGACCATGTTTGCATTGTTTTCCTCTTGGTCTAATTCAAATAAATTTTGTTCCTCCCTGCAACATGTAACTATGCAATATTCAGCTCTGTGTGTTGAGGGGGTACGACCCATATATTTACCAAGTTATATGGATTTAATTATAGGATGCAGACATAGTTCAAATGTTTTTTGAGAGAATTTGTTCTAATCTCTAAAATTAGATCAAAGCGCACACACACGCAAATGCACATACACACATATTTTGGCTTTCTTCCTTGGTCTCTAAAGCTTCCTCTGTTGATTGGTCTAGTCTGCTGTCTTCCAGAAAAGGACTTTTTTTCTTAAGGATAAGAAATCTGTCTTTGATTCCACATCTGTTCACTTAAACTACTGCTGTCTGTGTAGGAGTGGTTAGTTCATATTTTTTGACCTTGTGATGAAAAGGATCTCAGAATTCACCTTATCCAGTGTGACCCAGACTTGCTTGATCATGAGAACCACCTACATATTCTTGGGCCTGAGTCAGAACTTGGGAGTCAGAATCCTCAAGGAAGGCAGCTAGTAATCTATTTTTAACATGCCAAGTGATTTTTAAAACAGTTTTTGTCATACTCAACCTGTTTAGTATCCCAAACAGAGTTGGGAAACTATCTCCACTACTACAAAGAGTGTACAAGTCTCCTCGACAGCAGTACCAATGATTTTGGGTTTGAGCTATTTGGTTTTAAGAAACTGATACACTCACTTTATTCCGTGGAAAAGATTTATAGGACAGATTGTAGGGACACAGAACACTCTTTTGCAAACCCAAGAGTAAGCAGCAAAGAACAACCAGCTTCCTGGAGTGGAGGCTCTGGGGTCTTTCGTTTGTGATGTTCTTGCTTTTCTCTGGACATCAGGTTTCCCACGGCTTCAACTCGTCTATGATCTCTAATGGCCCCTTGGCCCCATGTCAGCTCACCCTCAGCTCTTTCCCCGCATCCCACGGATTCCATGTTTCAGTTTCCCAATTCCTATTTCTAAGAGATCCATCATAGGCTCAGCTCAGAGTTCTGTACCGGGTTATCAGAGAGATCTACCAATAGAGGAAACCCATGCATGTATTTGAAAATAATGCCCCAGATGTGGGTGGGGAAGGGAAGAGTGCAGTAACTTGACTATTTATCATGACACTGGAAGTGCATTTTGGGGTTGTAGATAATATTTCTTGCAAAGTCTCATGACTTTATTTGGGATCATTGAGGGTCATTGAGTTTGCACTATGGCTTATACTTGTACTTGCACTGTAGTTACACACTCCTCGGGATTGTGTAACTAGAGGTACAGAGACGAGTAAATGGTAGCAAATGATGAAAAAATGTGAGGAAATTTTGAATAGCATCAAGATTTTATATGGTCATAGTTGCCCAGGTTTTCACTCCCTTCTAACTTTAGCTTGGGAGTTAAACAGCCTTTCCAGAATATATTTGGTAGGTATAAGAAAAGATCAGAGAAACAGAGGTTATAGTCAAGGTGAATCTGGATTTTTGTAATGTTCTGTTTTATTTAGAGAGAATCAGTAGCTTTCCATTTCTTGAGACCAAGTTAGAGATTAAGAATCAAGCCTGTTGGTCTTTTTTGGTTTCCATTTTTCAGTCCTGGGAGCTGCTCTACCAGGGAAGAACACCGTGTGATCTGACTCCTTCTGAATCACCCAGCTTTTTTCTTGGGACTTGCATGCACATAATAGGGCCATCTGTTGGCTTTCGTTGAGCAAAAGTTTAAATCAAAATAAAATTCCCTTCTGTCTGATCTCAGATTTACTGCTGTTCTGGGAAATGTCACAGAAGCAAAGGCAATGTTATTTCACTAAAAATAGTGGTTAGAAACTAAGAGTCATGATAAAAACTTCTGGAGATCTTGGCTCCAAAAGCCCACATGATGTCTGGTGACAAGTTCATTGGAGGTCCAAATGATAAAAATTTTGGTTAGATCTAGAACGAAAGGACACTATGTAATCTAGCTCACATATTCATGACCTATTGCTTTTCTGCTCTTCTCTTTTTTCCTGTTGTTATGACTCTGGGCAGGAAAGGCTTGAAAAGGAGGCCAGTCTTAAGAGTCTGATTTTCTTCTAGTTGAAAATGTTGGTGGCTGTTGAGATTAAAACTTGCTGTTAGGAATTTTCAGCTTATTGAGGATGAGGTTTTTAATTCTATAGATCAGTTTTCAAATACAAACCTTTGAGTCTAGATGTTGCTTCATACCCTCTGGTATGCTTGTGGAGCTTACTCCCTGCTTATTATGAGGGCTACAAAAGAAACACAAGTAAAAGCTGTGTGTTCCTGTTAAGACTATTAGTGTCCAGAGGGCAAAAACTATCACACACAAAACAGAAAAGCATTAAGTACTGAACTCCTAATACTAATCCTGTAGATACTTAAAGAATGAGAACTCTGTAATGGAAAAATCTTTAAAACCTATTTGTTTTCTCAGACTTCATGGGGGTTTGATGAGACTATAAACAACTTTTATATTCTATCATTTCTTTTAGATTACCAATTTTTGGAAATCCATTCCCAATCAGATTACATACAACATATACATTAAAGTTTAATACTTTCATTATTTTTTTTAATCCTTAAAAGTTATTTTCTCTACAAAGTTGTTTTTTTGTTTTTTTTGTTTTTTAACAGAATAAGGTATGAGAAAAATACCAAGCATTTTCTCAGGACGTTGGCTAATGTTTGCAATAGTAGATGTTAAGGCCCATGAATGTAAGACATGTGACTGTTAAGTTCTGTTTCTACAGTTCAGATTAGTGTGTATTACACAGTAGGTACTTGTTGAATACTTAATTAAGTGAATCATGGCATGGATGATGGTGGTGGTGTGGTGAGATGGAGAACAGGTTCAATAATGACATCAAGATGGAAACCAGCCTGATGAGAATAGAGGTCAGGGGTAAGGAGGGTCAGTGGAAATAACATCATTTAACTAAAGAAAGATCAGACTATAGAGAATTATAAAAGAATGTACGTTTAAATTTTTTTGATGTTTATTTTTGAGGGAGAGAGTACGAGTGTAGGAGAGGAAAGAGAGAGAGAGAGAGAGAGAGAGAGAGAGAGAGAGAGAGAGAGAATCTCAAGCAGACTCCAGGCTCTGAGCTGTCAGCACAGAACCCTATGTGGGGCTTGAACTCACAAACTGCGAGATCATGACCTGAGCCATAGTTGGACGCTTAGCCAACTGAGCCACCCATGTGCCCCTAAAAGAGTGTATGTTTGACAAGACAGACCAAAGAGAGCCACTGAATTTTATGAATAGGAACATGACGAATGCATTAAAAAAATTTGCAAGGTTATATAAGATGTTTGAAGGAGCTGAGAGGTCAGGCACTTTGTTAGCTAGTGAGGCATAAACCTATGTGATGAAAGCTGGAAAAGACCGAAAGCCATTCTAAAGGACAAGGGCTGTGACCTAGTACTAGGATAGAAATAAATGGCTAAAGAAGAAGTAGGAAGAAGGTCTGGAAGACAAAGAATGGGGCTAGTATTGAAGGGAATGGGGCAGTTAGGAAGATGAGCCAATTCTGATAGGCGGGCATCTTGGGGAAAAAAGGGTGTCTGGACCAGTTCATGCTTGAATCAATGATAGGACAACCATGTGCACTGGTTGGGTTTTATACAAGCTGAGAGAGATTAGACATCAGGGTTAGATTTATAGATCCAAGAAACATTAACTTGGAGGGGACAGATCTAGTCATGTAAGATCAGAGAGAAATGAGTGGAAGGCAAGGATCCTGGGCCGGGGGCCAGAATGAGGGCAGTAGTAGTCATCTGGATGATACTCACCTAATGACACCCTTGAGAGTAGGGGGCATCTTCTATTCACCTTTGCATTCCTGACATGAAGTACCATGATTAGCTCACAGTAAGAGTGCTTAATAACTACTTGCTAAAAGAATGTTATTCCTTCCCATGCTGTATTAATTCATGGCAATCCAAGAAAGTCAGGAGAAAACACATTTGAAGTCCTCACTGGGGATATGATGATATTAGAGCAGGGGATAAAATTTTCCTTTAACGCTTGAGGATCCATTGACCTCTCCTTCTCTGTATGCCATTTTTTCTTGTTATGTGAAGAAGAAGTAGATGTTAGTGCATCTTTGATTTGTAGAGTGGCTTTTTGTGAAAAGGAACAAAGTAAGCACCAGCAGTCCTTTTTGTTGTTTAAAAAAAAAAAAAGGAAATGAACTCAACAGCAAATTTGGAATATGTATTTACAGTGTACTTGATATTGTGTGGGACCTAAAGACATTTAGTACTGTCCTAGACAGTTTATAATCAAAGCGACAATAGGTTCTATGACAGCTGGTTCTGACCTTTCTCCTTGGACTGCATCATTCTGTGTTCTTGTTGGCTGACATCTTCCATCATGGCACCACAATATGGCCTTAAACAAACAAGCCTGCTACCTCATAGTCCTTAGGAGTGACCATTCCAAATGCAAAGGTGTGAGAACAGCCCAAGACTGATAATCACACCTCCAGGAGATCATGATTATCCCTACATTCAAAATATACTGACTTTTGGAAACCATAAGGTTTTTTAAAAAATAATTGGAAATTTCTGAGAGCACTCACTTTATTAACTCTGTATACCCTGTCAAGTAGATCTTGGCAATGTCTTTGCTTGTGGAATTCCTAAAGTCCAGAAGACCTGCCAGAGTATTTCCTTTGCTTTTTCCTTCTCCCAGACCAGGATTTGAGGGGAGCCTGTGAGTGTGGGTTTTGTACAACAGCCATCTTAGGTGGATGTGAGGTTTTAAATGGCACCTTTCTTTGCAGGTAGGTTGGCAGACAGAATACTGCTGGCAGAATGGACGATTTCAGGCCCTAAGCTGAGGGCAGGAAACCCCATTTTGAATTACTTATTCATTCTTCCTTGAAGGGTGGGTGTCTCAATGTTCTGCTCAGCATCCAGTGAGTTGGGAGGATTGTATTTGCTGTCTCTTGAATAGTTTTTTTGGTAAAAAGTCAAAATTAAGTTTATTTTTCCTTTTTGTCTTCTACTTTTTTTTCTTTTACAGAGTAGATTCACAGCCCAAATCTTGCTCTCGGCATCTTTCCTTAGGGCCAGCTTGTCCTATCTGTCCCTGTATTTGTATTGCCATGACACCCTGGCTTCTGTTTCCCAAACACGTGATGCTTTCAGCTCAGACTTGGCCACTGGCCCCTGCAGGGCTCAAATGCTCAGAGGGAGTTGAAAGGGAAATGTTTCTTCGGGCCAGGCTTCTCTCTGGACATTACACACTACTCTCTTTTTCTTCTTTCCCTTGTCCCTGGCCAAACAGGCATCGTGACCTTCATTGGAGGACCAGCATAATTACATGGTACATAGTTGTGGTATTCCTAAACTGGGGCATGATTACATGATATGTAGTACCCCATGAATTGGATGCCTCTAAGAAGCCAAGCTTCCTTGGTAAACTCTACTTTGGAGAATGAAGTGTGAGGAGGACAGTAGAAGGTACCTATAGGTTGTCATTCATTCTCTGAATACACGCTTACTGAATACCTACCAGTGACAAGCCACTAAACATTCTGAATTAAAACGTGATTCCACTGGTAGTACAGCATAGCAAAAATACTTTAAGATTTGAATTTTCTTCGATATCCATTTATTTTTAAGGGCGAGAGACAGAGACAAGCATGAGCAGGGGAGGAGCAGTGAGAGAAGTAGACACAGAATCCAAAACAGGCTCTAGGCTGTAGGCTCTGAGCTGTCAGCACAGAGCCAGATGCAGGGCTTGAACTCATGAGCCATGAGATCATGACCTGAGCTGAAGTTGCATGCTTAACTGACTGACCCACCCAGGTGCCCCAATTTTTGGAGTCAGAAGACCTGATTTGGGTCTTGGCTCTGCCATCTGTTGACTTGGGAAAATCAGAATAAGGGCAACATACAGGGGCACAGAGAAAGGGCTGGTTCATTTGACCTTAGATAGTTGGAGAAAAGCATCAGAGGAGTGAATAACATCTGAGCTGTTTCTCAAAAAATCGTTGGGGGTTTGTCAGGTGTATGAAGTGAGGATAGCTTTTAGGTAAAATAAATAGTGAAAGGAAAGATGACATAATGAAAATGTGCAATATCTAAAGGAAACTGTGAGCAGTATGAGGAGGTCAGAACATACAGTGCATGGGGAGAAACTTTTTTTTTTTGTGATTGAAATACAATGAATATATAATATTAGTTTCAGGCATGCATCGTAGTGATTGAATACTTTTATATGTTACAAAATTATTCCCACAATAAGTCTAGTTACCATCTGTCACCAAAGTTATTACAATATTATTGACTATATTCCCTAGGCTGTATATTACATCCCCATGGCTTGCTTATTTTATAACTCAAAGTTTGTACCTCTTAATCTCCTTCAACCATTTAATTGTACCCCTGGCCAACACCTTTCTTCCTCTGGTAACCGTTAGTTTTTTTCCTATGTTTATGAGTCTGTTGCTGTTGATTTGGTTGTTCTTTTATTTTTTTATTTTTTTTATTTTTCAATATATGAAATTTATTTTCAGATTGGTTTCCATACAACACCCAGTGCTCATCCCTAAAGGTGCCCTCCTCAACACCCATCACCCACCCTCCCCTCCCTCCCACCCCCATCAACCCTCAGTTTGTTCCCAGTTTTTAAGAGTCTCTTATGCTTTGGCTCTCTCCCACTCTAACCTCTTCTTATTTTTCCTTCCCCTCCCCCATGGGTTTCTGTTAAGTTTCTCAGGATCCACATAAGAGTGAAAACATATGACATATCATAGTGAAACTGGCAAAATACAAGGATAAAGTGAAAATTCTGAAAGCAGCTAGGGATAAATGTGCTCTAACAGAAAAAGGGAGACCTATGGTTGTTCTTTTAGATTCCACATATAAGTGAAATAATACAATATTTGTCTTCCTCTGTCTCTGTCTGACTTACTCCACTTAGCATAGTACCCTCTGGGTACATTCATGCTGTTGCAAATTGCAAGATTTCACTTATTTATGACTGAGTAATATTCCATCACACACACACACACACACACACACACACACACACACACACACGCCATATCTTCTTTTTCCACTTGTCTCTGGATGGACACTTGGGCTGCTTCCATATCTTGGCTATTGTGCATAATGCAACAAAAACATAGGGGTGCATGTATCTCCTAGAAGTGGTATTTTTATTTTCTTTGTATAAATATCCAGAAATGGAATTTCTAGATGGTATGGTAGTTCTATTTTTAATGTTTTGAGGAACTTACATATTGTTTTCCATGGCAGCTGTGCCAATTTACATTCTCTGGGGAGAAACTGAGGCTATTGCTGGGAAGATAGGTGGATGCCAGGTTGGGAAAGCCCTTGAGGCCTTGCAAAGGAATTTGGATTTCAGGCTGCTTTCAAGAGTGCTCTCATCTCAGGTTTTAACCAGATGAGTCAAAAGATCGTATTTACATTTTTTATGTTCCTGGTAGTAGCACTGAGGTGACTTGGGGGAGGGAGAAAGACAGGTGGATATTTCCTAGTCCAGATGAGATTAGGCATTGTTGTTTTTCCTGTCTGTTTCAGTAAAGCACCATGGATGTTTCCACTGTAAAGCAAATCCAGTGAGCATGTGTGGATGAGTAGTGGAAGACTGTCCTCGAGACTGAATGACAACTGGCTGGTTCTCTGCTTGTATGTGACTGAGAAGTCCCAGAGGAACAGGCAGGAGAGAGACCTGAGGTTCTCTGCTGTCAGGTTTCAAAGGCCTTGATGGTAAGGGCCCAGCTACCTCTACAAGGATAGCATGCTCGTCTCTTGGGGCAATCCCTTGACCAGATAGTGAAACAGAGCACTCACTTTTCTCTCTGTGAGCCTTTGAACCTCTTTGAACACAAGATTTTCCCTCTGCCACAGCCAGAATGTTAGTACACATTTGTGTACTTTTGTCATTATACTCCATGGGGAATCTGTTCTTGACGAAAATCTTAGTCCTACACTTGGCTGGAAGCCGCTGTTGTTACATTTGTTGGACCCAGCTGGTGCTTTATCAAGCCCAGAGAATAAAAGAAGTGATAACTGTGATGTCAATCAGAACTGATTGCTGAAGAAATAGTATTATTCTGTGTAAAGCTAAAGGAAAGGATCAATGGTCTGGCCATTATGATACTGTGATGAAATGGGTATTTATTGCAGGATTGTGCAGAGGTTGAATAGTGTCACCAGGGTGAGTGAAAAATTCTATTGTGGTGACTGGATGGGGAAAGGGACAAAGATAATACAGGCCCTAATGACTTTTTATTTTATGTGGAAAAAATGCCTTAGTAGCAGAAATTCTGGACCAACTTTCAGGAAATAATCGCATTTTAAATTTAAATTTGTGAGGTAATTGCTATAAGTGACGTGTGTACAAGATATAACAAAGCCTTAAAGGAGGGAGGTATCATTTAGACTTCAGAATATGGCAGGAATCAGAGGAGGCTTTACTGAGAAGGAGATATTTGAGGTGGTTTGGGTAGGATGGTTAAGCCAGTAAAAAGCGAGGGAATGTTTCATGCACCTGTAATTTCAGTCTCTGCAAATTTGTATGTATAATGTGAGGTAAGGGTGCAAATTCATTGTTTTGCATGTGGATATCCAATTTAAATGACGTTCAATTGGTAAAGTCTCCCAGTTAAAAAATGTATGTGTATGTGTTACACACACACACACACACACACACACACACAGAATTTTGACATAATATATACAAAATCTGATTATCTCTGAATGGTGGGCTAATGAATTAAATTTTTTTTCTGTAATTATTTAATTAATTTTTAAATTTTATTTAAATCCAAGTTAGTTAACATGTAGTATAATAATGTTTTCAGGAGTAGAATGTAGTGATTCATCACTTACATATAATACCCAGTGCTCATCCCACCAAGTACCCTCCTTAATGCCCATTGCCCTTTAGCCCATCCCTTCCACCCAATATCCCACCAGCAACCCTCAGTTTGTTCTCTATATTTGAGTCTCTTATGGTTTGCCTCCCTCTCTGTTTTTGTCTTATTTTTCCTTCCCTTCCCCTGTGTTCATCTGTTGTGTTTCTTAAATTCCACATGTGAGTGAAATCATATGATATTTATCTTTCTCTGACTGACGTATTGCATTTAGCATAATACACTCTAGTTCCATCCATGCTGTTGCAAATGGCAAGGTTTCATTCTTTTTCATAACCAAGTAGTATTCCATTGTGTGTGTGTGTGTGTGTGTGTGTGTATACACACACACACGTATATATATATATATACACACACACACACACACACACACACATATATATACACACACATATATATATATATATATACATATACACATATATATATATATATATATATATATATATACCACATCTTCTTTATCCATTCTTCATTTGGTGGGTATTTGGGAGCTTTCCATAATTTGGCTATGGTAGATAGTGCTGCTATAAACAATGGAGTGCATATGCCCCTTTGAATCAGCATATTTTGTATCCTTTGGATTAATACCTAGTAGTACAATTGCTGGGTTGTAGGGTAGCTCCATTTTTAATTTTTTGAGGAACTTCCGTACTGTTTTCCAGAATGGCTGTACTAGTTTACTCTGCGACCAGCAGTGCAAAAGTGTTCCCCTTTCTCTGCATCCTTGCCAACATTTGTTGTTTGACAAATGACAATGAGTTAATTTTAGCCATTCTGAAAAGTTTTTCTACCTGTCTTGTAACAGATATATTTATGTGATAAGGAAAACCAGATTTTTAAAAAAATGCTTATTTATTTATTTTGAGAGACAGTGCTAACCAGGGAGGGGCAGAGAGAGGAGAGAGACTCTCAAGCAGGCTCCACACTGTCAGTGTAGAACCCAACATGGGGTTTGATCCCACAAACTGTGAGATCATGACCTGAGCTGAAATCAAGAGTTGGATGGATGCTCAACCGACTGAGTCACCCAGGTGCCCCCGGATTATTTTTTAATGAGAAGAAGCAGTATGAAAAAATCTTGGGTTAATGTTCTTGCTTTAGTGTGCACATTAGTTTGAGTATCACAGTGTCCTGAGAGGTAGGGAGAAGGCTTTAATATATGCCAAGTACTTGAAGGGCAGAAAGGGTACAGGAACAGACTGCCCACCTGTGCCCCCTGTTTGGAATAACAGGCTTTATCAAGAACCTGAGGGAAGGGTGTGGCTTCTTCCCTCTAGACAGATGCCGGGGTGGGTCTCTGGGCTGAGAACCTTTGCCAGGAATGGGATTCCCGGGGTCCTCACGGTCCCATCCAGGGGGCAGTGCTACACTGGCTCTACCACGGGGATCTCCCCAGCCCTCCCCCCCCAACCCCCAGGTCCCCCACATTTCTATCATTGGTATTGAACCAAGCTGATTATCTAAACCTGGCCCCTCTTTTTTATAAATTGGAAAAACCCGTGCTCAGAATGACTGCATAGTTAGACTCAAGCCTCACAGCTAGTTAACAGCAGAGCTGAGTTGAGAATCCTGGTCTTCTCATTCTCTGGGCAGTGACTTCCTCCAACCCCACCCACATTCTGTTTGCTTGTATTCACATCCACTGTCTTATAGATCCTTAGCACACAGCACAGCCAAGTAGTATACCTGGGAGTGGAAAAAGAGACCAGAAACTAAGGCCATGTTCTGGAAAGTCCCTAAGAGCAAACATTTATATGACTACATAGTTGAAATGATAAGAGACACAGTGAACTTCCTCCTCAGAGAAACTTTTTTTTTTTTTTTTTTTTTTAAACGCTTGTTGTTTCCCTTTAAAAGGCATATTACTGCCTTGGAATCGTAAATCATCACCAGCTAGTTATAAATAACCATCAATAGATGGAAAGATCTTGCTTAATAGGAATTCTTGTGAAAAAAAAGTTCAGAAGAATTTATTACATTTTCCCATCCTCAGTTAGCATTGAAAACTTAGTAAACGATTGCTCCTTTCCTGGGATGTAGATCTAGACCAAGCGGTATTGTCTTAAAATCCCACTATACTTTGTACTTTGAGACCATACCCAGACCATCATCCACAGTCATGGACATCACTTAAGGGATTGACAACTTAGCACCCAGAGAGTTGCCAACCAAGATGCTGACACATTCCAGACTTGACATTGGGCAGTGGGTGCTTGGTGGGTACATGATGCCATGTGTCTTTCATTTTCCCTCCTAACCATGAGAGATTACAATTCTGAGGTCATGGACTGAGCAGAGATATCTAAGACAGGGTCAGAAACAACAGACCTTAGAGTCAGGAGAAAATGCAATATGTCACCATTTGGACTAAGAAGAATAGCAGGAGACTGCTAAGAGGAAAAGATCTTGAGGTCTTATCTACCTGATTGCTTTATGTGGATTTCTTCTGTCCCTGGTCCACAGGTTAATTCCTGAATGTCCAGTTTATCTATTTTTTTTTTCAAAAAATGAGGAAAAATGCAATAGAATTTAATAAAGTATATTCTTTAAAAAACTTTTTTTAAATGTTTATTTCTTTTAGAGACAGAGCACAAGCAGGGGAGGGGCAGAAAGACAGGGAGACACAAAACCAGAAGCAAGCTCCAGGCTCTGAGCTGTCAGCACAGAGCCCGACGCTGGGCTTGAGCTCACAAACTGCGAGATCATGACCTGAGCCGAACTTGGACGCTTAACCAACTGAGCCACCCAGGTGCCCCTAAAAAAATGTATTCTGGAAACACTGTATCTGGCCTGACAAATCATCATTTTACCTGCTTACTAAATACCTTCCAACTTTTAGACTCTAGGAGGATTTCCGATCAGTGCCTGGCCACCCTGTAAGCCCTTTTCAAACACATAGTGCACACCTAAGAAGACTTGGTTAATCAAAATCCACTCTTGTGAAACCAGGAGGACTAGAGGTATTTGCAGGGAAAAATGTTGCCGCTTCTTCACATTTCTCTCCGGGCTTGCCAGGCTCATCTGGCTCCAAAGAAACAGGGACTTCAGGGACAGTTTTCCATTCTTGAATTAAATGAATTGCCCACATTCGTGTGTGATGATGCTTAACGTTTTTTAGGCTTTCCACTTGATCGCTTAGTTGACTATCAGCAGAAGAGAACTGGGGAAGAGAATGAAGCTTCCAAGGTATATAAAGTCTGGCAGATATGAATCTCCACTTGTATATAAAAAAATGTCCCATTGGTTGAGTGGAAAAATACATATAAATACTACTTCCAAACCATTTTGAGCTAGTAATTACAAACTGTCACAATAATCATAGTATGCTTTTATTAACAATGGTGCTGTGTGGAATTCAATATAAACTAGTTAATCAAGAGGATCTCTCCCCTCGGGGTTATGTCAGCTCTTAAAAGACTGTTAGGCAAAATTGCTCATTATCTTGTAGACAACACCCTGCAAACAGCTATATTGTTATTACAAAGCTTAGTGAAACATATTTAGATCAGATGCAAGAAATAAAGCTGGGGAAACAGTGTCTGCTCATGCAAAAAAAAAAAAAAAACAAAAACGAAAAACAACCTCCAAAGTTTATTGCTAACAGAATAAGGATCCTGATTACTCAGGGTTTGGGAAACCCATGGATACATGAGCTTGGTTCTGTATTATCCCAGGGCCTCTGGATTAGATGGGGATGCAAACAAAGCAGGCAACGGGAAGAAGGCAAAAATCAAATGACTAATAGAGCTAACGGTGTGTCTCACTATGATATTGTAAAAGTACTACCAGTTCTACCAGTTTATTTTTGAAGAATGGATAGAAGTTTAAAATCTATTTATGGGGTTCAGTTATTACCCAGAAGAGAAGGATGTTCTTTGCAGCAAGACCAACATAAATATCTATGGGTTTAGTGAGTCACAGTTTTTCCTGCCGAAGGCTGGTTTTAGAACCTCCCCGCAGGGACTTCTGCCCACACTGCTTAACTGTTAGGAAATGCAAGCTCTTGGGGTCTGTGTTACTCTCTCTTTCCCCGGTCACTGGGATTTTGGGATAGAAAAAAGCTATGGTGATAACGATGATGATTGATGTTCATAATAATCATGGCCAGTGCTTTGTAGTCTCTTAGGTGGCTCCTTAGCACCTAAACATTTAGACTGTAAAGGTCACAAAGGGTGTTAGCAAGAACAGTGAGAACATAAAGATTGGGCTTTCTCTCTGATTTTAGAACAATAAATAGGAAGATTGTGGAATCCACCTTGGTGGCAAGGCATAATGGTTAACAACATTGGCTTGGATGGGCTCCTGAATGGCTCAGTTGGTTAAGTGTCTGACTCCATCTCAGCTCAGGTCTTGATCTCAGGGTCATGAGTTCAAGCCCCATGTTGGGCTCTATTATATATATAATAATATAATAATAAAACATGTCTTTTTTGGCTTTCTTTTTTTTTTACTGTGTCTCTATCCCTCATTAGAAAGTATGTTTTAGGCAGGCTGGGACTTTTTAGCCTTGTTCTCTCTTTGGGGAGTGATAACACACAGGAGGTACTCAATAAATGTGTTGAATGAATGAATGAAATAAACAAAATGTAAAATGCTTTGCATAGTGGCTGGCACATGAAGGATTGAAATTTCTACCACCAATTATATGTGGATTGGCACTGGGCAGAAACCTGCCTGAGAAGAGTGGTCTCATTCTATTCCTGGTGAGGCCGGACAGAATATGGAGGGCCCAAGGGCTGGTGATGGATGCAGCAACACCGAGAGATCATTATCAGGCTTTTGGTTGTATAGGGTCAAGCCAACAGGATCTGGAGGAAACTCCTGAACTCTTCACACATGGAAACCCGGCAGTTCTTGGAGGTCACAACGGGGTACTCTGAATGCTCATTTGGGAGGTCATCAAGGCCAAGGCAACATTGGTCTGCCCCATGGTACACATCATCTGCTCCCACTTTTCCTTAAGTTATGAGAATAAGTTATGAGAATAGCCTTTTGCTTTGATGCTTCCCTTCTGGCCTAAATGTGCATAATGGATATTTATTTATTTTAAAGTGCTGCATATAAGATAAAGTCACAGATATGATTTATCATCTTGAACCTCTATATAGTGTTCCCTGGACTCCATACTTATGATAATCTCAAGAAGTCTTCAGGGTGCTAATTTATATCCAGGAGACAATCCTTGCCTCTTCTACTTTGTTCCTCCAAATGCCATTCAGATATTCTTCCTGTGTCAGTCATGGTCCTTGAGAAGCAGACGTGAAGATAGTGTTAAACACTGCAGGGATTTTCTTGAAGGAAATGCTTGTGTGAAAGGACCTAGAGAAGCTTGGGTTAGCAGTCAGATCACAATGTGGGCCTGACTCAGGGAAGGGGATAAGGAGAGAAGGCTAGAAGGGAGCAGGCTAGACTGCCAGGCAGCCTAAGGAAGCATCAGCAAAGCCACTGGGAAGTCCTGTGCCCAGGTCAGCCATCAAATAAGTCCTATGTTTCCCAGGATGGAGACTTCCCACCGTACTCTATCATTGACAGTAAGCAGCCCTTGGAAAGTGGGATCATCGTGCAAAGAGGAATGGACTTAAAAGTGCAGTAGTTGGTGCTCTGGTTTAATTCCATTCTCTGTAGAAGGAGGTGCAAGACACCTTTCATGTCTGCTATACTCCATGAAGCTGGGTGATGCCATAACCAGCCCCTAAAGCTGGTAGCTCTGTGATGTGGTACCAGGCTACCAAGTGGGAAAGATGGTGTTATGCCTCTCACTAAGGAAAATACAAACTAAATGGGTTAACACAGACATGATAATGGAGGGGTAAATTTCCTTCTTCCAGCAGCAGTCCCAGACACAGTAGTTCTCAGATATTCCCTGAGTTGGTCTGTGTCCTCTTAGATTCTCCTATATCCTTCTTTCCTAGGATGTAGCTTGTGCTCAGTATGGCTTGCTAAATATAAGTTCTGACAGTTACAGCCTTAAAGAACCAGAACCACTACTCACTTTCACAGGTCAGTCTTGGTGTATATAACTGCCCACTTGTCCAATCTCTTTCCACCATGATGTTTTCTATTAAAGAAGTTGGTAGCTCCTTCTTGTTCTGGCCTGTGGTTGGGATCACCCAAGTCCAGTCTGATGATTCTCCTCTAAGGAGAATCTCAAGGAATTGGGCTTGTAGTCTCCTTACCCTCAGAAGGTCATTTGGGTTCCTTATGAAAGTTTCCTCATTCTTTCCCTAGCACCTTAACATTCCGATATCAATAACTTCTGGGGGAAAATTAGGAACACATGCTTCACTATAGCTCTACTATACTTGCTAGCTGAGAATGAGAACAGTTGAAATATCATCTCAGACAAATATTTTCCATAATCTGTAGAGAGTAATCAATACTTGGAAGGAAAGTTACTTGGCGACAGTGTCAACATTCCATTTTCTGAAGCATTCTTGTGTGCTCAACTTCGCGGTCTCATACCTTTTCATTATTTCTCAACCACTGGTTACTGTGACTTCTCAGAACCAAGAGGTCCTCTTTGTGCAGGTTTGCATAGCTGGTTTCCACTGAGTTTCTTTCCTTTTTCTAGAGCTTGGGTATAATGGGACCAGGTCTGGTAAAAAGAGTTGAGTAAATGACTGATTTTTCCCCCCTGGAGTCCTGTCTTTCTGTGAACATGCACTGTGTGATTTGTCCATGGGAAGATGCAGCTGTTAGCAGGTACTCTTTGTACCCCAAAGCAAATGAGAGTCCTTCCTGTGAACTTGAGAATACATGCTGGGGGAGGGGAGGAGGGTCTTTGTTTTTCACCCTTTTAGAACGTATTGCTCCCAAATAAGTGGCTGTAAATGGAAATGAAGGGATAAGACTTTGTGACTAATTTCTCTGGGGAGCCTAAAGGTCCCTACTCCTGACCCCATTGTGTTGCCTCACCCGTCTTTCCACTGCAAGGCTCATAGCAGTTTTATGACAAGGTGGGTGTTTGTGATCCAGTTCAGGATGGGGACTAATCCAGTCCTCCCCGGTGCTGGTGTTCTTTCCATGACGGGGCTGACGCTCAGCCAGTGGAATCCCAGTGAGCTCAGGGAACAGGCGGTATGTGTCAGGTTGATTCAGCTGAGGAAGTCATGGCCTTGGTTTAGCCTTATAAGGCTGTGGTTCCGGTGGAAGCGAGACTGTCTCAGCTTAAAAATCCAAAGCTCTGAGCATTCCCAGATGACATCTGTAGTTTCTCCAACACACATTTGGCCTCGTTGGTTCCTTGCAGCGCTTTGATTGTGCAATCACAGTTTGGCACATGCTTTGTCCTGTGAAATCTGTACATTTTCAGCTCAGACATCTCAAAAATAATCATTGAAGCATTTTGATCAGGGTGGTTTATCGTAAAGCAGAATCACTCTTACCAGCGTTTCTGGTAAGCAGTAGGAGGAGAGGGGCAACTTAGGAGGGAGAAAGGTATAGGGGAAGGAGGGATGGCTTTGGAATTGGACAGGCCAAGGTTCAAGTCCTGCCTTCCTTTTTTGACTTGTTGAAAAATCTTAGGCTCTCAGGGACTTGGATTAATCTTCTGTAAAATGGAGAAAATAGTGTCAACCTCACAGGGCTGTTGTTAGATTTAACTTAAGAGTGGAGTAAATGGACTCTGTAAGTTTCATATAAATATATATTTGATTGTGTGTGTGCATGTGTAGTGGTGGTGGTGGTGGTGGTTGTAGTAACAGTAACCCGATTATATTTTTATTATATATTATATATATTATACTCGACTTTTGATAAATAATTTGCTTCTGAGGCTGGCTCAGACTCTGTGTCTGTGAGTTATTCCTCAAACCCCCAAACTGTCTGGGAATGTCCGAACAGGTTTCTGTGCTGATATCCATAGAGGTAGTCCTCAGCTTTCCTTTTTCAGCCATCAACTGGTAGCAGGTACAATCAAAAGATGACAAATTATTTCTAACTTCCTCAGTAATATCTAAGATCTAAAGACATAAATCATTCTGGATTCCAGTTTAAGATATTTGGAAAAGAGAGAAATATTTCCCTCCAACTCTTGGAACACTTCCCTGTCATTGCAGCATTCATGTTGTTTCCAAACAGAGTTGATGATAGGACTTCTTTGGCACAGTGAGAAAAGATACAGTCCTTTCCCTCTTGAGGTCTCTATGCCAAAATATTGGTCACCAGGTTCTTAGCGCATTTAGTAAAAGGCTTAATGTCTTATAATTATGAAATGGAACTGCAAGCAATGTATTAGGAAAAAAAAAAGCTAACTCTGCCTGGAACAAACTTTGCAAATTGGACTTGTCATTTCTTTTAGCTATTGATATATTGAGCTTTGTTTTCATTTGATTACTCAACCAATTGATTAAAGAAAACATTTATTGATAACTCTCTGCTTTTTAGGCACTGTGGCAGTACTGGGAATACAACAATGAACATGACTAAGAAAATTACTGTCTTTTATGAAGATTGTAGTCTTTTATGAAGAAGCAAGATGCAAAGTAGTAGGGGGAGAAAGAAGTATAGGGCACTGTAAGAACACAGGGGAAAGGCATTGCTTCTAGAGTTGTAGAGAGAGAAAGCAAAGCATAAGTTGGGTTCTGAGCATAATTTAGTGTGGATGGGTCCTGAGTGCAAGGGAGCAAGTGGTCATGGGTAAGGCTATACAGGGGAGGCAGGGCCAGATCATCAGATCTCGAAGGCCCTAAAGGCTTCTGTAGAGCATTTGATTCTACTGTGAGGCATTGGGGGAATCCACAAAGAATTTTAAGTGTGTGTAATGTGGGAGGAAGGTCAGAATTTTGTTTTAGAAAGATCAATCTGGTGATGATGTAGAGTATGGGTTGAAAGGGCTTCAATCTGGAAGCTGGGAGGGTATTTGGGATTCGCTGGTGAGATCAGTGCAAGAGATGCTGGTGGCCTCAACTTGGGCAGTGGAAATAGAAAGGAGTAATGGACTAAAAACATTACTTAGCAGATAAAATCAGTAGGACTTATTACATAGACAGACTGAAGAAAAGAAAGAAGACAAGAATGATACCAGTTTTTCTAACTTAAGCAACCAGTTATATAGTGGTGCCATTTTCTCTCACAGGGAGCATAAGAAGAGGAACAGCTTTGGGGGAAAGAATGAATTTCATTTTGGACATGTTGAGCTTGATGTGTTTCTGAGATTAAGTAGAGATGTTGAGTACACAGCAGGATATTCAGATCTGAAACTCTGCAGGAATATCAAGCCTGTAAATATAGATTTGAAAGTTAACATACAGGTGGTAATTTCAGCCATGAGGATTCATCGACTAAGAAGCTGTGGAGTGAGAATTGGGCCAAGGGCAGATATCTGAGAAATGAAATATCTCAAATATGGGCAGGGGAAGAAAAATGGCCAATGGAAAGAAGGAACAACTAGAGAAGCAAGAGAAAAATGGGAAAGTGGGGTGCAGGAGCGTGGGCAAGAGAAGGTTTCAAAGAGGTAGTGATCAAATAATGTCTAGTGCAAGTTAGAGGTCAAGGGAAATAGAGACGGAAAGTTTCCTTTGGAATTTACAAAGGGAGGGGTGTTGTTTACTTTGGCAATAGCAGTTTAAGAAGACTAGTTGGTGAATGAAGCCAGATTGCAGTGGGCTGATGAGTGAGTAGGAGGTGAACAGGTGGATGAATGTGTGAGGGCAGTGAGATAGGGCAGTGGCCAGAAAGGCACAGGGGAGACAGCACATTTACAGTTCTTTTCTTCTTCATTCTTTCTAGTTAACTTTTTAAAGTTAGGAGAGGCTTGAGAGTGTTTAGATGCAACTGAAAAGGAGCTAGTAGGGAGAAGTTAAGCTATGAGACGGGTTTCTGAGACAGGGAGTCTCCTGAGAGAGAAGGAAAAGTTTCAGATCATCTGTGGAGAAATTAGCCCCAGAATAGAAGGAAGGATGCATACATACTGTTTTTGGCATTTATATATAAAAATATATATATGAAGTACCCTTAGCTTTATCCTTATAATTATACATTAATTTTTAATTATATATATTTTTATTAATTAACTTTTTATTACATATCATTAGTATTATTATATACAGCTTTGGGGGAAATAATGAATTTCATTTTGGACATGTTGAGCTTGATGTGTTTCTGAGATCAAGTGGAGATGTTGAGTACACAGTAGGATATTCAGATCTGAAACTCTGCAGAAATATCAAGCCTGTAAATATAGATTTGAAAGTTAACATTCAGGTGGTAATTTCAGACGTGAGGATTCATCAACTAAGAAGCTATGGAGTGAGAATTGGACCAAGGGTCCAATATATATTATTATTAATAATTTTTTAAAGTTTATTTATTTTGACAGAGAATCCGAAGCAGGCTCCACATTATCAGTGCAGAGCCTGATGCGGGGCTCGAGCCCACAACCCATGAGATCATAACCTGAGGTGAAGTCAAGAGTCGTACACTTAACCAACTGAGCCACCCATGGGCCCCTATGTTATTTTAAAATGCAAGGATTTGTCTACCTGGGTATGTCCCCTATGTGTTTTAGGCCATCACTTGTAATCTTTTTTTTTTTAATATATTTTTAAGTTTATTTATTTATTTATTTTGAGAGAGAGAGAGAGAGAGAGAGAGAGAGAGTGAGTGTGTGTGTGTGTGTGTGTGTGTGTATGAGCTGGGGAGACAGAAAGAGAGGGAGAGGGAGAAACCAAGCAGGCTCTGTGCTGGGGCTCCATCTCATGAACTGTGAGATGATGACCTGAACTGAAATCAAGAGTTGGATGCCTAAGGACTGAGCCACCCAGGTGCTCATATCATCAGTTTGAATCTTTAACGACTCATCTGTAAGTTCTGGAGGGCTGAGTATCTCTTTGTTCACTTTGTCCTGCAAAGAAATGTCTTGGCTTTGTTGAATGCATAGCCAGGAATTAGGGCACAGCCTGTGGCCTCAGAACAGAACAAAATACAATGAGAGCCTGGCCTTCATTCCTCTAGGGCTCTAACTGGTTGTGCAAATCAGCCACTCATCCTACTCAGTACTTTATGCAGGTTGGTGCTTCATCTTTCATTCTTGGAAAGTACTTCAAGAGCTCTTTTCACCTCACTAAGGGAAGGGAGTCTAGGTTAGTTTTAGTTAGTTTTTAATTGCTCAAGTAATTTGAAACCTTGACAAATATAAGACTTCTTAAGAATAGTTTCCTTTTGGGGCGCCTGGGTGGTGCAGTCGGTTAAGCGTCCGACTTCAGCCAGGTCACGATCTCAGGGTCCGTGAGTTCGAGCCCCGCATCAGGCTCTGGGCTGATGGCTCGGAGCCTGGAGCCTGTTTCCGATTCTGTGTCTCCCTCTCTCTCTGCCCCTCCCCCGTTCATGCTCTGTCTCTCTCTGTCCTAAAAATAAATAAATAAATAAATAAACGTTGAAAAAAAAAAGAATAGTTTCCTTTAAATTAATTTGATTGGCTTGGCTGTAAGTGGATTTATATCTCAGGGTAAGACTCAGCAGCAGTGGCACTGGGGCAAATAATTAGCTTCTGTTCCCTCTAGAAATATTATTTATATGTGTGAAGTTGGGCTACAATGAGTATTAAGGGCAATTCTGAATAGGGAAAAATATGCCACAATGTGACCACAGTGTCTTGGAGCTGTTGTGGAGTGATAGATACTAAGTCCCTTAGGTGCTTTCCATCACCAGTTGCTGGATTTACCTCCTTTTCTCCATCCCCCTATTGGGTAGTTTGGGCTTCACCTAAACATGTGACCCAGAGGAGTAGCTGGATAGTGCAGACCATGGGGCACTTGGACCCTGGGAATCTGTAAACAGGGGAGAAGATTTTGGCAGGTTGTTGTCCCTGAGAGGGCAACCATGCCTTGGGGCTACTCTCCATGTCACTGAGCAAACTTACAAAATCTTGCTGGCTTCTAGGTCTGGTTCTCAAGCGTGGGTGCACATTAGAATCATCTAGAAAGCTAGGAAAAATACTGATGTGCATGCAGGTCCCACTTATTCTGATTGAATTGATGTAAGCTATATTCAGGGCACTTAAACAAAAAAAATCTCTCTAGATGATTCTGATGTGCAGCTAAGTTTAAGAACAATTGCTAAAATCACTGGGGCTTTTGAGACGTTGGCTGGGCTGGAGAACACAAGTTGCCAGAGAACCACAGATACCTGATGAGGCTTTAAAAATACATTTTATTATTTACAAGTCTTTGCAATATGTAGACTCCTGTAAATATATTTTTCAGGGCAGCATTCATGTTTATTTCCTGGAAACCCTTCGGGACAAAGAGTTTATTCGATATCATGGCTCACTCCAGGAATATGTATCAGTGTGGCAGTTGGACAAAAGAAAAGGGACTATCTAGGGAAAAGCAATTTGGTTTTCATGTGAGTAGCCTCTGTGAAGAAGTTGGAAACTGAGGAAATGTACTGAACCTCGTTTCAGTAGGACTTGATAACATTGTTTAAAGGTGAATTTAGAAATGTTTCTTTGCAGGATCAGAGTTCCCAAGGAACTGGAAGCAAAAGCAAGACTCCACGTAGACCCAAAACATGCAAGTCTGTATGTTCACATCCTATACTGCTTAATTCTAGCATGTCTATGAAAATGAGCCAAGTAACTCCATGGTAGGCCAGGTTTTATTTATTAGCATGACTCATATTCTTAAAATCTGTATGAACTCTATAGTAAAGAACCTAGTAGTCATTTCTCTTGGAGCCAAATATAAATTTTTTAGGGAAAATAAATAAATCCAAAACATATCTTCTTACTTAATTCAGCAACTCTGTGGTTCATTGAGAGGGTATCAGAGAGGACTAGTGTCTGAAAAGCCTTCTTTGTGACTCAAAGAAGTCTTGTCATGACCATGATACCTAAATTATCTCCCTTTGGCTTCATTCTGACCTCCTATTTCCTCAGGATTCTTCAAAGATTTACTAACATGCTATTGAGAAAGAGTCTTAGTCTTTTCATAGATAAGAAGAACCTCGGAACTGGTGGTTCTTCAGAAGCAAGTCTTTACATATGGAAACCAAGAGCTTTTCCTTGGTGGACATTCCATTTGTTGCTTTAAGTTCCAGATTGTTTATCTGGTAATTAAGTTTATTTTCATTTTTTCTTTGGCATGTTTATGATTGATTTTGTGATTTTCCGAATATTGGTTATTCAGAGCCACATTAGCATTTTTTAGAAGTCGGGAGGTCATTTTATAGCTCTTCTCAGCTTTATCTTCTAGGAGTTACATTAATCTGTCCCTCAAATACCCTGAGAAGGAAAACATGGCGGTTGATTAGGACCTCTCCTTCATACACCTTTAGTTTCTTCGGAAGCCTTGTACTGAACGTGATTAAGGGCCAGTGCTCTTTGTGAATGTGGTCAACTAGAAAATTCTTCTGATGAAAAGGAGATTGGGAAAAGTTGGCTGCCATTTCATGATTCAGTCCATGATGCCTCATGAACTGTCTCCTGGCAGCCATTCAGCGTTAGAGCTTTTTATAGAAGAAAATATAGTCAAAACACAGGTCTCTCAACTCAGTACCCTAAAGCCATTGGCTGTTAGAGTCTACAGGAGGTCTTTTGAATTTTTCATAGGGGCTCAGTAGCTGGAATATGAGGCAAAATCTGAATCACAGAGGAACTGTGGGGTTAGCAGTAATCTAGTTATAGGAAAACCCATAATTCAAAGAAAAAACAAGACTTGCAACAAGATCAACTTTTGGTAAACCGAAGAACTCTTGAACTTCTCATTTTCCCTTCAGAACGTATCTGAAATGAGAGTCTGGGGTAGTTTTGACTCTACCAGTGGAGAGTAAGTGGCCTAGTCATGAGGGTTGGAAGTAAATAAGTCCATATATTGCTCTAATCAGTGGGTTAATTTTTTTTAATTAAAAATTTTTTTTACATTTACTCATTTTTGAGAGACAGAGACCGCGCACTAGCGGGGGAGGGACAGAGAGAGAGGGAGACACAGAATCTGAAGCAGGCTCCAGGCTGTGAGCTGTCAGCACAGAGCCCAATGCGGGGCTCAGACTCACAAACTGCGAGATCATGACCTGAGCCGAAGTCGGATGCTTAACCGACTGAGCCACCCAGGCACCCCTAAATGGGTTAGTTTTTTTGTGGTGTGTATCCGCTGGCAGCTGAAGAAGCTTATAATGTCCTCATAAAAATATTAAAAAATAATTAAGTAATGTGTGTAGTATTACAGAGACTTTATTTATTGAAATATAGTTGTTAAAATAAAAAATCTAATATAGCAATATATGTGCCCTTCATTAATGCATTAAATAACAAGATATACCATTGGATCTAGTAACATAATTTCACAATAGTGATGCACAAAAATGGTATTCTGCGATTTCTGTAGCAACTGTAATGTGATATGTGTGTGTTTAAAATGTTTGAAAATTTCATGCATTCACAGGAGGAAGACAGTGTGAAGACACTGGAGAAAGATGGCCATCTATAAGCTGAGGAGGAAGACATTAGAAGAAGCCCTGCCAACACAAGGATCCTGGACTTCTAGAATGTAAGAAAATAAATTTCTGTTGTTTAAGCCACAACAGTACAATAGTTAGTCTGGTATTTCGTTATGGCAGTCGTAGGAAACTGATAAGATTGACAAAACCATTTAAGTGTTATCCTCATGGTTTCACTACTGAGGAGTCCCCAGATCCCTTTCCTCAGCCCAGAAGGGCAGGATAGTGGGAGAAATGACCTCCTGTTTATTACACTCGCAGATCTTTTTGAACAGTGGTTCTTAAGGAGGGTCTATGAAAGGCTTCAAGGTTTCTTTCTTTTGTGTGTGTGTATAATTTCTTTATTTTTCTAGCAGTAGGGTCCAGAACTTCCACAAGATTCTCAAAAGTTTATAACTTTCCAAGAGTTTGTAACCATCATTTTAGAACTTGTTGTATATTCTGGACTTCTGTACCTTGGCTCCAGCTGGACGTAGAGTGTACCTAAGGTCTATTGCCCATACCTTCAAGTGAAGTTGTCCATTTATACAGCATTTATGGGTGGGGCTGCCCACACGCTCTGAAAAATATATGAAAGCCCAGAAACCAAAGTGAAGGTATTTATGTAGGTGTATGTTAGGAATAAGACATAGTGTTAGGTATAGAGATGTATAAGGATGCATAAGGAAATGTCCTTAACCTCATATGTTGGGAAAGCTTCAGACCTACACATTTTCTGAGTCTCATTACCAATGGCATGTCCTGCCTCTTTTTGGCTGAGGCCAAATAGACAGCTCTGCCTTTCCTGACCTTGTGAGCAGCCATGCGTTTGCCAAGCCTGTGGCCTCACATGGGCCACGGAGCCCCACCATCTTCATAGGGGTATCTTTGTATAAGCAGCTTCATAAGTGGGTCTGCTCTCAGGAGAGAACTGGGAGAAAAGAGAGAGAGAGAGAGAGAGAGAGAGAGAGAGAGAGAGAGAGGAAAACAACATGACAATACCGAGTGCTGATGAGGATATGGAACAGCTGAAACTCTCACACATTTATTGATAGAAATGCCAAAGAATGTAGCTACTCTGAAAAAAGTTTGGCAGTTTGTAATAAAATTGAGCATACATTTATCCTGTGATCATCAACCCCACTCCTAGGTGTTTACTGAATGAAAATGAAAACAGGTTTAGATTAAACCTGTATGCAAATATTTATAGAAGCTTTATCCAGAGTAGCATGAAAAATGCAAACCATCTAAATGTTGTTCAACTTGTGAATCTGATAGCAAGCTCTGGGGCATTCATACATTGGATTGGTAATCAACAATAAAAAGATGAACTATTCCTGTTTAAAAAAGCTTGGATGAATCTCTACTGCTTTGTGTTAAGCTAAAGAAGCCAGACTCAAAAAAACTGCGTACCGTGTGATTCTCTTTATATACCATTTGGAACAGGTGAAATAGGGACAGAAAATAGTTGGTAGTTGCCAGATTAAGGGTGAAAGGGCAGATTTTGCCACAAATGAACATTACTAGGGAATTTTTTAGGTGTAAAGGAACTGTTCTGTATCTTGTTCTTGTGGTGGTTATGACTATAGGCATTTGTCAAAACTCACAACTCTGCTCTAAAAAGAGTTAATTTTACTGTATGTAAATTTTAAAATTATAAAAGCAAAAAAAAAAAAAAGCAAGTAGCTGCTGGCTGGAGCAGAGCTCATTTCAGAGCCAAGAAGGGAGCTTGAGGTCACAAGGGGACATTCTACTCACTACTGCATGTTCCACTGGCTTTTGCCAAACTCTTGGTGTGGACAGGCTGTGGGCAGAACATGGCCATTTTCAGGATGCAGGAGCCGTAAGGTTTGACTCAGGAAACTAGAAATAGAGATAAATCTTGGGAAAGGGCAGCTGTGTTGAAGTGGACAAATTGGTATTCTCAGAATGAAGTTGGGACCAAATGTTTTGGCGTTACCTCGCCGGGAAAGAATAATGTAGATCAGGCTCGTGGTGTTTGGCCAAGAGATCTGAAGGGCTGCTGGAAGACTTCCTAAGCTTGGGCCCTTCTCCATGTCTGTCTTCTCTGCTAGCAAGTCAGTGCATAAAGGCTGCATCCATAAAGGGAAACCAATTCTTTGGGGGCAATCAGGTTTTAAGCATTTTTATAAGAGTTGATGGGTTCTGCTTTTACTCTTAAATGTCAGGCAGGGGAAGACCCATGTTGTGGGGGAGAGAACAAAGGGTTTAGCCTCAAACTTACCTGGTTACAAGCCTTTGTGACCTTGTGCTGGTTACTTACCTTCTCTTGGCTCCATTTCTTTTCTGAGATAAAAGGTTTTTATAGAGATCAGAGAGGAGGCAGATTGAATTGAGAATGAACTTTCCTCACCTACCTACCTACCTACCTACCTACCTACCTACCTAAACACACACACACACACACACACACACATTGTGTGTGTGTGTGTATATATATATATATATATATATATATATATATATATATACACATACATGGTCATGGTCAGCCAGTGCTCATCAGGAGAAGCTCAGGGTCAAAGTCATGTTCTCAGGATGAATATCCTTTCTTGATAGGGAATTGGAGATAGTAGTGAAAGTTGTCTCCAGAAAAACAGTGCCCACCTTAGCGTGGCATCCTGCTTCTTAGGTAGCTAGTGAGAGGTTCATTACAGCTCTTTTCAGTGGGAGGCTGTACAGGAATGCAAGCACCTGCTACCCTCCCTCTCCTGGCACCTGTTTACTCCTTTGCCTTTGGGTTTGGCAGTATGTGGGCAGAGGCAAGCCTCCATTTGCCTCCTGATCAAGCTTGAGGGCTCAAGTCTGGAAACCTCCATGCTGTGGGGAGGGTTGGAGGTTCCCTGGTGGAAATTCAGGAATGGGGGGCGGTGGTGAGTGAGTGGATTCTGAGAAGAAATGGAGAGAGGGAGAGAGAATACAGTGTTGTGAGGTCTCATACTTTCTGACCCCCCATCTCTCTGTAAGTCTTTTTTATGTGGTAAAAGGCAACAAACAGGCTAGGAAAGATGACAACCTCTGTTCCCTTTATACTGAACTGTTCAGTTCGGTGGTGCAAGTGAGCCTTCATCCTCATTTGTGTAATTCCATCATTGTTCTGTATGTTGTTAGAGGTACTTGGTGATGGGGCCTGCTGTGTGGTCTTATTATCATCACTGTAGTTGATGTTTAATAAATACTTCCTATATGCCAGGCTCTGTTTCAAGGACTTTAATTGTGTTAACACCTTTTTAACCCTCACATTAATACTTTTATTTTACATGTTTTTTGAAAGAGAGAGGTATATACTTCTATTTTATCTTATTTTATTTTTGAAAGAGAGCACAAGCAAGGGAAGAGGAGGAGAGGGAGAGAGAATCTTTTTTTCTTTTTTAACATTTTTATTTATTTTTGAGAGAGAGAGAGAGAGACAGACAGACAGACAGACAGAGTGCAAGTGGAGGAGGGGCAGACAGAGAGGGAGACACAGAATCAGAATCAGGCTCCAGGCTCTGAGCTGTTAGCATAGAACCTGACACGGGGCTTGAACACACAAACCATGAGATCATGACCTGAGCTGAAGTTGGACACTTAAGTGACTGAGCCACCCAGGCACCCCAAGAATCTTAAGCAGGCTCCACACCCAGCTCAGAGCCTAAGGTAGGGCACAGTCTCATGACTGTGGAATCATGGCCTGAGCCGAGATCAAGAATTGGATGCTTAACTGAGTTACCTAGAAGCGTCTACTTTTATTTTAGAGATGAAGTATGTAAGGCTCAGATGTGTTAAGTACCTTGACCTCGATTGGATCTAAGCCATTTGGATCTAGAGCCCATGCTCTCAATCATCTTCCCATCCACAGATCCCCCAACATGAGAAATTGCAAGAATTAATTCTTGGAACTTCTAGGTTTCAAGATGGGTGCAGCAATAATTGATGGCTTGGAAGGGCGCCTGCATATCGTCAGTGCTATTATGATCAGTGTTATTATCACTAGCTCTGTGCTCTGGAGAAAGATGGTACAGCCTTCACTCTTTGTGTTCTGTTTGTGTTCTCTCCATGGCTGTAGTATAGTGAATTGCACTTGGGTTATTTTGATTATCTAGATAAACTTTTCATTGAGAGGACTTGATTTGAAAACAAATTGAAAAAAAAGAGAGATCTTGCTTAGTATTGATGGTCTGATGATATTACAAATTCCACACCACCTGAAATGATCACCAATAAATAGGAAGCCTGAAAAAGATTCTGAGGAGCCTTAATTAAGTCCCTGCTTCTATAGAAAAAAAGGCATTGATTTGTTTGTTAATTAAGATGGTTTGAACCTCACATTTCTTACAAAGAAACGATTCCTGGTGACTTTTTTTAAATAAAATTTTTTAGTGTTTAATTATTTGGAGTGGGAGAGAACACACAGGCAGGGGGAGGGGCAGAGAGAGAGAGGAGAGAAAGAACCTCAAGCAGGCTCTGTGCTGACAGTTCAATCTCATGAACTGTGAAATCATGACCTGAGCTGAAATCAAGAGTCAGATGCTTAACCTACTGAGCCACCCAGGCACCCCTCTTAGTGACTTTCTATCTTCTACCCACATATTCCCTATATGCCTGGGGTGTGCAGAGCAGTGGGCTTGTGGAGCCCAGTCCATCCCTTCAGGAAGATACTAGATGAAACTGATGATACATTAAGTATGGATACAAGGCAAACAATAGGATGGGATTTAAACTGAGTACCCCTGGGGTCAAGTCAAGACTGTCCCTTTCCAGGCTGGCCTGAAGTCCCAGTGTTGACAGCTATTCACCACCACCCTTGAATTTTCAGAGCCATAGGGACAGAAGTCCTGTTGTGTGGTTTGGGGGAAGCTGTTGTCGGAGGCTTTGCCTTAGTTGTTTAAAATGGTGTTCAAGGGGCCCCTGGGTGGCTCAGTCGGTTAAGCAGCCGACTTCCGCTCAGGTCATGACCTCGCGGTCCGTGGGTTCGGGCCCTGCGTGGGGCTCTGTGCTGACAGCTCAGAGCCTGGATCCTGTTTCGGATTCTGTGTCTCCCTCTCTCTGACCCTCCCCCATTCATGCTCTGTCTCTCTCTGTCTCAAAAATAAACGTTAAAAAATAAAATAAAATAAAATGGTGTTCAAGTTTGGGCCAGGTCTGATGGGTTAATACAGAGATGCAAGTCTTTTCTTCTGAACTTGTCGGCAAATGTTACATACCAAGAATTCTTTCGTTTTTCACCTATGTCTCTGAACTTCTTTACTAATAATACATTAACCAAGCTATTAAGGACTACTGATATTTACTATTCAAAATACTGTTATGTAAGAATTCTTGTTTCCAAGAATTTCTTGTTGCTAAGCTTCCACTGGACCTACCCACAAAGAGCTGAAATTTCCAGCTTTTGGAAAGGATACCTTGGTATCAGTGCATTATCAGTGATACTTTCAATTGATTGGTCATGTTTTTCAGTTGTTGTGCTTCTAGTGTTAATGACTATGCTTAAAGATATAAAGATGTATGTTTGTTAATTGTCTTGTAGTTATTATATCATTGCCATTTTGATATTTTCATTTATCTTTTTTGTCATTGAGATCTTTGCAATGGTAAATGGAAATTAGTGGAGTAGGTGGGTCACTGGGTCTTTTTTGCTCTATCTGTAAGAACCATTGAGTAGAACATGGGGTTAAAGGTCTAGTATAAAGTTATTTCCATTGATACATTCCTGTGTTTCTATCCCTCTTGCTTGCATTGGTGTGCTGAGTGGCTAAAGCTAGGAGTGCAAGGCCAGCAGGGTAGATCAGAACCATAGCCTCCTGTCAGAAAAAACAAAACAAAACAAAACAAAACAAAAAACAAGCAAAAAGCCAACCAAACCAACAATAGCGAGAAACTCCAAGTGCATGCCCTATTGCTACACAATGGTGCTCTTTCAAATAAAAAGCAAGACCTTGATATAATTTCCCCTTCAAAATATGGAGACACAGGTCCTGCTGTTTATATAGTCAAATCTCGATCGTGTGCTTGAGATCAGACATTTGAAGCTCTTCACAATACTAGTTGACTTTGCCCAGCTATAAATCCTGCCACTCCATTAGCTCAGTTGGGCTTGGGTGACCACACCCACTTCCACCATGCACTGCCATCTCTGTGCCTCAGTTGAGGCTGTCATGTCATTGTAGGGGTATCTACCTCTTCCTCCACCTCCATGCATGCGCATGCACACACATGCACAAACTCCCCTCAATTATCCTTAATGACCTAGAGTAGCCCTTTCTGATTCTCTCCTACAGCTTTTAAAAAAATATTTTTTTCATTTTTTAATGTTTATTTCTGAGAGAGAGAGAGACAGACAGACAGAGCACGAGCAGGGGAAGGGCAGAGAGAAGGAAGACACAGACTCTGAAGCAGGCTCCAGGCTCTGAGCTGTCAGCACAGAGCCCTACGTGGGGCTCGAACTCATGGACTGTGAGATCATGCCCTGAGCTGAAGTCAGATGCTTAACTGACTGAGCCACCCAGGCGCCCCTAAAAAAATTTTTTAATGTTTATTATTTAGAGTGAGAGAGACAGAACATGAGTGGGAGAGGTACAGAGAGAGAGGGAGACACAGAATCTGAAGCAGGGCTCCAGGCTCTGAGCTGTCAGCACAGAGCCTGACACAGGGCTCGAACCCATAAACTGTGAGATCATGACTTGAGCTGAAATCATGAGTCGGACTCTTAACTGACTGAGCCACCCAGACACCTCTATAGCTTTTACATCATAATAAATTTGGGGGTTCAGGAGACCGGAACCATCAGTGCATAACTGGATCAAGACCCTCACTTCACTAAGTTTTTTTGTAAAATGACAAGAATAATCCCTTTCATCAGATGAAGTTTATTAAATATTTGTGGGAATCTTCATATAAAAGAATTAATTTAATGGAATGAGTTTTGTGTAACGTGACCAATGAACCCAGTCCTTTCTTGCATTTGATTTTGATTTACGTCTGTTTGCATGTGTGTTTGGAAGAGAAAGGCATAACGTGGAATGTATGTATGTTGTTTCACGCTTTCCCATGAGCTCAGTCAAATGTATCCTGTGGTATTTACATTTTATTCTACACAGAACAGAAAACACAGTTCAGTCTGTGACAACTTTCCAACAGGCAACAACTCTAGGAGAGACATGATGTTAGGAAATGTACAAGGTTACAGAGTAGTGCTATAAAGTTTGATTAGTCCATGTGGAACATTCTGTACTTTGCAAAAGGAGCAAGACAGATGTTTGTCTCAATTTGATTTGAAAAGCATTTTCCTCACATTTATATGCTGAACCATATGACCGATATGTTTTTTCATAACTCTTTGCCCCATGTGTTATCCATTATGAATTCAGAAGGCTTGAAACACCAAAGCCATTGTGAGTCAGCAGAGCCCATATGCAGATAGTAGGTTGTTTGAGATCTTTTCTCTTTGGGCTTCCCTCGGCTCATCCTAGCCATCACACACAAGATGTCCTCCAGAATCTGGAGCTGGGTTCTGGAGCTCCTGGATGTAAATGCTAGGACTCCAGACTGGATCTCTCAGCTCTTCTGCTGAGGCCATTTTTTTTTCATATGTTTATTTATTTTTGAAGGAAAGAGACAGAGCGTGAGTGGGGGAGGGGCAGAGAGAGAGAGGGAGACACAGAATCCGAAGCAGGCTCCAGGCTCCGGGCTGTCACCACAGAGCCCCATGCGGGGCTCAAACTCACAAGCTGTGAGATCATGACCTGAGCCGAAGCTGGACGCCCAGCTGACTGAACCACCCAGACTCCCATCGCTGAGGCCTTTCTATTAGTTAGAATCTCATATTAGCAGGCATCCTTTTATTTACTAGAAAAGGAAAAAAAAACTTTTAAAAGAAAGCTTTGAGATATTTCTTTATTGAAGAAAGATTTGTGCATCTAATATGGACTGGGCTCTGTACAGGGATATAAAGGTAAAGAAGAAGAAATCTTTGTCCTTCAAGATCTCTTTATATGCTCCCAAGAGTGACAGTACAGTGTAGGGAGAGCCATACATAGGTCTGGAGGGGGTGTCATGGGGTCCTTGAAGGATTTATGAATAACTGGCTGGTGAGGCTAGAAAAGACCCATGGAGGAGGTGACATTGAGTTGAGTCTTAATGGATGAGTAGGAAGTATTTCACCAGTTTTAACCCTCTAGATACAAGCAAAGGATTATCTTGTTTCATTTCAGGCAAAATAAACATGTCAAAAAAAAAAAAATCTAACATATTTGGCAGAGGGCCAAAAATAAGATTTTTAGATAATTCCAATTCGGGTGTCAACTATAAGTTCTCTTTATTACGGTTATAGGCAAATACTGATAGGACATGGTATTTGGATTCCCATTTAAGAATTCACCCCAAATAGGATAACAAAAATGCCCATACAAAGTTTCAGGACCCACTAAAAGGCTTCTAGCAGAATATTTTGTAGTACAGGGAGTCCTCGCTGCACGTTTGTGATATATATGGGTTTCAGTTACCCTGGTGTACTTGAATTACCCCTGTCCCCCAGCCACACAGTTCAAATTTCAGTTACTCTGTTAATGGAGTATTTGCATAAAGTACCAACTTTCCTGCCGCATCCTCAGCCTACAGATGACTCGGTAAATAATAGACACACTTTATGATGAGTGACCAGTCATGTGGTCTCCTTGTCACTTGGTCACGAAGTGTCATTTTACAAAAAAGAATAATCAAAGGAGAGAACTGGCCAACAAAGAGAAAAATGCAGCCAACAACAGAATTTGATGATGCCGGAAGTGACATTTAAAAAAAATTTTTTTTAATGTTTTTATTTATTTTTGATACAGAGAGAGACAGAGCATGAGCAGGGGAGGGGGCAGAGAGAGGGGGAGGCACAGAATCCAAAGCAGGCTCCAGGCTCTGAGCTGTCAGCACAGAGCCTGACGTGGGGCTCGAACCCACAAACCGTGAGATCGTGACCTGAGCCGAAGTCGGATGCTTGACCGACTGAGCCACCCAGGTGCCCCCGGAAGTGACATGTGAACCCAGTATAAATGAAGTTACAGAAGACCAGCTGGGTGTGCAATTGTTGACTCTAGATCCTCTATAGACCCTCCAGAAATGTAGCCGGAGGATCTTAGTGAAAATGATCCTGCAAACCTAAAGGAAGGCAGTATTTGACACAAAAAGCAGGAAGATGACCTACAGGAAGTGATGCCAGCAAAAAAGCCTTCATGTTAAAGGAGCTCTTGGAGATGTTTCCCAACACTGAAAGCAAAGCACAAAGGATAAAATGTTGGAAGCCGTCAAACTGAGAAGAGTAGGACAATTTGTCAAAGCCGAGAAAAGAACTCTTCTTTCCTAAAGGGTCTCTGAGAAAAAGAAAGCAAGCCCTGTTTAAGCTCTTAAGTTGTTTCTTACAAGGAAATAAAATATTTTAATTTTCAACGCGTCTAATTTTTAAGTTATGGTATGCTAAATAAATATTAGTTTTACTGTTTTTTTTTCAATTTTCTATACATTCATAATGAACAAAGCTTTTCAAGTTTTGACAGAGATTTTTTTTTTTAATTTTTTTTTCAACGTTTTTATTTATTTTTGGGACAGAGAGAGACAGAGCATGAACAGGGGAGGGGCAGAGAGAGAGGGAGACACAGAATCGGAAACAGGCTCCAGGCTCTGAGCCATCAGCCCAGAGCCTGACGCGGGGCTCGAACTCACGGACCGCAAGATCGTGACCTGGCTGAAGTCAGATGCTTAACCGACTGCGCCACCCAGGCGCCCGTTGACAGAGATTTTTAAAGGCCGTGGAATAATTGTGATTTTTCCTGTTGATTACTCAGACCGTTTTGCATAGTGTCAGCTCCTATAGCATAGCTGTTTTATAGTTCAATGCCATTAGGCAAAGCAGGAACTTCCTATATTTTGAAAAGACCAAAGACATGGCTGCGTGCCAGGAAATGCCTATCGGAAGGGACTGTATGAATCTGCTTCAGTGATCAAATCCATTCTTAAAATGAAGGCTCTACGTGTTTAAATAAGGTACTTTGCTTTCACATTTTAGAACGCTTCCATCTTGTGGTGGGGGAGGGGAATTTTCCTGAATGCAACACTAATCTTCAATTGTATATACATTTTGCAGCATGGCCTGTTTTAATCTGACTATCTTAGTTGCTATTTAAATCTGTTACCCGAGTTCGCCTTCATGGAGGTTGGTTGTGTTTTCTCATTTGAGTAAAGCTCATAGTGAAATTTGCTTTTTATTTATTTTTTTAGGTTTATCTATTTTTGAGAGAGAGTGCACACACAAACATGGCGGGGGAGGGGGGGATGTGAAGCAGAGAAGAGGGAGAGTCTCAAGCAGGCTGCCACTCAGGGCTGGAACCCAGGACCTGAACCGAACCCAAATGGTGAGATCATGACCTGAGCCTAAACCAAGAAGAGTCAGATGCTTAACTGACTGCACCACCCAGGTGCCCCCAAATTTGCTTTTTAATTGTAGGTCATGTACTGGTTGAGTCACCAGGTTAGATGAAGGCTCTTGTTAAGGAATAGATTTTGCCTGTTCAGGGTCCAATTCCTAGTTTGCTGGGAATAGTCCTCTGCTTCAGAATATGCATTTCCCATTGTATGCGGTATTGGTGGGAATCTTTTAAGGGGCCTCATACTTCTTTAGTCTTTTTGCCTGGAATTCAAGTACTGAATACAACTATTGACTATTGTACTTGATTGTCCTCAAGCAGATGCACCCTGCTTGCTGTTCATTAATTCTTTTCCTTATATTCCCAGAGCTGCCTTAATTCCTACTCTTTCTGAGTTTCACCGTTTAATTTTTCCTTGAATTTTGGAGGCTACTTGTATTCTTCCAATATATTTCCCTTTTTTTATCCTGCCCCAGTTAGCCAGAATTAGTTTCTTTGCTTTTTTAAGAAATATGAACTGTAGTTTGCTTTTAAACTGAACCTAGTTATAAAGACAAAGTTTAAAACCATCCTGTGAAAAAGTAATCATGAGATGCATTTCCACATAGTAACAAATCGAAGACTAAGAAATATTAAAGACACTTGGATCAATTCAGAAGATTTCTCCTTTCTCCAAGTGGAGAATTTTGTTGCAGTAGTCCTAACCTCACAAACAAGGAATTAGGTGTAAAATAATGGCAGCATATCAGAGATTTATTCTTTTGTTCGCTCTAGGTCCAAGTGAGAAGGGGAGGGAACATCTTGCCACAGATTTCATTTTTTTATTAAATTATTTGTTGGCCCTTGCTATGTAGCAGGTACTGTTCTAGTCACTTGGGATGAATTAGTCAACAAAACGGACAAAAATCTCCATGCTCTTTAAGCTCCCATCCATGGGGGAAAGACCTACGGATGACTCTTGTCAACCATTATCATTTTGAGCTAGGGACTGTTAGGTTATAATGTACAGATCAAATAGAATTCTGGCTTTTTGTCTCAGATTGAAATCAAGCCCAAACTAATAGATTTCAGAAATTGCTAAATTATTTTCATATTTCTGGCTTCTCCAGTTATTTTCCTTTTTGTCAGTCCTGGCCAGAATTGGAAATCAAGCGTGTCTAGGCTGCGTGAATTTAGAATCTCACCATGAGAGTCAATAGCAACTGGGTGCCTGGAGCATGGCCTAAGACCCTCCACACTCTTGTTGCTCAATAAGCATAGGATGATGGATATTTCTGATCTGAAACTGGATTTCTCAATTGAAGATGGGAGTGATCTTGCCCTGGGGGGAGGAAAACTCCTTTTCCCTTCCCCAACTTCTGGAATGAAAAGAAAATTACTATGGAAATGAATACCCGGAAAACATTCACTGGCTCAATTTCATGGTATTAAAGGCAAAAGAATGAGTCCTTTGGCAACTGGTGTGAATCCTGGCATCTCTAACTGCATCTGGCCAGTTAGCCATTGCTGTTTAAAGGACAATTGAATGCAAACACCTTTATTTTTCGAAGCTGCCAGTCAAACTCCCTTATGAATCTCTAAAGACACGAGCTTGAAAGCAACTCATTATCCTGCTTATAGAATCATTATTTGGGATCTGTTCAGTAGAGATGGTGACCTCTGACGTACAAGGCATAAGACTGGAATTCCATGAACATTGTGGCCAGTGGGAAATAGGAGACAGAAGGAGATCACAGGTAGTTGCTCTATTTGCTCTTCCCATGGACTTGTCAGAGGCCCTTTTTTTGTGTAGTGTGTCTGTGGATGTCCTGCATGACTGTGTGATTGGTTGTGTCTCTTCATGAAGCAGTAGCAGCTCCACACCCATTACCTTGTAAGGGCTTTTCTACCCTTCAGTATCTCACTTCCCTTTCCTCCCACCCTTACTCTTCTAGACCTCCATCTTCCAAAAAGCATTGGCACTTAAACCTTGCTTCAGGTACTGTTTCTGGAATACTCAAGTTGTGAGAGGAGGTAATCTATTTTTTTTTTTAAACCGTTGGCCCTCTGTCTTCACACTATTTACTAAATCATCTGTCTTTCCTCACATATACCTGACACTATTTCTGGACTCTATGCTGTTCTATTGATTTATTTATCTTTCTCTACGCTGTTCTCAAACTTTCAATTCCCGTGGATTTAGGGTTTGAGATCTGGTAGGTTCTAAATAATCCTTAAATTTACCCTCAGCTTCTTTTCTTCCCTCATCCTCTGTCTCACTTCTGTTTCAATTTTAGTTTCTGTTTCAATCCATTCTCTTTCTCAGCATGGAATCTGTCACCAGCTCCTCTATGTACTGCCAGCATTTCAGCCAGCCTCATCTCTGAATCCAAAATTCATTGTCATTTGAATATTACGATAATAGTTGGTAATGGGAAAGAGACTACTGGTAATCCTTCATATCTAGTCACTTCTTTTTCCATGGTAAGAGAACTTCTGACTTTTGACTAGACATGGTCTTCGGGATGGTGATCCTATTTCCTGGGCTCTCTTGTATATAGATTTGGCCATGTTACTAAATTTTTTTCAGTGGGATATATGCAGAGATGTCATGTGAAAGCTTCTGATAAACTTATTAAGAGATAATGTGGGAGTCCTTTGCCTCTACCTCTTCATTATCCTTCCCTCCGTCCTGCTTTCTGGAATGTAGCAGCCACCATCTGGGTCCATGAGGTTGAGGTGAGGCACAGAGGAACAATAATATAGTAGGGACTTTAGTCTGACTCTGTGGAGAAATAGACTTGACCCACACCCCTTATACTAAGATGTGTAAATCAACTTTTCCATTGCTCAGTACACATTAGGATCTTCTGCTATTCACAACAAGCTGAATCTGAGCTAATATGTTGGAGAAATAAGATGAAGACTTCAGGGCAGAAGGATAGTGTTGGCCAGAGGTGCAAATTAAAGGTTTCTCTCATCATCTTATTCAGAACTTTAGACATCTTAAAGAAACTTCTAGCTTTGGTTTTATAGGACCCTTGTGAACTTTGGGCAAATCACTTGATAGATAAATCAAGTAATCAAAAGGCTCTGAAAGAGTCACCAAGAACTTACTATATATAGCTCAGAAGCTTAGACATCCCCACCATCACCCCCATCCTGAATTGCCTTAAAGTTACAGAGAAGTCAAACACTTTTTTTTACATGGTTTCTTGAAAAGGAGGCCTGAAAATAAAGAGGAAATTTTCTGGTTATATGATTAAATTATTCCAAGAAGCTCTGTTGGATGAGACTGGTTGAGAAGTTCTATAAGGACAGGCATGCCTGGTTACTGAAAAGTGGAAGGAAAACATGTTAATGAGAATTGTATCATTATTATACAATCAGGACTCCCTCTTCTTTTGTCTCTATATGTTGTGATCTCACAAATGAGCACTGTTTTCCAGCTGTGGTGCTTGGCTCACTAAGTCAGCATATGATAGTGAAGCCTTCCTCCGGAAGGCTCAGGAAGCCTCTTATAGACATGATGGGCTTTATCTAGTGAAGGGAAGACAATCTTGGCTCTAGGGCTGAGGATAGGGAAGCTTATGTCTCTTCTTTGGAGAACATGTTTATGTAGACTCCCTCAAGGGCCTTGATCTCCCACATACCTGCCAATTTTTTTATATGGAAGATTCCAGGAAGCCAGAGCTAAATGTTTTCTTAATTTCATAATGACCATCAGACTGGAAGTATTGGAGGCAGGGGAGAAAGAAGGACAAAGCTTCAGTACTGTGGGCTCTTTGGAGAGTTCGCTCAAAGATCAGAGACATTCAAGTTTTAGCTGGTGTAAGAAAAATGACAAGCATCAGGAACATTGAATAGAGAACCAGTTGAAAAGTAAAACCAAATGACGTTAATGCTTGTTTTACTGGTTATGTTGCTTTTCTTCTAATTAAAGACTGCTGGAGATAAGAAGGAAGTTATCAAATAAAAATAGGACAGGCTCTGTAGTCACGATGTTGGTGGTGGTCAAGAAGGTGGTGGTCAAGAGGGAAAGGCTTACCATTCCTGATGTATCGTCTGCACCATCCCCGCTTCTGGTTGGACCCCACTGTCTAGGACCTTGAGATTAAGCTATTGCTCCTAAAACACTGTTTAATCAGGGTAACTTAGAGGGTTAAGTTCATCAATCCACCCTCACAGTGAGAGATTTTAACTGGCTAGTTTAGAAGTTCAAGGTCTATGGGAGTTGAGCCCAAGACAAGTACATTTTGAAGAGTGTTTAGGGGCAGGAGATTTGGAGACCAGGTCACTGCTGGGTTAGGGAAGAGGAAAGCCATGAGAGTGCCCATCTTAGAGGCAGAGAGCTAAGGACAGGGGAAGGTGAAAGACAACATAATTTTGTACCAAGGTGGCTTTATATTCAATACTTAATTGACAAAGTGTATTTCCAAACACCCAGGCTTTCTTTACTAATTCACACTTTTAAAATGATGGGCTTTGGACGTGATGAATGTCAGGGATCTCTTTATCTTCTGTCAGTTACGGAGATCAGATGTGGAGCTTTAGAAACCAGATGAGAAACTGGGGAGCTGGAAAAGTTTATTTCTGTTTATGTGTGGGGATATCCCAGCTTGATCTTAAGCTATGTTTACTTCTTAGAGACATATTGGAATTCTTGGTGGGGTAGAACCTGAAGAAATGTATTTACATCAATGCTTGATGAACCTCCTGGGAGAAAATCATCCTCAGGGACACCTGGGTGGGTCAGTTGGTTAAGTGTTTGACTTGGACTCAGGTCATGATCTCATTGTTCCAGCCCCACATTGGGATCTTCATTGACACTGCAGAGCCTTCTTTGGATCCTCTGCCCCTTCCCAGATCTCTCTTTCTCTTTCTTTTTCTCCCCAAAATAAATAAACATTAAAAAAAAAAGAAAAGTCATCCTAAGGGAAGGAACAGGTGCACTTGATCTAATGAAAGAGATTTAGTCTATTGGACATAAGAGGGGAGGAGACTTTTGGGTAATTGATACTCCCACCTGGCTTTTTCCTCTGGCCCAGGCTCTCATGGAGTGTTGGGTCCAGAAGAACAAGATGGAAGGAGAAAATTGGATCTTTTGTAAAACTCTGTAAGACATCCTGCACCAACAGTATTGTGATGTGATGGTATCAGCTAGAAAGGAGAGGCCACAACAGTGTGTAGGTTCCACTTCTGGTGGAACACAGTGGCTTTGGTGAACGGAGGACCCCAGAGGACACACTTTGGAAACTTCAGGATGTCAGCATATTGGCTCCAGCAGAGCTCAGAGTGAGAAAGTTGTCCTCCAGAGCAATGGCTGCAGTGCTCAGTGGAAACCAAAGGAGCCAAGAGCACACAGAAGAACCCAACAGATAGGGCTGGGTAAAAGGGAGGTGGAAGAAAAGTAGGAGATGTGGCATGGCAGAAGGTCTGGCTTAATTGTGAGCTGAACAAGATTGCTGGGACCCCCTTGTCTTTTTTGGGGGAAGGGTATCAAATATATTAGAGTGATGTAGAAGTTCATGAAGCACAGGGTGGTGTGTGTGTGTGTGTGTGTGTGTGTGTAAAGAAAGAAGAGAGAGATTTTATTTTCAGTTTTCCTTCAAGTCTGATAATTTCTCATGTTTTTCCATTTCAACACGTTTTCATCAGTTACAGTTGCTTATCATGACCATGACAGTCAAGTGTTATACAGTGGGAAGTGATAGGAGAATTCCTTCTTGGTGAATATGTAGCTGACTCTCCAGTAGAATGTGTGGGATCAGAAAAGCCTCCCTAATATTTCTGTTAAACGTCGTATTTCTTGGAGTGTGTGTGTGTGTGTGTGTGTGTGTGTGTGTGTGTGTTCTCTCTCATTGGTAAGGTTGCTAATCATTAAAATTACTTTGGATCCTTCCTATCTCTAGAAAACTTCCAGGACTGTCAGAATTATCAGACCCATCTCCAAAGCCATAGACCCTAAGTAACTTCTGATTATAGTGTCTGCTCAGCTGTGACTTGATGGCATGAGATGCTAGATGAGACCAGGGTCATGCAACTTGTTCAATAGATCTCATGCCTTGTTGCTTTACCCCTCTTACATGTGGGTGCTGCTATCGCAAGGGGACTCAGTGAATAAAGTGCGTGTGTATGTGTGTGAGGGGGTAGTAGGTACACCAGATTAATCAACCTACTTTTGGGAGTGTACGTTTGTGAGTATCCACTTCACAGGTATATCTTTGTATAAAAAGGGAACATGTTACCATGAATAAAACCAATGCAATTTACTGAGCACTTAATGTAAGTACTTGACATAGATCTATTATTTACTCCTTACAATAGCCCAATTAGATAGGTACTAATATTGTCTTCATTCTGCAGATGAGGAAATAATGGCCTAAAGAGGTTAAATAATTTGCTCCAAAATGCTCAGCCAGTCAGTAGCAGAGACAGGCATATTGAACCAACTGTTCTAAAGCCTATGTTAGTCATTGTGCCATGCTGCCTCATTTTTTAACATGATCTTTTTGGAAATTTAAAAATAGTTTTTTCTTATTAAGAAAAGCACTAGTAGGGGTGCCTGGGTGACTCAGTCACTTAAGCATCTGCGACTGACTCTTGATCTCAGATCAGGTCATGATCTCACGGTTTGTGAATTGAACCTGTGTTGGGCTAAGCCCTGACAGCATGGAGCCTGATTGGGATATTCTCTCTGTCTCTGTCTCTTTTTCTCTGTCTGTCTCTGTCTCTGTCTCTCTCTCTCTCTCTCTCTCTCTCTCTCTCTCTCTCTCTCTCTATATATATATATATATATATATATATATATATATATATATATATATCTATCTCCCTCTGCCCCTCCCCTGCTTGCACACACTCTCTCTCAAAATAAATAAACATTAAAAAAAGCACTAGCAAGTCTATAAAAATATGGGCAAATGAAAAGGAGGACAGAATTTCTAAAAATACTCCATTCTACCCTCTTCTCTTTCTCTCTGCATGTGTGTGTTCCAATGTGCTTTGGTGAAATATTTCAAGATTCACTTTGGTTTATAGATGGATTAAACAAGCACATCAAGGACATGAGGGATATAACTAAAGTCACCCTTGGAGGTGAGGCAGGGACAGGATCAGCACGCAGGATCTCTTGGTTGTTCAACTGCTGAGGAAATTGGATCCGACAGATAAAATTCCTGCCAGGAAGCTGTGTTTGGGATGGTTTTTACCACAGTAAAAAGCAGTAGGCAGCAGGAGTCTGAATCACTCACATCTCTTAAAGGTCCCCAGGGGAGGCTCCATTTTTCCAGTTTTCTGGAGAGTGTAAGGGACCACGACTGAGGGCTTGTCAATCCAGGAGGGCACTGTTTACAGGCTCTCTCATTCCAGGCAACGCTACGTCCCCCCAGGTTCCTGCTTCTTGGAACCCCCTCTTCTGCAACACTGTTAGGAACTATTGTTCTGTTCATTTCGCCACACCTGTTTTTTGCCCCATTTTCGTTAGGGCTCTGAAATGGGGGCGGTGATGCTCCTTCTATACACAAAACTCTCCCTGCAGCTCTCTAATTTTGGGGAGACAGTGTGAGAGAAACCACACCTAAATGATGAAACATGCATGCTCCCCCAGTCCATGCAGAGAGAGCCTCAGCAGCAGGATCTGTCTTAATGGAGTCTGATGCTCCCGTTGGAATGAGCACCCGAGGCTGGAAAGGAGCACTCTGCTCTTGGCTCACTGTCCTCTGGGAAAGCAGTAACCATCCTCTCCACTGAGACCTGAAATGTCAATGTGACGGGCAGATTGGGATTAAGCTGGGCTTCTGGCAACCAGCAGCTGCAACAGAGCAAAATAACTTCACTTGAGTAAAAAGAGATAAGAGGACAAAACTGGCTCCCTTTTCATAGCTGTCACTGATGGCTTTGGAGAAAAGGTCTCAAAAATTCCTGGGCTCTTACCTCATCAGTGATTTTTTTTTTTTTGACATTGGAAGTTGTCTTCCTCCACAGGGACACTTTAGGGTCTCACAGGGCTTCTGAGAGCTGTCCTGCCCACCTGTTCCCCCATTTGGGCCAGTGGGGAAGTATTTATGTTGGAAGCAATACTTGTAGAAGGGCTTCTCAGAGTATAAGATACAGATCACCTGCACTCTCTGATGTAGTTTCTTGAAAGGAAGACGCCTGAGCCTCTAGTACCTAATGAATCAGGGTGTTTGGATTTGATACCTGGGAATCTGCGTGTGAACAGATTCTAGGTGATTCTCCTATCTGGTATGGTTTGGAAACTGTCAAGGTACACTCATGACACAGGTGAGCGGTAACCAGGTGCCAGGCATGGAAATGCTTCATACATGATCTCATTTGATCCTTGAAAAGGATAGTATGAAGTCCGTACTATTTTATAAATAAGGAAACTGAGGCACAAAGTGGTTATGTCCTTTATTCTAGATCACACACTTGTAAGTGGTTACAGGCAGATTTTGAAGCCACATGTGTCCTCTTGCCCATCTACAAAACATTGCGTCATTCCGCAGAAATGTTGAAGAGCATGCAAGCACCGTGGGGCAGAGCCAGGGTGAGTCCAAACACGGAGACTCTGAGGGGAGAGTGAAACATGCACAAAGTAGGACAAGGGCTCTGCCTCATGAAATGGTTGTAAAAAGTGGAAGGACATTATTCAGTCAGTTTTTTCCCAATTGCATTGAAATCATGCTGGTAGCATCATGTGCGTGGCTGGCCATGTGCAGGAGAATGCCTGATGCTTTCTGGCCTTGGGGGCCCCTGAGGAAGAGAGTGAGGAGACTGGGGATCCCACTGAGGGGGAGGGGAGTAACAGAACCTCAGCTGAGTTGAGTCTATTTGTACTTCCCCCTGTTGCTGAGTATTATTCACTCAGATCTCCACAAACCCAGAGGCCCTTGTATCCTGTGTTTTTGAGACACTTTACTGTCATGATATGATAGGACCAGATTCCCAGCCACTGGGACTTGAAGGATGTTTGAGTCTTCTTTTTTTCTAGACCCAGGGTGGCACTCACCATACATCCTCACAGTAGGATTATTAACCACCACACTGGGCTTGGAGGATCAAGTTTGGGTCTAGGTCTAGGGTCACCTTGGGATCACTGATCTTTTTATTTTTTTATGGCTTCGTATATTTGTTGCCATCAACACCATTTTGGGAAATGCTTAGTTCTTAAATGTTGACTATTAAGGGGGAGCTATCAAAAAAGGCAGCCCATGTTTTCCTCCCTCTTTTCTTCTATTTCTTTCTTCTTCCTTCCATTTCTCCCCTGCCCTGCCTCTGCCCTGCCCTTCCAAAGTAATGACATTAATTGCTATTTTCCTACAGTTTCATGCCATAATCTTGAGTTTAGACAAGGGAATTGGATGTCAAATTTATCAGCAATGAAATCATTTCTTTTTGGGATTTCATTCCTGATTCATCTGATAGAAATTTAAAAACAAGTGAAAAGATCCTGTCTTCTCAACATTGTGACATCTTTCTTAGGTCCTGCATACCTGGGATGAAACCGAGTATTGAATACAATGGATTGTGCTGATCTCTGCTCCCTTAGCATTTGTGGGTATAGGTTGGAGACCCAGGATAACTGGGTCTGTGGGATACTTGAAGCATTTCTTTCTGCATCACAACAGGCATCTCAAAGGTGTAGGTGCATGCACATGTGTGAGGACACACACACACACACACACACACACACACCCTTGAACGTTCCAGGCTCCTTGGAAGAGGGAAGAGAAAAGCGAATTTGGAGATTCATACCTCTTTTGCCCCTGCCTTCTACTAAAATAGGTGAATTCTTCATATCACTTTGAGGAGTCCTATTTTGTGCGTCTTATTCTGTGTGTATGATTCTGGTGAGTAGGATCTCCAGATGTTTTCCTATTAAACTTCTTATACTCTTTCTTGTCCTATCTCTGGAAAGGGTTTGCCATCTCAAGTTTTAGGAGGATTATTTTGCAATGAGAGGTGGTCAGGATCTGTCTTACCAGGTCAGTAGGTAATTGCTGCCTGGTGGGTATGACATACCTCAGACACTGCCCACATCGTTTAGAAGTTCCAGCTGCCCCTGCAGAGAGGGGTTAGAGGGTCCTGAACTGGGAGTTGGGGGATCGATGCCTCAGGATGGACCCTGCCAGGAGCCCATGGGGTCAGCTTAAACAAGTATGTTCCCCTCTTCTGGGGCTTATCCCATTGCTTCCAGAGGCTTTTCCTCCAACACACTCCCATACAATGGCCAGAGTCAGTTTTCTGAAACAGCCAGAATCACATCACCTCTTGGCTTCAGCAGCTATCTACAGCCTACCTCAGTGCCTTGCAGACCCTGCTTGTGACTCTGAAACATCTACAAAGCAAATCACAATGTCTGAGCATGGAACTTGGGAATCTAAATTTGCTAAAAAATGTTTTAAGAGCCCTTGAACCCCTGTATCCCAAAGATAGTCTAATCCCACTGCAGTCTTGCCACAGATTCTCATTCCTTCCCCGTGTCCTTTGGAGTCTAGCTTAATAGTCCTACTGCTCTTTCTTCAAGGCAACATGTTTTCAGACCCCCCCGTCCCCTGCCATGTGCTTGGGTGAGCCTTGCCACCCTTCTCCACCAGGGAGCCCCCCCATACAGACCAGCTTACACGTCAACTCTTTTGCAGGGCTTCCCCACCTCCCAGAAGGAGAGTAGGAAGCCCCGTCCTGTGTCTCTAGAACTCTTCATATTCATATTTTTATTATAAACAGTATTGTATTGTCGCAAACATTCATTTTTATGTCTATTTCCTATGAATTTTCCAAATGAATAATCCTATCTTTTCCTTTCATTTTCGGGTCTATTTCCCTGTTTATATCTACAGGACCTCCTTGGGAATAAAAACAATATCTGAAACAATATTGGGCACCTTGCGCTCTGTCCCAGTGTCCCATTGCTTTACTATTATACTGGTAGGTTTTACCATGTGGAAGTCATCCCTCATTACTCTTCTTTTTTTCATAATTTTCTTAGTTACCACCTATTTTTTTTTCCAAATGAACTACATATTCACTTTTAAAATGCAACACAATAACAGCAGCAGCAGCAGCAATAAAGAACAGTTCGAAAGCAGTAACAACAATAGCAAGAAAGAACTTGGTGGGGTTTGGATGTATTGTATAATAGTTATAGATCATCTTATAAATAGTTGGCATGACTTTGACATTAAGTTGTTCCATCTGTGAATAATGGATGTCTGTGCATGTATTCCAACTCTCATTTTCTTCAGTAATTTATAGTTTCATTTCTTTTAATGATAGATACTTCACATTTCTTGATGAATTTATTCTGAACTTATGAGTTTTTTTTTTTTAATTTTTTTTTCAACGTTTATTTTTTGGGGGACAGAGAGAAGCATAGCATGAACGGGGGAGGGGCAGAGAGAGAGGGAGACACAGAATCGGAAACAGGCTCCAGGCTCTGAGCTGCCAGCACAGAGCCCGACGCGGGGCTCGAACTCAGGGACCGTGAGATCATGACCTGAGCCGAAGTCGGACGCTTAACTGACTGAGCCACCCAGGCGCCCCCCTATTATCATTTTAAATGAAGGAATTAAAATTACACTTTATCAAATGTCCTTGAGGCATCTGTTGAGATGGTCATCTGCTCTCCTTTGATTTATTAATGAGTTCCTAATACTGAGTAATTATATTTTTGGAATGTAACCTACTTGGCCACTTTGAATTGTTCTTTTAATACTTAGCTGGATCATATGACAGACATTGTATTTATACCTCTATATAGCGTACGTGACATTAATACGTGTATAGTATGAGTAGTGTGTCTGTGTGTGTGTGTGTGTGTGTGTGTGTGTGTGTATGTTGATGTCAGGTTTTGAATATCAGGCCTCTACCAACTCTTAAAATTAATTAGAAAGCTTTTCCTCTTTTGAAATTTTCTGAGATAATCCCCCAAACTTAGGAATTATATACCATTACCATTTAAGGCTGGTGTTTTCTCCCCATCGTATTCTTTTTACCTTTTTTTTTTCTTCCCAATTCAATTAGCATATTAATTGAATATGTCTTGATGAGTCATTTTTTTCTGTTCAAGTGTTCAAGTTTCCTAATACACTGACGCTTTTAAATGTATTAGTGTAGAAGTGTCTGCACTGTTCCCTTATAATATTAATATCTTTCTTAGTGATAGTTATATTCCTTTTTCTTTCCTAAGGTTGATTATTAATATTTTCTATTTTCTTCTCAGCTTATTTATTTTTATTCTTTCTTGCCTAATGCTTGAGGCATATGAAACCACAGTTTTTCTCTAAATAAACTGACTATACACTATGTCTTTGATATGTTGTTTTATTGCTATCATTACTATTATTATTATTATTATTATTATTATTATTATTGCTAAAAACTCTAGCACTGCAAATTTGGCTTCCTCTTTGACCCAAGAGCTATTCAGGGAAGTGTTTTATCAGCTCCTTTCTAACACTGGCCATTCTCCTGCGGTACAATAAAAGGCACAGAGAGTATATTTTTAGCAGGAGATACTGAGGGAAGTCCAGACTGAGACTGCGCTGGTACAGGCAGCGTGGACAGAGTGCCTGATAAGCAGTCTGGGGTTCCTCGGTGAAAGATGCAAAAAAAAAAAAAAAAATAGGGCAGAGCATGCTCCGAGGAAACTTGGGAGAGAATTCAAAGCAAACTTCGATATTTGACAACCTGTTGGTCTTGGTTCCGGCTTCTCTGGAGGTGATGGTTGATGGGTGCCGTCCTTCTCTGGCTTGACCATCTCCAGACTTAGCAGCTCATGAGTGCTGTGGGGGACATCGAGATTCACACACCATCTGTCTCTCTCTTTCTCTCTCTCTGTGCTGCAGCAGCCACTCAAGAAGCCAGCATGACATGACAAGGTGTGCATGCCACCTGGGAAAAAGAGGCCTTAAAACTGCATCCTCTGTCTTTCCCCATCTGTAGGGATCTCCTCTCAGGAGCTGTGAAAAGGACCTCCTCTCTCTAACAAAAGGTGGAAAAGCTGGATGATACACTTGTCTCTCTTCTCTCTCTTTTTTTTTCTGTCCATATTTATCCCTTTTATTTTCCCCCAGATTTATTAAGATGTAATTGACATATAACATTATATTAGTTGAAGGTGTATGTGATTTGCTACATGTATATATGGTGAAATGATGGCCACACAAAGTTTCATTAACATCCATTGCCAGTACAAATATCTTTTTCAGGGCACCTGGGTGGCTCAGTCGGTTGAGTGTCTGACTTAAGCTCAGGTCATGATCTCACAGCTCGTGGTTTTGAGCCCCACGTTGGGCTCTGTGCTGACAGCTTGGAGCCTAGAGCCTGCCTCAGATTCTGTGTCAATGACCCCCCGCTCTCTGACCCTCCCCCACTTATGCTCTGTGACAAAAATAAATAAACAAACATTTAAAAAGTATTAAAAAAACAAGTATCTTGGGGCGCCTGGGTGGCTCAGTCAGTTGGGTGTCCGACTTCAGTTCAGGCCATGATCTCACAATTTGTGGGTTCGAGCCCCATGTCGGGCTCTGTGCTGACAGCTCGGAGCCTGGAGCCTGCTTCAGATTCTGTGACTCCCTCTCTTTCTGCCCATCCCTTACTACTTCTCTGTCTCTTTCTCTCTCTCAAAAATAAATAAAAACATTAAAAAGAGAGAGACCAAATATCCTTTTCTTATGATGAGAGCTTTTAAGATGTCCTCTCTTAGCAACTTTCCAGTGTATGATACAGCATTATCAACTATAATCACCACGCTGTACCTTCCATCCCCTGAACTTCTCTTATAACTGGAATTTTGTACCTTTTGATCCCCTTCACCCATTTTCCACCCCACTCCCCCTACCAACACCCTGCCTCTGACAACTACTGTGCTCTATTCATGGGAGTCCAGTTTTTTTTTTAGAATCCTTATACAAGTGAAATCATATGGTATTTGTTTTTGTCTGACTTATTTCACTTAGCACAATGCCCTCCAGGTCCCTCCATGTTGTTGCAAATGGCAGGATTTTCTTCTTTTCAATGGCTGAATAATATTCCGTTGTGTGTATATACACCACACTTCTTTATCCATTCATCTATTGATGGAAAGTTATGTTGTTTCCATATCTTGGCTCTTGTAAATAATGCTGCAGTGAACAGGGAAGTGCAGATTTGTCCAAGACGGTGATTTTGTTTCCTTCAGATAAATACCCAGAAATGGAATTGCTGGATCAGATGATAGTACTATTTTAAATGTTTTGAAGAGCCTTCATTCTGTTTTCCATAGTGGCTGCACCCATTTATATTCCTACCAGTGGTTCACAAGGGTACCGTTTTCTCCACATCTTTACCAACACTTGTTATTTTGTGTCTTTATGAAGATAGTGAATCTGGCAGGTGTGAGGTGGTATCTCATTGTGGTTTCGATTTGCATTTCCCTGATGATGAGTGATGTCGAGCACCTTTCCATGTACCTGTTGGCCATGTGCATGTCTTCTTTGGAGAAATGTCTATTCACTTCCTCTGCCCACTTTTTAATGGGATTGTTTGTTTTCTCTTTTCTACTTGGATATAGCACCAGTGCCTTTTGCCACAAATGACACAGCAACTCCCTTTGGCAAAGATGGACTTCATTTTTGGATTTTTTTTCTGTTTTCTTTTCTCTTTTTGGTACAGCTTAAGCACTGCCTGTGTTTGGCTTGACAAGTGAACCTTCACATTGACAAGCAGCGGCTTGGAGGAGGCCTGAAATAAATGGAAGACAGGGTCAGCCTGTACCTCTTTCTTTGTCACAGGTGTTGGCATTCATTTTTTTCTTCCTTCTTTCATCTGGAGCAAGCTCGCTGGGTTCTGGGTGTGGGGGGTGTCTGCCCACCCCTTTCCTGTTGTTTTCCGTTTGCAGGTTGGATGGGGCTCTCAAAGAGTTCTGGCTGAGCCAGTAGCTTTGCTCTACCCCATACGATGGCTTTGGAAGGGAGCTTCCTGGTTGTTTGGCCTTAAACTGGCCCTTCTGTATTTCAGACTTGTAGCAGGACGTCACATGATGGCTGGTGGCCCTGGCCAGACACAGCCTGGATTTTAGGAGGAAGGTCACAACTTTTGATCTGAAGCCAGTCTAGGGACAGCATGACTTTTGAAACAAACTCTGTGCAGTAGTGTCAGTGAGTCCCAGGAGAAGTTTAAGGAAATTTATCATCAGGTCTATTCTCTTCCTTTTAAGTATTTTCTCCAAATATGGTTATGCCTCCTTTCTCCCTTTAGAGAATTTGGTATTTCTTCTTCCAGTTCACTTCTGTTCTCAAGAAATGATTTGTTAGATTCCTCCCTCCTGGGGCAGTATTTCTCCATTGTGGGAGAGACTTCCAGTTGCTCCCTGATTCCCATCCTTCAGGCCCCGAATGCTTGAGCATTACTTGGGCCTGCAGAAGCCCAGAATGAAAGACTATATTCCAGCTTCTCTCACAGCTCTCCATGGCCAAGTGGCTGGGTTCTGGCCTGTGCTGCCTCTTCTCTGCCTGCATCCTCCCTTTCCAGTGAGTGGAACGCAGATGTGCGGAGGGCCCCATTGGTTCACACGAAGGAGGACATCTGACTAGGGTTGACATAACTGCAAGATGGATGGAGCCTGGGTCCCAGATACTGTGGGACTTCTGTTTACCCTTAGTCTCTGGTGTAGCCTGATCCTCATGATGCCCATGAGATATTGGTTGACAGGGTCTGAGTCACAAAGCAGCACCTGTTCTGTCAGAGGGAATCAGTAAAGGCAGGTTGTGGCTTTATATCACTTTCCGGGGGACTTGTCACATGTCTGATCATGCTTGTGCTCAGGGGCCCATTTTAAAGTCTACAATGATGGTCTTTCCAAGTGAGTTTTCTACTTTGGAGCTCCCTGCAATCTTCATCCAACACAACATATGTAGGCAGGAGAAAGTCCACCATGCTTTCTGAGCAAACATTGTGAGCTGTCCTTGGAAATTGTTCTATATACTGATGTTAGAACAGCCAATAGGGGTGCCTGGGTGGCTCAGTCGGTTAGGTGTCTGACTCTTGGTTTTGGTTCAGATTGTGATCTCATGGTCATGAGTTCGAGCCTTGCATCAGGCTCTGCACTGACAGCATGGAGCCTGCTTGGGATTCTCTCTTTCTCCCTCTCTTTCTGCCCTTCCCCCGCTTGACTTATTCCAAGTCAAATAAACTTTAAAAAAAGAATAGATAATAAATCTTTTTCTTGCATATGAAAATCAAATGTTCTTTCTGTTTCTATGAAAAGCATTTGTAATTTTAAGCAATTCTCTGGCATGAGATATATCAGGTAAAAATAAACAACTAGAGACCGCTTCTTAGAAAATAAGTTGTGTGAAATAGTTTAGGACAAAGGTTGGCAAACTTACTGTCAAGGGCCAGATAGTAAATGTTTTTGGGTTTGTGGGGCCAGTATGGTCATTGTCACAGCTACTCAACTATGCTATCATAGACTGGAAGCAGGCATGGACAACAAATATGTAAATGAATGGCTGTGGGTGGATGCCACTGAAACTTCATTCACAAAAACATGCAGCAGACTGGAGTTAGCCTGTGGACTGTAGTTTTGCTGATCCTTGATTTAGAGTTTTTAAAACTGTTCATTTTTCAGGGAAGTTGTATACAAGAGTGTTTAAAGGATTAACTGCTTTTTGCATTCTGCTTGTTTTGAATCGCAAGTATTTTGACAATTGCATCAATAATCTATCTTATGAAAAGTATGTTAGCATTTCAGTAGTCTCTTTGCTTGAACATGAATGATATTACTAGTAAATTAGAAAATTTGTTTGCCAATAGGCAAACTCTCCATATTGACCATATGAGGTAAATTCTTCCAGATAGCAGTGAGGGAAGGGAATGGGCTGGGAGTCTTGGCTCCTAGATGTGGTGGAAATATTTTTTTCAAGAAAGTAGGTTTTTTCAAGACAAAAAACCCTGAGTTATGAGTTGATTTCTTTCTACAGAATTATATTTTTAATTTTTTAGAAGTTAATTTGTTCATTTACTGAGAGAGAGAGAGAGAATGAGAGAGAGAACGCAAGCAGGGGAGGGGCAGAGAGAAAATCCCAGGCAGGCTGTGCACTGTCAGTGCAGAGCCCAGTGCAGGGCTCGATCCCACAGACTGTGAGATCATGACCTGAGCCAAGATTAAGAGTTGGACGCTTAAGCAACTGAGCCATCCAGGCAACTCTATATTTTTAATTTTTAATATCATTTCCAGTAGCTGTATGGAAGACACCAAGCCTAGGAAAGAGTTCAAAGCTGTGTGCATCTTTTGTGCCTTTCAGGTTAGAGTTTTAGTGCATGCCTTTTAAAGTAGGGACTCAAGGATTATTTGTTGGTCTTTTCTTCACAAGGGAAGAATTAGAGATGATTGGACATTTTTGTGCTTTCATTTTTATTTAGGAAACCCTGACAGAAAAGAGGCACACCCATTGAGAATTTAGCAAAACCAGAGAACCATGCCATAATATTGGGGGATTTATGTATGTGCTTTCTAAGGTACTTCTGTAGTCAAGTGTCCCTGTGGTTTTGGATTGAGGAATGAGATGTTTATTTTCCTCTTGGAAATCTGTGCCTGTGCTTTGATTTCAGTTCATTTAAATTCAATGTCTTCAGTGAATACGTTCTATATACTCATTCCATATAGGCTAAAATTGGAAAAGAATGGGAGATCCCGGAGTTTCCACACAGAAAAGAGGCTCATTGTTTTAGATCTGATGCCCTATTCGCATTGTTTGCATAGATCAGCATCCTAATATAGGAGGACTTATCATGGTTTTCTCTGCTGTTTTACATCGGTACCTAGAAGAGAAAATATACAACCCTCTGGTCCTTCAATCCATCCAAAATTGCCGGATGCTTCTGGGCATTCCCCTTCTCTCTGGTGTGTCTTGTGGGCACATGATTTTTTAAAAAAGTAATGTCATCACAGTTCTCCTCAGAAAAGTGTCACTCTGTGGTACTGAAAGGGATCCAAGCTCGCCTCATCAAATTCCTGCTTCAGACCCAGGGAAAACAAACCATGTGGACACAAGATAACCCCTTCGGCAAACAGGGTGCCCTTTGAAAGTGAACACAGCAAATACTTGAGGTGCTTTTCTTCTCGCCTTTCCTCTCCTAAGCCATTTATGGCAGAGAGGCCATAAGGAACAGCCTTGCTGCTTTTAATAAAAAGAATTCTTTGATGTTGGGGACTGAACTGGCCTGTTTTGGGACTGTCGGGGGAGGGAGTCAAGGGAAAGGGGAATTAAAGTTCATGGAGGAAGCTGTAGTCTTAAGGCCAAGCTGAGATGTGACCCTCAGAGCTTGCCAAGTCCTGAGGGAACATAAGTTGCCTTTGGATGGCTTCTCAACAGCACTTGTGTCACCCTGAGTCCCAGGCCCTGTTAAGATGCTCTCTGATGTGAACGGGAAGGTCAGCCCACACAGCAGGGACCTGCCCTATCCACACAGGCTGCTAACCAGTGGCATCTTCCAAGTAGAGACTTGGAGAATAGAGACATGCATATAAAGCTCTTAGCCCAGTGCCCTAGCTACCTAGTTCTGTTGATTGGTTTCTCTTCCACCAATAAAGAGGAATGCTAACTTTTTGGTTTCCACTCCTACAGAATTCACTGGTGGAAGGTAAACTACTTTTTTCTACTTAATTTACAAGCTTCCAACCCTCCTCAAGTCCTGCTAAAATATTTCAAATATGTCCTGCTGATCCTGAAACTCCAAAAATGACCACTGCTTTCTGTGACCCAAACTCTTGTTTTTTTAATCCTCTTAAAAGTCAGAATTGTTGCCAGGCCATAGTTTTTGTTTGATTTTATGTTTTGTATTCTCCCAGGGACACGAGCAACATCAATTTGAAAAGGGGTCATGTTTATGGTTATTGTCTAGTCAGTTGGCCTTTCTAGTTCTTAGGCACTGACCTAAGACTGTTGTGTTTGGGTTCCCAACACTACCGAGAATGTTGACATTTCAAATCCCTTTTGACAATCAATCAATCTCCCTCTCTCTCTCTCTCTCTCTCTCTCTCTCTCTCTCTCTCACACACACACACACACACACACACACACACTCCATATTAAAGGAAAAGACTTTAAAAATACATCAAAAAAAGACTTAGTTTTTATTTTGCCTTTGTATCACTAGCATATTTTTAAGGCAATTTTTTCTTTTGGACTTTAAAATTAGTTTCCGGAGCCTAGACATTTGTGGTGACATGTTGATGGCCAGTCAGAATGCCTGGGAGACGTTTTAGGTCAACAATCAACATGCTCTTCCAATCTGGTTGTTTTCCAGGCCTCTTGAGTTTGGAATGCAGGTTAAAAAAGTCTTCTGCATCCTGAGCTCATTTTTTTTCAGGAAAGTTTCAGAGGGATAAACAAAGACTTTGACATAAGAAAGCCTCAGGCTCGAACCTCACTCACGTTCTATCTGTGTGAAAAGTTACTTGCAGGGTGCCTGAGTGGCTCAGTGGGTTGAGTGTCTGACTCTTCAGTTGTAGTCATGAACCCAAGTTCATGGGATCGAGCCTGTGTTGGGTTGCACTGAGCATGCAGCCTCCTTGGGATTCTGTCTCTCTTTCCCTCTTCCCCTCTCCCCTACTCTCACTCTTTCCCTCAAAAACAAAAGTTACTTGTTCTCTCTAAATCTCAATTTCCTCATGTGCAAAATGCAGATAAAACCTGCTTGATATCCTTCTGAATATTGTGATCTTGTCTATAAAGTGCCCAGCTCAATGTCTGATAATAGTGCATAGGAGATGTTTGCTTGGCCCTGTTCCCTCAATCCCTCCATGTCTGTCTATTGGCCCTTCTCCTTGCAGGTATGTGGCCTATGGCCGAGCTAGCACATCACTCTGTTGTAGCCCCAGTGAGGGATGTTGAGACTGGCCAGAGGAGGTTGCATGGTCAACCCAGGTAGGGCAGAGAATCCACCCTTCCTGTCCATGTTGAAGGCAAGGAAGGCAAGCTCACCTTTAGGGAGCTCTCTTACGTACCAGGCACCTTTGAGCCTTTTCTTATATATTCATTCATCCTCAGAATCAACAGCCAGACTGAGCTGGAGACACTACCACATGGGCTGGTCTGGCTGGACGGTGTTTGGCTGCTGCCCACCTGACAAGAATGAAGGATAATCAATACCTGTTCCTGATGATGTGATGCACACTGTGGCAGGCACATGGAAGGTCACCTATCTGAGGGGCCACCCTTTATCTTTTGATTTTCTGTAATTGAAGGGTAGGAGAAATGACAAGACACACAACATTCTCTAGAGGCAGGAGGCCAGATTACAGGAATGTTACTTATTCCCTCCGAACATTCAGTGTGATCATACTTGAGGTGGGTAAGTACAGTACTAGGTGTTTTTTTTTTTTTTTTTCCACAGTGCTGAGCACATTGTTGGCATTAAAAAGAGTTGGGTTGGTGAAGGAAAGAAGAACCTTCTCTTCCAGTGCTGATAGCCCCTCCTACCAAAGATGGTTCATATGATACATACTTTTTCTTTTAAATATTCTCGCTCTCCCAGAGTATGAGGGTATCAGCTAGTAAGCCATTGGCCCCTGTGCTGACTAGTATTCTCAGAGGAGTTTATTCATAGAATCTGGCCCATGTTTGCCCACTTGATATATTTCTTCTAATATCCCCTCCATACTTCTTGATCTTTGGACTATAACTCCAAATGGTTGTAGATACTGGCTCGAGTCATCTCAACTTGCCTATTTATTTGGAAGCATAATTAACAGTTCAAAACACCACAGATTCAGGCCTTAAAATAGGTGGAGTCATTCATCAAGAGAAATTAAGCTGGAATCAAGTGAAGACATATTGAAGACTGAAGGATATCACCACAGCACCAGCAGTATATTAAAGTCACCAGCACTCAAGGCTTTTGGCCATCTCATTGTCTTGACATTGATGTATGGGCTAAGAATGTTGATTAAACTAACAGACTTTAGAAAGCATCTTCTAATGTAGTTTCTATTAAATACTTCCCCTGAGTTTATGAAAGATCCCCAGAGTGCCGACTCTGACAATCTATTAATGAAAATGTACACATGAAATGACTTGCTGTCTTTATATAAATGCTTACCCAGAAAGCTGTTGTATATGGGGGGGGGGGTGTTTTGTGACCAGGAAAATGCAGTCATCTGAGAGAACTATGGCAGAGAGCACTGTGTGAATAAGGAGGTGCTCCTTGTGAGACAGACCCCTTTAAAGAGCAAGAAGGGAGAGGGGGATGTGAGAAGGAATGAGTAGCACTGAGCAGTGTGGAGCAGACCTACTGAGCTGGTTTGCAGCATGGGAAGAAGGCAAGGAGAAACTGGGCTGCGATAAGGTGCCCAGAAAGTGCCCAGAAAGTGACCTCCTAAAAGCCATTTTGTCAAGTGTCTCCCTGAGGAAGGATTCATGCCCTTGGGATCAATGGGGGATGCTTTAGGTTTAATGGAGGATCTTCCAAGGACCTCTCAACTTGCTGCATCCAGCGATCTCATCAGCAATTATTCTGTGACACCATGATAGGTAGTAAGGTTATGAAAAGGTACGCACGACGCTACCTGTCCCTTCACTGAGCCAGCAGTCTCTGAAGGGACCAGATCTACGCAGACACACGCACAATCTTATTTGTTTCATGATGAACGTCACGGAAAGATGGCTAATGCAGTGTGGCACGTACTATGAGAAGGATGAATCAGCCTGCCAAAACCATAGTCTGATTCACTGCTTGACAATCTTTCTCTCTGACAATGAACTATTTTTTAAATGTAAATGAATTTCAGACTTCTCTGAAATGACCAAAGACTACTTTTGTTAAAAAAAAAAAAAAAAGCCAAGGAGCTGGCTTCCCAGTTTCTTTTTTCCCTGCTCATAAAGGCAACCATGGAAGAAGGCTTAAGAGGGGCTCTGTGCTCAGGGAGGCCACATGACATGGGTAGCAGGTTCCACCCCAGGAACTCAATGTGGCCAAAACAGAGGCAGTGGGATATTGCTTCCCCCACTGCCCTGGTATGAACTGTTCTCTGTCTGAATGTTTTACCCTTTGAACTTTCCCCCACGTCACCAGAGCCTTTTACGGATGATCTCATGCATTTACTTATTTATTGATTCAGCACATATTTTGACCCCCAACTATTTGTCAGGCATGGTATAAGTTACTGCAGATTCAATGATAGACAGGCCCAAACAGTCCCTGCCCCCAAAGAGCTTAAACTCTAGTGAGGGACACATTATAATTTAATAATAATTGCATATACTGTTTTTGTTGTCTGATTACTGCCTAAAATTACAGTTAGGCCAATTATAAGATCATTTACAAAATGCCCAACAACTAATGATTATGAGTAGTCAGTTTCTGAAAGGTACACACGTCATAATTTTGTTATAGTGCCGATGGGTGCTATGCTGGCAAAGGATAGGGTGTGATGAAAGACTGTGGTGGTCAGGGAAGGCTTTGCTGAAGAAGCGAGTTGTAGTGTAAGACTGGAATGAATAAAAGTTGGTCAGGGGAAAAGGAAATAGAGACGAAGAACTGACAGTGATCCAGGCAGAGGAAACAGGACAAACAAAGTCTGGATTTGTAAACCCTTTGGGGGATGCTCCAGACTGGTCCCATTCTACTTTTCAAACAAAGAAGGTTCACAATGCCTTCAATTACCCACATCATGTACTTTTCTGTCTCCCTGCTTTCAAGTTCTCTGTCCGTAATGTTGAGCTGTGCAAGAGGCCATGTATTTTACAGATCTCCTCCTTGACCCTGGTCAGCAGGGCTTTGGTAGAAGACATAAGTGTCTAGACGAAAGATTGGTTAGTCTTTGCAAAAATAAGTGTTTCAGGTCTGACTCAACCTGACCAAGAGCCAAGAGAGATGATAAGGCTGACGGAAAAGATCTCCTTAATGAATGGTAGTAAAAAACAGCCCAGAGGTGAAGGCACGAAATAGCCTTGGCGTTTCCTCAGGCTGCTGGCCCCAGACAGGCTCTTGAAAGTATCAAGGATCAGAGGTGGGCAGGTTATTTCATTTCCTCTCTGCTCCTGGTGCTTTAACGCTTTCCTGCCTCTCACTCGGGTCTCCATTTCCCACACCTCCTGCTCCAAACAGTTACCCTTCAGTGTTGAGGAGGTAAGCACTATCCCTCTTAAGTTGGATTAAATGTCTAGGTTCCACAGTCTATAGGAAAGGAGATTATTCAGTCCCCTTTCCTGGTCGTCCCCTGCTTTTTAACCCTTTGGACCTTAGGATGTTCATTTATAAAATGGTTGGAGAGATGAGCCTATGATGTCACCCTGAGGGCTGAGAGTTTAAAGAACAGATTATAAATTATATGGAAAGCTGGATATTAAAGACAAAAATTCCCTTATTATTGTCTAGTATCCACGGGTGGCCATTACCCATGGTGAAGTTGTCACCTTATGGGTACTTAAGGGATCTCACTTCAGGGGACTACTAACATACCAGTGATCTTGCAATGATTTTTTTTTCTTCCAGAAATAAGAGATATAAACAAGGTTTAATTATTAGCCAGGAGACATACTTTGGTCTGTCTTAATGAGAAAAATTTCAAAAATAAAGCCACATCTAACTCTTAAAAAACACAATATAATGTAAGAGGCCTTTTCAAGATAGTGAAATATAGATCTCATTTAGATGTCTTCCTTTCCTTTTCCAGTGATCCTTGTGAGGTAAGGAACACAGCTCTTTATATTATAGACAGGAATTGGGAGGCTTAAAAAAGTGAAGCTTCTGGCTCAAGCCCGTGTCACTAGCAGGTAGCAGAGATAGGTTTTTGACCTAGATGTTTTGATTGAAGGTTCAGTGATATTTCTGCTTTATTTACTACCTCTGGGCCCAGGAACCCATGCTCCTGGAATAAGAAACACCTCAGTCAATGGAGGGAACCTGCTATGATTTGTCATGGCATCCTGGTATGTTTTGGGAGCAATATTGGAAAAGGAAGATTTTTTCCCCCATTTAGTATCCTGGAGGGTGACTCGGGTCTTATAAAGGAGCTCCTGATTGTCATCTACTGGCTGGGATTTTGGTGCATGCCCTGAAGATCCTCAAAGGGATTAGATCAGAACTCAGTCTCCAGTTCTCTGTCTGGGTGGGTGGAGGTAGGTGTTTGGGAATGAAAGGGAGGGGCACAATGCAGAGAGTAATGAAGATTCATGTTCCTTGTGCTGAGACCCCATATGATCATCTTACTCTACCCACTTCATGATGGAAGCACTGCTAGACGTTTAGAAACGCTTTCAAGCTGAGGAAGTGGGACTCAAAGAAACCCTTTCCACAAGGTTTAAAGGCTTGTCCTGGGCTCCCTTACTTCATCGGGAGAGACAGAGAAGTGGAATGATAATGGCCTTTGGAGTCAAGTAGACACAGGTTCAAAATTGGGCACTGCTGCTTTTGAGTTTGTGTGAGCTGAACTTCAGTTGTCTTACTGGTCAACTGAAACTAATAATACCTCTATCAGAGCATTTCCCTGAGGATTTAACTGTGTGAATGAGGGTCACCCCACAGTACATGTCAGAGGCAGTGCTCAAATGTTAATAGCCACACTCCTGCACATATGATAAGAGAACTCTTATTGTATGATTATTTATTTTACTATATAATTGTTATTTATCATCTGCCCTTCTATTAGAATATAAATTCGACAAGGGCAGTTACATCATCTCTGATGCCTACACTAGTGCCTAGAACGTGGTACATATGAATAAACATTTGCTTAATAAATAATATTATTTAAATAAATGTAATGATGCTAAAGCAGAGAGGTAGAAGTCCTCAGAAAGCTACAAGAAGATTCAACGTTTTAAATCTAGGATATGTCAAAACCGTGAGTGGCCCAGGGAAGGACGTAGCTGTCTCAGGCAACTGCAGGCCTTGCTGGGTAGTGGCCTCCCTGAGGCGTGTGGTTAGGGGGCTCTGGAGGGTACCATCTCCCTTCTGGAAGAGGGTCTGCCTTCACCCCTGGAAGACCTGCATCCTGTAGCTACAGGGGTTCGCTTGCATCTGGGGCGGGGAGTCAGGCTGACCACAAATGCCAAGAAAAAGTAGCTCCTGTTTCAACATATATAGGATCCATCTTCCCTCCCCCTGGGTCTCTAGGATCATGGTATTATGAGCTGGATAAACCCATGTTTGGACAGTGAAGAGGGTAGCTGTGCTAAGCCTCTCCTCAGCATGTGCCTAGGAATGCTCTGTGGCCCAAAGAAGCAACTGGTTGGTATTCAGGCATCCTTGGTTTAGCATAGAGCATGAACGGGTAGACCCTTCTGCCTTTGCTTGCTTATGGGAAAGCCCATCTCTGCCTGAACTTCTAGAATGCCTACTACTGTTACACAATCCTAGTTGGGGGAAAAGTGTCGAAGGAGCAGGACACACAGAATTTCCCAGAAGTCAGGCTGCAGATTCACTGTCTTTATCAAAGGTGGTGGCACGTGTCAAAACCATGATGACACATGGGGCAGCCTTTGGTAGTTGCTTAAAAATAGCTGAGGGTTTGGTTAACCACAGGAAAGCCTGGGCAGGGGGCAGTCCCTCCCCTCTCACGTTCCCTCCCTGGATGATTCAGGGTGGTCTCTAGCTCAGTGTCAGGAAGCCAGATCTCTGCAGGCCACCTATTGCCAAATGACAGGACTCATCTGGCACAGGACTCATCTGGCACAGGACTCATCTGGCACAAGTCATGGACAGTGACCAGAGAGGGCAGGGCAGAGGGGTGGAGCCTGGAGGACTCACGGAAGCTGCTACAGCCACATGCACATGGCCTTACGTTAGAGCTCTGTTGCTGATGATCCAGAAAGACATATGGTTGACAGATGTTATTTACAAGCAGGACTGAAGAAACTGAAAGAAGCAGAATTCTATGTAGTGTAGTCAGGAAAAAAAAATTAAAGAAACACAAGCCATTACCACACCCATGACATTTACACATTTCTTTGTGTTTGGGGTTTACTTCTGAAACTCACATTTTCTTGTGGACTGGCTTGTGTAAAAAAAAAATGAAAGTGAGCTCGGAGTCACTTTGATCTCTTTTGCCTCAATTTGGGCAAGTTCTTTACCACGCATTGTAGCACAGTTATTAGACAGAAGGTCTCTGCTTCCCCTCCCCCCCAAATGGTGAGCTCCTTGAGGGCAAGAGCCAGATAAGACCATCCTAAATGCCACCCCCCCCCCCGATATTCCACACATAGTGTTGTTACTGTTTTGACTTTTCTTCTGCCATTGCTGCTATGCATGTAGCATATTTTGTAGGTGAGTATTCTCTCCTTCTCTTATGTGTTGGCATGGCTCACAGAACTGGCTTTTTGTCCAAGGTGGTCCCAAGCTTGGCATTGGGATGTGAGTTCATGAGGGGTGTTGTTTGGTACTAGTCATGGAGAGGGATGGGAATGAGAAGGACAGAGGCACTAAGGGCTCTCCTCCCGAGAATGGGGGTCCTGCTGTCCATGTGGTGGTTCTGAAAGCAGACCTTCCCCACAGTGGCTTCTCTGAGATTCCAGCAGCATCTTTGGCAGGGCCTCTCAGCCTGCAGGATTGGAAGGAGCAGGCCTGGAACGGGACACCCAAGCCCTCACTGGGGCTCTGCTCTGTGACCGTGCAAGCCCTGTTACATCTTTGGGTTTCAATTTCTTCATCTGTGAAAAGAAACTGCGGGGTTGATTACCATGGTGGTACTTGTTAGCTCAATATGTAGTGAACCATCTCCCCATCCAGTACTAGGCCTCCTCCTTGTATGAGTGTCTGCCTACCCACAGGTGACCTCCTGTCACAATTGTGGTGACTCTTAGAATCATCTAGCAAGTGACCGGATTCTCTTCATCCTGGCTCTCTTGGGTAAGGTCTATGTTTACAAGTGTGGGGCTGGGGTCTAGGAGAGCAATTTATGGAACAGGAAGGCGGTCTTGTGTAGTACCATGGGGTGCCCTTCTTGTGGGAAGAGCTGTCACCCAGGAACTGTTGCCAGAATTCCCAGGACTGCCCTCATTCAGCTTTAGAATCTGATGTACAAAATCTGACTGGGGCCTATGGCCCTGGCCTGAATCAGACTAATGTGCCAGATGCCAATTTATAGAAATAGCAAGGAGAGACTTGGAGTCTACATGCCTATCTTCCTCTTGGTGGGCTTAGAAAAATAAGTCCATTGGAATTTACAGTAATACAGCCTTACAGATGCAGACTCTTAACAATTCTGTGTGTGACCATGATTCACAATATATCCATCAGAGTCCTCTGCAGTTCAGATTTTCTTGGGGGCTGGTTGGTTCACCCCATGCTCTCCTCCTTCATGCCTACCTATCTTCCTTCATTGAAATGTAGGTGAGAGTGAAGATCCAGAGACTGGCAGCTTTCCCTTTTGCCGGACCTCACCCTGTTCACCTGGGGAGTGGGATAAATTCCTTCCTTCCAAGACTCTTGTTATGAGTAGTTTATGCAAAGCCTTCAAGGTATTTGGATGCCAAGGTAAGGCCATCCAGTGCCTTAATCTGCCCATTTGAACTACTAAGGACATTGCCAAGAAGAGCACATGATTTGACATATTTCAACGCCAATGCAGAATGGCTCATCAGAGAATGTGAGATTGCATATGGATGGCTGGATCAGGTCCACATGGCAGAAAGGCTGAGTGCTCACTCTACTTCTCCAGCAGCATTTCTGGCTCTCCAGGAGATGCCACATGCATTGAGTTGGGAGTGATGACAAGGATATGCAGCAGGTGCTCTGTCCAACATAAGGGTCATTCCAGGAGCTTCTTTCTGAATCAAGTACAAAGCATGGTATTTGATTCCACAATTCTCTGTTCTGTTAGAACACTTGGAAGTCCAGTGAATGATCATCTTATTTGGAGTTGATTAATTCCATAAGCCTCAATTTATAAATGTCTGCAATAAAGAGCAAGCAGATACCAGCGATAATTGACAGAGCTTCAAGTCTTTAATGTCACCCTTGGACCAAACAGATGAGTCCTTGTGGGTTGACTTTCCTGGTGGAGCCAGGCATTGGGCCGGTAGGGAGGCATCTGGCCTGTTTTGCAGGCCCACCGAGGCCCAACTCAGATCCTGTCTCAGGGGACCTGTTGGAGAGTTAAGACTTGGCGATGCTTGGATATAAAGTTGGAATCTGCTTTAGAGTCTTCTGGAAGTCAAGGTCAGTTTCTTGGTAGTTTATGAAATATTAACTTTTTACAGAGATGAGAAGTAAAACAGTAACAAAAAATAACTTTTCAGCTTTATTTTTTTATAAAATTTATTTTTTTATAAAATAAAATAAAATAAAGTTCACCAAGCACCCCAATACACATTACACATATGATCTGGAAACCATATCTAGGCTAGTGCAGGAGACTTGCTGTTTGCTTCTGAGGTGTGGCCTGCTTCCACATCTGGAGGTTTTTCATCTCTTATGAAGAAGTCTCTTTAGGTGCTTGGAAAAACCATATATATGTTTCTCTCGTGCCTTGTCTTCCCATCTAGACAATAGCCTTCTCGAAGAGCAGTGATGCTGTCGAAGATTAATTCGCATGCTCCGTTGTACCAGGCATAGTGCTTGGCCAAACAGGTGCTCTGTGATAGTTGAATTGATGCACGATAATCCTGCTATTTCTTACTATCTCAGGGAGCCCATGTGGATGCACGGAACAGATAATCATGAGAAGGCTCTGATCCTCCGTGTGAGTTGAATTCCCGGGGAAGCAGATGCTGAGATGGACTTGGAAGCGCAGGAGGTTTATGGAGGGGAGCAATAATGCCTATAAAAGATAAAAGGTGGGGAGGAAACAGGATCAGGCAGCGAACTTGCTCTGAGATTAGTGCAGATCTCACACCTGTGACAGGAAAAGGGGGAGGAGGCAGGACGCGAGCCAAGGGAGTGGCAAACTCCAAGGCAGATCCGACAGAGTCTTGGGGAATCCAAAAGGGAGTTCCCGAGAGAGAGATCGTTCTTGCAGGAGTGCGGTACTGGGCAGAAAAGACTGGGCCCTAGCAGCCCTGCCATGTAAGAGCTGCCCGAGAAAAGCGTGTCTTCAGCACAAAGGCCAAGGCAGATCCAGAAGGCTCCAGCACTTGGGAGGCTGTCCACTAAGTGAAAGTCACGCAGCTGGACTGCAACTTCCTTTTGGAGGGGAGGTGGAGGCAATGCGAGTCTTTGGCTGCACACACTCCTCCCTCGTTTCTCCACCTCGCCTCGTTGTACACATCCACACCGCATCTGTAGCCACTGCCATTAAATTTGCCCCAAAGATATTTTGCAGGTTGGATTACTTCTCTGTGTCTCCTGCACGGGCTCAAGGGAGCGTCCTCTCTTTCCTGGACTCATAATCAATTTCATGAGAATGTGGTCAGTGCTGTCACACAGAGCCCCACACTCCAAAGGACACTCCACTTAGGCTTTTGTGCTCTGCCTCAGCTGTTTCCAAATTCTTAATTTTATCTTTGAATTTGTGTCCTGTAAGTGAAGCCTGAGGGGACGGTGGAGTACGTGCAGGGTTCTTGGAACCTTGGCTTACACACATTTCCACATCCTGCTGCCTCCCTGCCTCCTCAGACGTTTCTTGGCTACTTGCCGCCCCGGTCCCTGGCACCTGCCTAGCCTTCTCACGACCGCTTTGACTACTGCCACCTTCTGCCTCTGATGGGGACCTGGGAAGAGGTGTGTGTGGGGGTGCTGGGATTGGGTATGGGTCTTGGGGCGGGCCTGGGAACGCCTGTCTCTGCCCTGGCCTGGAAGTGCCCGGATGTATTTGGTAGGTGGCTCAGCTGGGGGGAGTCTCTCGCTCACAGCCAATCCAAGGACCTAGCTTGTCCAGGTGTGGAGGTTGCAATACTTTTGAAAGTCCCTCTCTGCCATAGGCAGGCTCATGGGAAAAGGAGATTTCTGGCTCAACTTCCCACTCCTAGCTCAGGCACACATCAGTGGGGCTGACAGCATGCAGGGGCGGGGTGGGGGGTGGTGGTGCTGGCAGCTTTTGGGCTGCATGTGCATATTGAGTCACAGGATAGGACCCCAAGGTGCCTGTGATGGTCTGCACTCACCGTATGAGTATCTCTATGCCCAAGGGAGCGTGACACTAAACAGCAAGTAGATGGGCCCTAGAACATTTCCCTCTGATCTCCGTCCCCCTCCCAGCACACCATGGCTGGGCCCCTGCGCACCCCACTGCTCCTGCTGGCTGCCCTGCCCATGATCCTCGAGAGGGACTCCAGGGAAGAAGAGCCTCACATGGACCATGCTGGGTGGAAAGCCGACATCGAAGAGGAAGATGTGCAGGAGGCGCTGAACTTTGTCCTCAGCGAGTAAAACAAGACCAGCGACCACGAGAACCCCAGCCACGTGCTGCAGGTGGTACACGCCCGCAAGCAGATCATGCCTGGGATGAACTACTTCCTGGACGTGGAGTTCGTCTGAACAAAATGCCCAACGTGGACAGCTGTCCCTTCCGTGAGCAGCCAGACCTGCTGAGGAAAAAGCTTTGGTGCTTCCAGATACACACAGTCCCCTGGCTGGGCAAGACTTCCGTGGAGAAGTCCAGCTTCCAGGGTGCACAGGGGACCCTGTAACAGGCCCCTTCTCACCATCATCCCCTCTTGTAGAGCTGCTAAGCCTGAGATGGGTGCCCCTGCCCTGGTGAATGTCCCATCGACATGCCGGCTCCAGGAGGCAAATAGAGAAGGGTTCTGGGATGTTTTTGAAAAGCTTAGTGGTTCCACCTCCTTTCTTTTCATTGCTTTCCAAATGCACCAGATGTAGTGCACGTGTTCTGCTCTGTCTTAATCAATAAACACTAACATCAGCTAATAAATAAATAGCATGTTAAAAACACAACACCAGGACAGAGAGCAGAAGAAAAGAAAGAGCTTAATATTTTAATCTAAGCACTTTTATCCTGCTTTGTGAACCAGGGGCCTGAGGTTTCATTTTGCACCGGTCCCTACAAATAATGTAGCTTGCCCTGGATTACTTCCGTAACTTCCTAGCTGTCTCTTGACATCCACCTTAGTTGCCTTCCAACCTATTCACATTGCAGACGGATTCAACGCTCCAGACCAAAATCTGATTAGGTTCCTGCTTCCCTCCAGATAGGGCTGCTGATAGCTCCCCATTGGTCTCAAGGTAAAGTCCTTTAAGGCCTGTCACAGACAAGGACCATGCTCCGCCTGTTTACTACACCCAAAGGCGATTCCTCTGCGTGCAAACCGTTTTCTGCTTTCTCTTTCCCAGAAGGCATGGGAGGTTTCCAGGAGCACCCCTTGAGACAGTGGGAGTTGGGGATCAATGGTCCCTCATTCTTTGCCCTCAGTGGGACAAATCTGAGGTATGTTCTACATGGTCTTTCTGCTAAGCTCACAGCACAGAAAAACCGTGTAGCACTTTTCACTGCCTGCATTATTGCTTTCCTTTCTTCCCTCCCTGCTTCTCCCTCAAGGAGCTCTCCGGAATCACCGCCTGTTAAACTCCCTGAATCCATTCCTCATCTCAGAGTCAGCTCCTGGAGGAACCCAAACTAAGCCTGGCCCCATCTGCCCTGTAGCCTCATCCTGCACTGTTCTCCCTCTCACTGCCCCACATACAGGGCCTCTGTATGTGCTGCTCTTTCTTTCTGAAAAGGATTCCTACCCCCTTCTCCATCCCAACTCCCCCTTCCTGACTAACTCCTATATGCCCTTCAGATCAGCTGGAAAAACCTCCACAGGGCAGCCTTTCCAGAGTCAGTCACAGATTGGTTCTTCAATCCTACTTTCTCAGACCCTCTGACCACTTAGATTGGTTTGTAAATTTGTGTGCGTGATTATGATAATTTGATTAATACTTTACCCTCAGTAGACTGTCAGCTTCTTGAAAGGAATGACCACATGCCTTATTGCTTTCCATTTTCTCTCCCCAAAGCACCACAAAGCCAGGCTTGTTATTGGTGTCCAATTAATATTCATTCAAGCCAAATGAATTTGAAGATATTTTAAAATTGTCACGGAGGTTACTCACAGCAATGACTCAAGAACTCTCAAATCGTTTAAGCTGTGTGACCTTGGGCACTTTCCTTCAACTCTCTGAGCATCAATTTCCTAACGTGGAAATGGGGGTCATAACAGCCCGTAGGTTATAGGGCTTTCTTAAGAAGCGAATGAGATCTTGCAGGTAAAGTACTTAGCAAGGTGTCTGACACATTCTAAGTCTGAATTAAAATATTAGGGTTCTTTCTTTCCATTGACACAGTTTGTGAGAGACTGGGGATTACATGGAAAGATGAGGAAGAGGTAGAAAATAAAACCTATGGGAAAGGCAAAAATGATGGAATCAGTAGGTCTGGAAAAAAGAAAGATGAGGGATTCTGATATGCTACACCATGAATGAAAAGAGGTAGGTCCCCAGGATGTTCGAGTGGGCTCTTCTCCATCTTCACTCAATATGAGATCTGAGAAAATTTTGACAGACGTGAGCACGTGAGATAATTTCGTTGCAAAGTAAAATTTCTATTAGGAACCCAAGTTAATTGCTGCTTCCCATCTTTTATTTCTATTCTTCAGTATCGTGATAATTTGGTCTACACGTAAGCGTCTCCGTGTTGCAAGAGGCTTGTGGTGTGTCACTAGAAACTGACATCCGTGTTTCAGGGCAGTGTATTAATTTCTATCCAGGCATAGTCAGCCAAGGCACATCCTGCCTTTGCGTGTTTTCTTTGACATGTGCTATCCAGATGAGCAATTAACATTTAAATGTGCATTTCAGTGCTTTTTAAAGATGAGGAAATGTAAGACAATGGAACATATTTGTGACATAAATTCTCTGACATAATTAAAAGTTGAGATGGGTGAACTGTTGCCTAGGACTTAATTCCTATAACCTGAATCCTATTTCATTGTTGCATGTTTAATTTAGTTGTCTACTTACATACTATGTATTGTATTTATTTTTGCATTTAAATATTTAATATTTTTGTCCTGTTATATGTGTACTTATTTGGACATTGAACAAATATTTACTTATTAAGCATCTTCTAGGTGGAAGGGGTAATGTGAGGACTCAGGAAAGAGCTGGAGATGTTTCCAACTCTAGAGGGCCTCAATCTGACAAGAGTGAAGAATCTAGAACAGAGATAATTCCTCACACGATCAAGGATTATTTGGCACTGCTGTGTTCCAGGCACCATTCTAGGCACTGATGATACAGTCTTGAGTAAACAAGATAAGGTTTTTACTTTTCACAGGCTACAGAATATAATTCCAGATTATATATGATATGTTTTATAAAAGAGCAATACCAAGGCATTCACAAGTTTGGAAAGGAAAGAGTACATCCCTCCAGGAGATTTTCAAGGGGGAGAGGGACCTTAGAGAAAAAATAAAAATGTGACAGCTGGATAAAAAAACCCTGGGCTTTCCAGGGGGGTGAGAGATCATAGAGGGGGTAAGATTCTGATTCCTAATTCCAGTGTGTATGGTTTTTAAAAGCAATTCTCTGTAACACCAGTTGGATGTCCTATAATTCCACACAATTCTGACACTATCTACTGGGAGATAGCACCAGATGCCACAGGTTGAGGACCTATTCCTATAAGACTGTCTCCACTTCAGATGCCAATCTCAAGTTCCTGTACTTCTGACCAACTGGCTATAAATCAGATGTTCCCATGCTCCCCGCTTTGGGTTCAATTAATTTGCTAGAGCAGCTCATAGAACTTAAAAACTTGCTTACTCACTAGATTACTGATTGATTAAACAAAAGATATTAAAAGGTAGAATCAACAGCCAGATGAAGATACATAGGGCAAAGTCCTGAACAAAGGGGCAAGTCCTCAAGGAGTTTGGAGCTTGGCGTGGTGGCAAGTAGAAGAGTTCTGGTTCACCAACTTGGAAGCTCATCCTTTTGGGCTTTAATGGAGGCTTCATTACATAGGCACAATTGGTTAAATCATTGCCCATTAGTGATTGATTCAAACTCCAGTCCCTCACGCCTAGAAGTTAGGGGTAGGACTGGAAGTTGCAACCCTCCAATCACATGGTCAGTTCTAACAACTAGCTCCCACCCTTAGGTGTTTTTCAAAAGTCACTCTATTAACATAACTAAAGATACCTTTATCACTCTTTTTACAAGAAAATTCTAAGGGTTTTAGGAGCTCTGTGCCAGAAATGGGTCAAAGACCAAATATGTATTTCTTATTATAAATCACAGCATCACGGGGTCTTGAGTGGTTGAACACATGAGCCATGTTCAGGGGATTGCATGTTATCCATTAAAGAGTTGACTGTGAAAAAAGAAGTGGAGATAAAGTTGTAGAACTCTCTCCATAGAGCTATACAGGGTTTCTCAACCTCAGCACTATTGACACTCTGAGCTAGATAACTCTTTATTGTGGAGGTTGGTCCTGGGCATTGTAGCAAGTTCAGCAACATCCCTGGCCTCTATTCATTAGATAACAGAAAGTAGTGTAGGGGACGAAAACTTTTTCCTTCATCGCTTTTAGGTTCTTTGGCTGGTCTAATAATTAAATTGACATAAGACAGGTTAACAGGAGAAAAACAAATTTAATTACATATATACAGGAGCCCCACAAAAACATGAGATTGTTAGGAAGCAATTAAGGTGTATAGGCCATCCTGAGCTAGGAGAAGGGGATGGGGTCTGAGACTAGAAAATGGGGAAAGATGATTCACAGGAAGATGGGCAGAATAAGAGTTTGGTAAACAAATATTTGCCATGCCACCAGGAAAAGTCTTTCTTATGTAAAACAGAACAAAACAAAACAAAACAGATATTTCTTCCTGGTACAGGCTGTCTACCTAAATTCTTTTATTAAGGGTGAGGTAAAAAAGCTCTTACTGAGTCTGTTGGGCCTTAATCATCTTCAGTCAAAATAACTCACATGCCGAAATGGTGCATTCTGGGGCAGCCTGCCATGAACCTCATCAGTAGCATGTTCCCAGTTGTGGCAAACAAAAATGTCTCTAGACATGGCCAAATGTCCCCTGGAGGACACAGTGGCCCCACCTGAGGACAGCCATAATAGAGGAAGACTAGATTGTGGTGACCCTTCACAACCAAAGTAGAAAGTACTGATTTTAATTGGATGTAAAGGGCCCATCGATATCAACTCAGGATTGAGCTATTTGCTTTGGGTGTCACATGGAAGTTTGAAGACATTGAGAGGGTGTTGGAGAGGTCACTGAAGGAGACTTGGTAATCAGAGATTAGCCAGGTCATGAGAGGAAGACGAGAAAAGAAAGACGATGGTAGAAATATTATTTACCTACCTTTTTCCAGTTTCCAAGTCTTTTCCAACTATCTGTTTTATTCTTCTGATTGTTGAAGGGCTAATGGCTGAAATTTGCTCTTTGAAGGAAGATACTGCACAATGTTATAAAAGTAACTTCAATCATTTCTATGTTATAGGTGAAGTAGATTTCTTAAGGGACACTTCTGCCTTGGGGAGGTAAAGGATAGAAAATTGTGCAATTATGTGGGTTGATCTGGGACCATGGGTAATTGGAGACAAGAGATTTAGTCCTCTCAGGGCTCCCCGGTGCTATTTCCAGGCTGGCGAAAGTTGAAAAGATGTGCTTAGAAAAACTTTCCAACTGTAAATTCAGCCATCTTTATAGAAAACTTCGGAAGAACAACTCTGCATCCATCTTGTAGTATGCGAGTTGTGTGTGTGTGCTTGTGTGCATGTGTGTATCTACAAATGTGTGGTTCCTTTTTCTTGCCTTAACACTGTTAGGGCTTGAACTAATCTGCATGCCTCAATATGGTTCTCTGTTTCAGAGTGGTCGTGACCAAGAAATATGGAAACCTGGTGGTTTCCAACCCCAGTACTTCTGCTGATACACTGTGGGATGTTGGGCAAACCATTTAACCTCCCTATGCCACTGCTTTAGGTCATTGAGAATGACGAAGCAAGATTCCATAAGACATTTAACTTTCAAAATAGGTTGTGGTCAAAGAGATTGAGTGTCCTGGCTAATTGGCTGTCTCTCAGTCAATCTCCCATTTCTAGATTATGATAAAATTTTGGAATGTGATAGAGTCAACAGCTACTCAGCCTGTCTGTGGTTTTACCATAAGTTTGATCTTGAGCTTAGATATATGGGTCCAAATTGTAGCCTTTAATAAGCCCTCTCAAATTCTTCCTGAGGCTCCACTGGTGGAGAGCAAGGTGTAAGATGTCAGGAAAAAAGAGAACACCTGAATAATCTAGTGTCCAGAGCCAGCTTTTAAGAAATAATTTTGCCACCCTGCTTAGACCATTGATCTTTCGGCTTAAAAACAACTTGATTTGTCTTACACATTTTTTTGGTTTAACTCAATATGTACTAATTAAGTGCTTCCTAGCACCAGGATCTGGGCAATAAGCAGAAAACAAAAATACACCTGAAGTTCCTGTTGTCATGGAGGTTACATTCCAGTAGGAGGAGACGATCCATACAGAAATAAATGTTTGTGTAATTTTTATTTGGGTTATGATAGGTGATAAATAAGTTATCGTAGAGGAGGAAGGATGATGGGAAGGTTTTAATCTTTTAGATAAGGTGGTCAGAGGAGGCATTTCTGAAAAGTGGCTTTTGAGCAGTGACCTGAAGGTAGTGGAAGAAGGAATGTCACAGCCAGCTGGGGAAGAGCATCCCTGGGCAGAGGGGAGCAGAGATGAACAGATTCTGAGAAGAAAGACTGGTGTGTTTGCTGAGCACAGAAGAGACTGCATGAGGCTCAGACTATGGCTATAAACAGGCTAAGGAATATCCTGAGGTCCTGAGAGACAAGCAACTGTGCTCAGCTATTTTGTGTCCCTTTCTGTTTTTTCTATTTCTGGTTCAGAAATGTGCAAAAATACCTGTTGCTCTCTAGTTCACTGGGAAAAGCTAGGTTCTGGTTTAAAGCAGAACAACCAGCTTGTTGGAGAAAGGAGAAATTCAGAGAAAACTCTAAAGATGTAGTTTTTCTACCTATTGGAATGAGAGCCAATACAAATGGATTGGGGTTGGAGAAATGAGTGAGAGAGATTTGAGCATTATGATTACCATCTGTGAATATCAGCACCAGGATGCTGTGAACCTTTGGAGGGTCCTCTTGGCCCAGGGAGTCCAGAGAAGGTCAGCAGTATGTAGAATGCGGCTCCAAGTCCATGATGTTTAGTTTCCTTTTCAAGAGGGGCCATGTCTTCATTTCCTGGCACCTCTGATGGCTTAGAACACAGTACTAGACAAATCATCAGCACGTAATCAATGTTTACTGAATGAATATGTTGTAATTGCATCTGGTGGAGCCAGAAGAATCTTGGGGGAGATTGAGGTCCTGGCCCTTGCTTATTAAAGTATGAGTTTGTTGCAAGGCCAGTATGAAAAATATCTTCTAAAGTTATCTCAGTATGGACTCAGTAGTCATAAACCAATCATTTTCCATAAAGTGGACAGCAAGGGGTATTGTCCTGATAGAGATTTGTTACAAAAGCTGTAGTGGTCACAGGATTCTGGTCTCATATGAACAATGACTTTTCGATGACCACATCCATAAAACACTTGCATACTTGCCAAAATTGAGAAACATATTAGTGGCCATGATTTGCTCCTGTATTTGTACAGCATGTGAGATCTCACTGTTGAGTGGAATATTCCAGCTCCCATTCTTGGGAGATGAATATCTTATATTTTATAATTATCTATTTTTTATGACGTCTTAAGTGAAAGAGATTCCACAAAATCACTTGGAAAAAGTGTGAGGAAATACTAGCATTCCTTTATTTTTTCTATCATCATCATCATCGTCGTCATCATCATCATCATCATCATTTTCATTACTACTGTGTTAATTTTTTTTTATTGCTTAGAGTGACCTTTAGTTATTTTTCTTCCAGATATGTTACTGAGGACCCTTTGCCATAGGGTAAATTAAAGAGTTGCTAGTTTTTTTTCAAGGAGAGTAATGATTCAAATTTCATTGATTGGAATAATAATCCATCAAGTCATGCAGAGCTGATGCTATAGTCCCACTGTTCTGCAAAATAGCATTGCATTTGTTTGCTCTCGTCTGAAACCTCTAACTTTCTTCATGACCTTAGAGTACATTATTTAGCATCTCAGAACCTCATTTTCATCACATGTAAAAATAGATTTTTTTTACATTTTAAAATTTCTTGAAATGATTGGTATATGCATTCTTTCAGGTCTTGTGAGCTGAAATCATTAGCTGTGATCATAAATAGAACTGGATAAAAACTATAATAACTGTCAGATAGAGTTTACCTATGTTAATAAGCACACTGCTTAGCTTTTTAGACATTCAAAGAGCTCCTAGGTAGACTAAAGTCTTCAGAAATAGGATTGGTCTCCACATGTTCAAACCAGCATAGGTTAAGCAGTTTAAATGATTTTTTTTCCCTCGTTGTCAACACTTCTCGCATGTGATATCCTTATTACACATTTATACTTCCCTTAGCATTATCACTCAAATTTTGATTTTTAAAAAGTCAGTATAAGCAGGGATAATCTGTACAACTATGATCAGAAAATTGTACAGGAGACCTCATTCAGCTCTGAGATTCTCTGAGCTTCAGCCCTTATGTACCATGGGTTGGTATACTCAGTCATAGCAATTATGGTAACCATTTTCTAGAAGAGCACACTGACATGCAGAGGTATAGTACCTTCTCAGCACAAGTTCACACATTATATAAAGTGGCATTCACACCCAGGCTGACTTGACCTCAGTGCTTATTTCCTTAAATACTACATTACACTGCCCATACCAAAGAAAATTGTAACCCCTGAAAAATTCTCAGGCAATACATTTTATTTTATTTTAAAATATGAACATAGTAACAAGTCATAAAATGATGGAGATTTAAAATAAAGCAATGTACATTTTATATAATATCTGGGGGTATGGATATGGAGTTGGATTTAGACAAATGAAATAGTATCAAGGTTTCTTAGCCACTGTTGTGTTTTATTACTTTAGGTGCAATTTGACCACCATGAGTCACAAGCTAAGAAGACTGAGCAGTTCAGCTTAGTATTGTCACTTAATTCAATTACAATAAATTTGATCATATTAAGATACATATGAGTTCTGTTGTATTTTTTTGGTGAGTGGCCATAGTTTCATGGACATTGGGTTACATTTAGTATTTCAATGATTACTTTAGTGTGGATTTTATAGGAAAAATAAAACTTGTCTTCTCCCATTTTATAGTTTAACCAGTGTTAAGAATTGGTCTCATTAGGAATACTTTTTTTCTGGTGCTATGTTCTTTTTCATTGTTACCATCATCACCAGGCATATAATCACATTCAGGCCCTAGATTTTACTCTCCAGTAGAGTTCTCTTGTTCTTGATTTTGAATATGCTGTGTGCAGTGCTGGGATTTTCTGTACCCTAGTCTAATGCTTCACGCTTCCTGGCCTTCTAACTTGTTGGGGCATCTCCAATACTATGATGCAGGTCTAATTTGAAATCTCTTTCATTCTTTGCAGAATATGGGTCAGTCCGTGGACCTTGCTCAGAAAGATAGAGTCAGCATATCACATTGGGGTTAGTCCCAAAGAACTGGGTCATCAAGAATCTCTAGAAACTGAGGTTGCCTTGGGGGCCAGGTTAGGATCAAAGCAGGCCATGACTCCTTTTGAGGAATAAGATTGTCTTCAGAAAGGGGAGAGGGCCGAGTCAGAGTGTGCCCTGGACTCTGACTTTGGACAGGTGGGGCAGGAAGATGGGAATAGACCAGATACCTTCTTGCTCCTTTTGGTTAAGTGTCCTGCCACCTCCCATTCCACTTCAACACTGGAACACAATGCAACAGAAAAGTTTCTGCATGAAAAGTTTAGGTTGGAGGTGAGTTTTAGGTATAACAGAGTGTGAGGGGTAGGGAAACTTCCTTGACTTCCACCAAAGCCTCCTGCCAAGATCTCCCCATCTGTTTTCTATTGTCTGAGATTCCTTTAACATATGTTTTTAATTGCATAATAAGAGATTAAAGGCTTGAAATTGCAAATACGGTAAATGATGAGTTCTTTGTTGAATTCAAAGTAGGGGTGACAAAGGGGACTTTAGAAATACATGAAAAAATGCCTGACCTTTATAATGTTCCTTGGGCCAGTCCTGTCTATTTTTATCCTGGTGAGACCCTTTGTGTAACAGGTTTTTTGTAGAAGGATTCTTCATGCTCTGAACCTCTAATCACAAGTCATCAGTGTCTATTTTTAAAAATTTTTTTACATTTATTTATTTATTTTTGAGAGAGAGAGAGAGAGAGAGCGAGCGAGTGCGCGCGCACACAAGCGGGGGATGGGCAGAGAGAGGAGACACAGAATCCGAAGCAGGCTCCAGGCTCTGAGCTGTCAGCACTGAGCCCAATGCGGGGCTCGAACTCACAAACTGCGAGATCATGACCTGAGCTGAAGAAGGACGCTCAACCAACTGAGCCACCCGGGCACCCCATCAGTGTCTATTTTAATGGTGTTTTCCACACAATGACGCTGTCATCAGTGAATAAGTCTGACACGTTGGAATATTCCAAGATTCTTTTAAAAAGTGCTTTTGGAGGATTTATGTTACCTCTGGTAGGTGACAGTGGTGTTCAGTGCACCTGCTATATACATCTAGCAAGAAGGCAATCTGGGACATCATCTAGAAAATTGAAACAAAAACGAAAGGTATGTTAGTCATTGAGGGAAAAGAGGAGCATTGTCTTGACTTTTATGAGTGAGATGCTTATTTTGGATTGAACTGAGCATTTTATTTATTTGAGTGTTCATACATTCAGCAAATACTGACCCCAAAGCAATCTATAGATTCAATGTAATCCTTATCAAAATACCAATAGCATTCTTCACAGAACTAGAAAAAATAATCTTAAACTTTTTAATGGAACCACAAAGATCCTGAATAGCCAAAGCAATGTCGAGAAAGAACAAAGGTGAAGGAATAATGCTCCCAGATTTCAAAGTATACTACAAAGCTGTGGTAATCAAATCTGTATGGTACTGGCACAAAAACCAATACACAGATCAACAGAACAGAACAGAGGGCTAGATAAACTCATGCCTGTATGGTCAATTAAATAAATGAGAAAGGAGGCAAGAATATACACTGGGGAAAAGAGATTCTCTTCGATTAATGGTGCTGGGAAACCTGGACAGCCATATGCAAAAGAATGAGACTGGCCCTCTTTCTTCTACCATATACAAAAACGAACTCAAAATAAATTGAAGACTTCAGTGGAAGACATGACACTATAAAACTTCTAGAAGAAAACATCGGCAGTAAGCTCTTTGACATCATATACATATATATATATATATATATATATATATATATATATATATATAGTAACTGTCTCTTGAGGCAAGAACAACAAAACCAAAAATAAATGGGACTACATCAAACTAAAAAACTTTTGGGGACTTCATCAAGATAAAAAGCTTCTGCACAATGAAAGAAACAACCAACAAAACTAAAAGGCAGCCTATGGAATGGAGAGAAGATATTTGCAAACAACATTTCAGATAAAAAGTTAGTATCCAAAATCTATAAAGAACTTATTGAACTCAACACTCAAAAACACAACATAGTTAAGAAATTGGTAGAAGACATGAATAAACATATTTCCAAAGAAGACATCCTGATGGCTGACAGACACATGAAAAGATGCTCAACATGACTCATCAAAAGGGAAATACAAATCAAAACCACAATGAGGTATCACCTCACACCTGTCAGAATGGCTAAAATAAACAACACAAGAAACAACAGATGTTGGTGAGGATGCAGACAAAGGGGAACCCTCTTGCACTGCTGGTGCAGCCAACACTGAAATGAAAACTGATGCAGCCATTCTGGAGAACAGTGTGCAGGTTCCTTAAAAAACTAATATAACTACTCCACAATCCAGCAATTGCACTAGTAAATATTTACCCAAAAGAAACAAAAATACAGCTTTGAAGGGGTACATGCACCCCGATGTATATAGCAACATTATCAACAATTGCCAAACTATGGAGAGAGCCCAAATGTACATCAACTGGTGGATGGATGGATAAAGAAGATGTGATATATATATATGCAATGGAATATTACTCATCCATCAAAAAGAATGAAATTTTGCCATTTGCAACAACATGGATGGAGGTAGAGTGTATTATGCTAAGCAAAATAAGTCAGTCAAAGAAAGACAAATAACATATGATTTCACTCATATGTAGAATTTAAGAAACAGAATAGATGAACATATGTGAGGGGGGGAAAGAGAAGAGAGGAAAACAAACCACAAGAGACTCTTAATGATAGAGAACAAACTGAGGGTTGATGGAGGGAGGTAGGTGGGAGGTGGGCTAGATGGGTGACAGTTATTAAAGAGGGCACTTGTAGTGATGACCACTGGGTGTTGTGGGTGTTGTATG